>NC_069688.1:4937391-5245978 GCF_023699985.2 Odocoileus virginianus | reverse complement strand
TACTCACTCATGTCTGACTCTTTGTGACCCCTGCCAGGCTCCTCTGTGCATGGAATTCTCCAGGCAAGAATACTGGGGTGGGTTACCACTTCCTCCTCCAGAGGATCTTCCTGACCCAGGGATTGAACCCAAGTCTCCTGCATTTCAGGGAGGTTCTTCACTGTTTAACCACTAGTGCTGTGTGAGGAACTCACAGTCATTACTGCCATTGGACAGATGGGGAAACAGAGGCTCGAGAGGTCAGGTTATTGTCCTGAGGCTGAAGCCAGCATGTGAACCCAAAGCTTGGGCCCTGAACATCTGGGTGTCCAAATTCTCAATGGGAAGGGCTACAGGTTATATTTCTGTGCATTTTGCCAACTTGTGAGGTTTTTTTTTTTGCATATGTTTCAGGCCCTCCATAATTTCTCTTATTTCACTAATGACTTGCATTTAAGTCAATGACATAGTTCCCTAAAGCAGAAAGAGTTACCACTTTGCTCTAAAGCACAAATTTCCAAGTAATCAGGAGGGAAGATTCTTGAGATCAGGAACTCTTGGTTGGGTGCTTGGAGGGAAAATTCTAGACTGATGTGCATATAGCGTGCTGCTACACACAACACTGGTGCACTTTCTGGGAGCACAAATGCACAGACTTCACCAGACTCTCAGTATGTGGACTTAGAAAAGCTAAGAACAATGGCTTCAGACAATTGAAACTGGCTCTGCCAAGAATTATCCTAATGGATATAATTTACTCCCCAGAATTGCCAGAGAGAGGAAATAATTTTGATTATGTGGCAAAGAGGGGGCAGGATTGCTAAAGATGAATTGACCTGATTACAAACTGTTGGGCTCTGCACCCTCTTTTTCTAGCTGCTATCAGATCGTGTTGAATCCTTTGTCATATGGGTCTTCTCCCATGAGACAGGGGCCGTGTTCTACTCATAATAGATTCTATGAAGCGTGACTTGGTGTCGGGCACATAGCAGGAATGTGAATATGTTACTGAAACTGTTAGATCTGGGAAGCAGCGGGCCTTTCTCTAGAATTCGATTTCCCATCTAAAATGAGGTCGGTCTCTTGTGCTTTCTGAGTCTGCTCATAGGGAAGTGGTGTCGTCTTCTAGTTAACCACTAGGCGGCGCTATTGGCCCGCGGTTGGGTTCCTCCATTGTCTCCATCTGCTCGGAGACAACGCATCATTCAAAGGGATGGTTGCTACCAACAGTTAGACTTACAATGTAAAATGTCACGTAAAAATGATCAATAACGAATGGGGTGGGGCAGGTGATTAGCTGCACCCCGGCTCCCTTGTACCTGATTTTTTTTTTTTTTAATTTTTTTGGGCAGGCATGGTACCTGCAGGGTCGGCATCACGCTGTCTACACTCTGAAAGATTCACAGATTCCATGTGAAAACCCACAGGTTGCTGCCAAAACTATTTCAAAGGGATATGCCTTCCTCGCTCCATATGCTCATCATGAGGAGGATGGAAAATGATCCTTCTGCAAGCCGCACCTATTTCCAGTCTGGATTTTCGTTTAGCAACATTAGATTGTGTAGCTTGTAACCGTCCCCTCTGGAGAGATGTGCAGGAAGTTTCCAGTGTGCGGGCAGCAGCCGGAGGCGGTCCACAGCTAGACTGAGCGGTGGATGAAAGGAGACTCTGAGTCGGCTTCCAGCATCCTTCCTTCCCCTCAGCGGTCCTGCCCTCGCCCGGACGGCCTGCCTCCCTCTGGGGGCCTTGCTCTGAGCTCTCGCCCCTAGGCGGCAGCATGGCATAACCAGGAGCGCTCCGGAGCCCGGGGCAGGGCCCCGGGGTTTTAGCTAACGCTGCTTTTGCCTAGAATTTCTGCTGTGTGATTTGGGGCAAGTTGCTTCCTGTCCTTTAGACACTCTTTGTTTCCTCGTCTGCAAAATGGAGGGTTAATACCTGTTTTATCGAGTGTGTGAAGGCTCTGCAAATAACTGTGGATCTGCCTTTGCGGTGGGAGGCATTTAGAGGGTTAGAAAAACCCAGGTTCTAGGTCTTAATTTGCTGCGTGGTTTTGGGCAGATCTCTCTGGACCTGAAATTGCTGATCTGTAAAAGAAAAGGTTGGAACTGGTGATGCTGAAAACCTTTTCCATTCCAACCTTTTATAAAATCTACCTGTCTTGTGTTTTACACTTTCACAGCCTTGACCTGGAAAGCAACCAGGTAAACTAAAGAATTATGGAAGCAAATACATGAATGGGTAATTAGGATGCCTGACTTATTCCTCTTATATAATTTGTTTTTTACCGGGAGACAAAGATGTCCGTGATCCTTTCTTTTCCTGGTCTGCTGGTCTTACCATCACAGCTCAGAAACACCACCCCTGGCCTTCAAGCCTTCTCTAGTATCCCCAGGCAATGTGAAGGCTTTTTGATTCTATGATGCTCATGGCACCTCGAGACACATGTCTGTCTTTGAATCGAGTCTGACTTTGTTATTGCTTTTGTGGCACAGTGTTGTTGTTCAGCTGCTAAGTTGTGTCCGTCTCTTTGTAACCTCATGGAGTGGAGCACGCCAGGCTTCTCTGTCCTCCACCATCTCCTGGAGTTTGCTCAAACTCATGTCCATTGAATTGGTGATGCTATCTAACCTTCTCATCCTCTGCTGCTGCCTTCTCCTTTTGCCTTCAATCTTTTCCGGCATCAAGTCTTTTCCAGTGAGTCAGCTCTTCAGATCAGGTGGCCAAAGTATTGGAGCTTCAGCTTCAGCATCAGTCCTTCCAGTGAATATTCAAGGTTGATTTCCCTTAGGATTGACTGGTTTGATCTCCTTGCTGTCCAAGGGACTCTCAACAGTCTTCTCCAGCATCACAATTCAAAAGCATCAACATAGCATATTTTAGATAAAACACCTGATTTTATGATTATATGTACATGCCTGTCTCTCTGTCTGTAAAGCAGACATGTGTAAATGAGGCTGCCAATAATTTCTGAGCTCTCAAGAGATAGCACAGGGTTTGGCACAGGGTAATTGCTTGTAAAGAGATTTTTAGATGAATAAATGAGTGGAGAGAGTAGATGAGAGAGAGAATTGACAAATGAATAAATGAATGAGGTATTTCTAATAATGGGTTTCAGAGTCCCTGGCCATGCTGTGGATGGGGATGGATTTAGGAATCATCTGATGCATTGGGCTTCCTCTTCTACCAAGTCAGATGAAAATAATCCTTTTTTTCTGCCACTCGAACAATGGATGTCAAGGTCATACATTTGCAATCCCAGGATCAGTCTTTTTTTTTTTTTTTTTTGTATTATGTGTGTTCAAGTATAGAGTTCATGTTCTCTTTTATTTTCCTTGAAGGTTAAACTTTTGCTTTTTTTCATCTGTAAAGATGTTTTAAAATCCCATCTTGAAGCTTTAAAGATTTTTCTTGCAGCAGCTAGATATAGATATATAAAATCCATCCACTTTACAAATGAAAATGATTGATATACATCAAAAAAGTTATCTGCATCAGATAATAAAACCCAGCTCAAGTCTCTCTTTAAAAGCTCACTCCAGGAATTTCACTGAAAAGGAAGGTTCCTTGGAAATTCAGTGGTGGGGATTTTAGGAAAGGGGAGAATTGGTGATGGGGAGTGTTGGCTGCAAAAAAGAAGCACAGTGTGAGAGTTGTGGGTCAAGTTTTATTTGGGGCAAAATGAGGACTATATCCTGGGAGACAGCATCTCAGGTAGCTCTGAGAAGCAGCTCCAGAGAGGTAGGCGGAAGATCAGTGTTCCATATGATTCTAGTGAGGTGGGTACATGCGGCCAAGTCAACATTTTGACAGAGGCTCACTGCCCATCGCAAGGAACAGATGTCACTGTTAATGATTTTAGTGCTTTATCTAGATATGAGGAGATGCAAAAATTGGGCTCATAAAATCTGAAAATATCTGACTATTGAGGCAGACCTGTTCTGCCATTTTTCTCAGAGCACAGAGTGCCTCCTTCATTCCTGATCTCCACCTTGAACTCTTTGCAGAGGATGTTGAAGGTCAGCAGCTCCAGAAGTTCATGATTTAATCCTTGTAGAAGTAGATGGCAAGTGCCAATCTGTAGTTGGAAGAAGAGAAAATCATATTTACGTAGAAGACATCCTAAATACTTTATATAGGATATATCATTTATCCTCCCTCCTGCAAAGCAGTTAGCATCAGTCTTAGCTTTGCAGGGAGACAATTTGAGGCTCTGATATCTTAAAAATTTTTTTTTTAAATTATGAAAGTATGACAACGCATTTAGAGGAGACTTGGAAAATATAGAACTAGGTTACATATAGTTCCACTGTACATTACAATTATTGTTAAAAGTAGATAAATGAAGATTTTATAGTTGGAGTTTCAATATCAAGCTCTCAAAAATTAATAGAATGAATATATAGAAAGTAGAAGGATATAGGATTCTTGAAAAGCACTATGAACCAATTCAACATAATTAAGATTTATACAATTTTCACACAGCAGTAAGATACAAATTCTATTCAGGTTCTCATAGATTGTAAACTAGTAGACACGGGAACATATCCAGGGACATAAAACAAGGTGCAAACATTTCATGGTCTAAAGGTATTGAATCTGTCTGCAATGTGGGAGACTTGGGTTCAATCCCTGAGTTGGGAAGATCCCCTGGAGGAGGAAATGGCAACTCACTCCAGTATTCTTGCCTAGAGAATCCTGTGGACAAAGGATCCTGGTGGGCTATAGAGTTGGACATGTCTGAGCGACTAACACAAAGATATTGAAATCATACAGGGTCTGTAATTACATTAGAAATCAATATCAAAAGATTTTTGAAAATAACCCCCATATTTTCAAGAGCAATGTGACATTTACCAAGAGGCTCTGATACCTTAAGCAAAGTGCCCAAAGCTGCACAGGCAGCTGCTGCTCCTGGACCCCAATCAGATTTCCGAGATGCAGACCCCGCCTCTCTCTGCGTGATCCCATCACTGCGGAACTCTGGGAAGAGACCTCGCCAAGGTTTTTATGCAAAAATTGATTTCATACCACATTTGTAGGTTTCTTTTGATCCCTTCTCGCCCAAGGCTGAATCTTGGCATAACTTTATCACCCATCGAGGTTAAGAGTGAGGGCTGGCAGGTATTGCTTCTTTTTTTTTCCATTTATTTTTATTAGTTGGAGGCTAATTACTTTACGATATTGTGGTGGTTTTTTTGCCATACATTGACATGAATCAGTCATGGATTTACATGTGTTCCCCATCCTGATCCCCCCTCCCACCTCCCTCTCCACCCGATCCCTCTGGGTCATCCCAGTGCACCAGGCCCGAGCACTTGTCTCATGCATCCAACCTGGGCTGGTGATCTGTTTCACCTTTGATAATATACATGTTTCGATGTTGTTCTCTCGAAACATCCCACCCTCACCTTCTCTCTCCCACAGAGTCCAAAATTCTGTTCTGTACGTCTGTGTCTCTTTTTCTGTTTTGCATATAGGGTTATCATTATCATCTTTCTAAATTCCATATATATGGGTTAGTATACTGTATTGGTCTTTATCTTTCTGGCTTACTTCACTCTGTATAATGGACTCCAGTTTCATCCATCTCATTAGAACTGATTCAAATGAATTCTTTTCAATGGCTGAGTAATATTCCATGGTGTATATGTACCACAGCTTCCTTATCCATTCGTCTGCTGATGGGCATCTAGGTTGCTTCCATGTCCTGGCTATTATAAACAGTGCTGCGATGAACACTGGGGTGCACGTGTCTCTTTCAGATCTGGTTTCCTCGGTGTGTATGCCCAGAAGTGGGATTTCTGGGTCATATGGCCGTTCTATTTCCAGTTTTTTAAGAAATCTCTACACTGTTCTCCATAGCGGCTGTACTAGTTTGCATTCCCACCAACAGTGTAAGAGGGTTCCCTTTTCTCCACACCCTCTCCAGCAGGTATTGCTTCTTTTCTTCAAAGTTCCTGATATGTTTCTAATGAGCAGCCATGTTTAAACACACCTGGGCTATATGATGATCTTTTACTTTTATCTAGTTTGTTTCATTTTTCCTATTTCATATTCAGTGCTCCCATTTTATTTAGTTTATAGTTTATGATTTATCCATCTCTTCTTTTTTCCTGAAGTTCTTTCTCAAGTCTAGCTTTTATATATATATATATATATATATATATATATATATATATATATTTTAGAAAGCTTAAGAATTTTTGCCTAACTAAAACATTTATGACATTTTGATTCCACTTGTTTGACTTAGTATGAATAGGATGCTAGATTTCTATTTTTTAAAAATATATATCTAACAAGCAACAAAGTTTTACTGTATATCAGAGGGAACTATCACCAACATCTTGTAATAACCTACGATGGAAAATAATCTGAAAAATAATGTGCGTCTATATGTAAAACTGCGTCACCTTGCTGTGAACCTGAAACATTGTAAGTAAACGATACTTCAATAAAATATATATATTAAGAAAAAGGAAGAGTGAGGTCTGGGAAGTCAAGCAGACATGGTTTCAAATCCCAGCTCTTGGGACTTGCCCGGTGGTCCAGTGGTTAAGACGCCATGCTCTCAATGCAGGAGGCAAGGGTTCGATCCCCGTTTGGGGGGCTAAGATCCTGTATGCCTTAAGGTGTGGCCAAATAAATAAATAAATAAAACCCAGCTCTTCTACTTACTAGGTGTATGGTTTTGGACAAATTACTTAACTGACTCTTGGTTTCCTTATTGCAAACTGAGAATCCTAATGTTGTCTTGCAGATGTTAGAGATGTAAGTTAGATCCCTGGGTCAGGAAGATCCCCTGGAGAAGGGAATGGCAACCCACTCCAGTATTCTTGCCTGGAGAATCCCATGGACAGAGGAGGCAGGCCGGCTACAGTCTTTGGGGTCACACAGAGTCGGACACGGCTGAGTGACTGAGCACAAAGATGACATGCTGTCCACTTCACAGGGTCGTTTTGGAGACTGTGACACCATGAATGCCCTTAGCGGTGTCCCTGGGTATGGTTGGTGCTCAAGGTTCACAGGATGAGCTATTGAGAGACTAATGGGTGTGTTGTCTTTTCCCACTTTGCTTTGGGGTGGATTCCTCTCAGCCCCACCTCTAGCCCAAGAGAAAGTCCTCCCCTTCCTCAGTTTATTTTGATCTTCTAGAAATGGCCTTTAATAAGCACTTCCATCTGTGATGGCTATTGCTATGAATGGCACTCCTGGACCGACACAGTGGACCTTTGTATAACAGTTCTCTGGGGCCCTGGCTCTCTCTGAGTGGGGAGGAGAGTATGTTCCCTTTCCTTAGAGAGCGGGAGACTTCATGTCTTAGAGGGACGGGCCTCCCTTGCCCCAGGGTGGAACTGACCAGTGGACGAAGGCTCAGTCCTTTCTTGGTGGAGCTAGGGGCAGAGGCTGAATCTTCAGAGCAGAGAGAAACAGGGGCACAGTTCCAGCGAAAGAGCACAGAAATTGCTGGGCCGCTGAGAAGAAGGTGAGCGGGTTACGGAGGCAGTGGGACCTGGAGCTGCAGAACAGCAGCGGTGCTGGGCGGACTAGATATGGGGCCGTGGCTAGAAGGCTCCCCATCAGCCTGGCCAGCTTGAAAAAAAATTATTTATTTTTTAACTGGAGGACAGTGACTCCACAATATCGTGATGGCCTCTGCCATAGAGCATCATAAATCTGCCATAGGGACACATATGCCCCCCACCCCGAACCTCCCTCCCAGCTCCCACTCCATCCCGCCCCCGAGGTTGTCCCCAGCACTGGCTTTGAGCTCCGGAGTCTTCCAGCTGATGCCCGCTGGCTGCCTATTTTATTTGCAGTAATGTGCAGGCTTCCACCCTTCTCCTCCATCCTTCCACCCTGTCCTCCCCGCCGCGTCCACAGGTCTGTCCCCTGTGTCTGCGTCTCGACTGCTGCCCTGCGGATAGGTTCATCAGGACCCTCTCTCTAGATGTCACACATATGCGTTAGTATACGCTATTTGTTTTTCTCTTTCTGACTTTCTTCACTCTGTACAATACAGCCTGGCCGAGTTTTTCTTAAGTTAACTTCCTCTCCTCCCCCAGCGTCCGGGCGGCGTGGCGGCTCTGCCTTCTGCCGCCGGCTGCCTCCCTTGGTCTTTTGCTGGGGTTTCCTCTATTAAGTACTGTGCACGTCTTAGAGTATTTGCTTCTCGGAGGACCCGAACTAACACATCCCCCGTGATGACTCTGAGTTAAATAAATCCACCCCGGAGTTAGTGTACTGTGTTTTCCTTTAATAAAAAAGCCTTTCATGTGTTTCATTTATTTACCTTTATAAGGAGCTATGACTTACTTTTTTCCAAGGGACGTAACATCACACAGGTCCTCAGTCTGTTTTATTTTCCTGGACTCCTCCCTCCAGGAGCACCCTGGCCCCTCTCTGCTCTGGAGTGGAGGTCCTTTGGGCTAGGATGCTGTTCTCTCTACATCTTTCCTTGGCCTATGTTACATCTCCCGTCTTCCTCTTGACTTGCTTGATTTCCATCTTCCTCTTGACTTACTTTCGGGAATCGCTAAAGCACAACTTCCAGTAACTTCCCAAGAAGGGATACAGAGAAGATAATTTTTGACTCTGCAACTATCTGTAAATGTCTTTATTTAGCTTATTCAGATGGAAATGGCCTGATGGTGTTCTGATTCCAATTTCCTTGTATAGGACCTCTTTTTTTCTGTCTGGAAGTTGCTAGGATCTTATAATAGTGTCTTAGTGTGGGCCTTATTTCCTTTCCTGTGCTGAGCACTTACGGCCCTTTTCCATTTGATTCGAAAGTTATGAGACCGTGAACAATGCAAAGCGTCTTCCCTAACCCTGTCTGCTGGGCCACACTTTCTTTTCCCAAAGCACTGTTCCCAGTTAGTCGTGTATCTTTTGGAGATTGGCCATGGACATGTGGACAGTCACACTATTAACTTCTCCTCACTCCATTAACAAGTCTTTGAGAACATCCCTTTAAGAGCATCACAATATTCTAATTAGTGGGTCTACCATAACATTGACTTAACCAGTTCACTTTTGAGAAGTTTTGGGCTTCTCAGGTGATTCTAGTAGTAAAGAACCCCCCTGCCAATGCAGGAGACATAAGAGACCCGGGTTCGATGCACAGGTGGGGAAGATCCCCTGGAGGAGGGCGTGGCAACCCACTCCAGTATTCATGCCTGGAGAATCCCATGGATGGAGGAGCCTGGTGATCTACATTCTATGGGGTCACAAAGAGTCAGATATGGCAGAAGCAACTTAGCCCTGTGTTCACTTTTTATACTGTCAAACATGATGTAACAAGCGTGTATACATACCTTTATGTACACAACAAATTATTTTCTCATATTCTGCTTTCCAAAGTGTGTTCATATGGAAGACTCTCAGTTTTACATTAGAGTGGAAATAGTTTTACATGGTTTCATATTCTTTTTTCCCTGTAGATGGTTAAGGATGGGACCCCATTTTTACCAGTGATAAAGTGTGAATGCCAGGGAACATTTGGTTGTCCTATGCCCACATGCTGCATTCAGAAATTCCTTTCCTGCAAATCACTTTTTGCTAAAGGGAGGCTTTCTCACTCATGCCAGATGACATCATCTCCAGGCCCAGCTGTCCACAGAAACTCAGAGCTGTGAGATTTGGAAGTCACGATTTCCCAATCCCTCTTCGAACTTCCAATAACACAAAAATTACACACCTATTTCTTCTTCTTCACAAGTTCTGAATGCTTAGAGAATTCAGATGCTATCAGAATTCTGCTCTCAGTGAGGTCTGATGCATGCAGGATAAGCATCATCTTATATTTGTTGGAAGATTTCCCTCTCTAAGGCATTTTTCTATCTGGAAGCACATCTGATTTCCCCATCCCCGCTGCAAGTTTTCAGAGCCAGACTTGTGGTTCCTCCTGGTGATTAAATGGTCCCACAGAAGGTCATGCTCACATGGTGACTTCAGGGCAGAGCTGGGTCTTAATCCCTGGTTTTCCAAGCAAATTTAGAGCTGATTCCATTAGGCAACATCAGTTCAGTCACTCAGTCGTGTCTGACTCTTTGCGAACCCATGGACGGCAGCATGCCAGGCTTCCCTGTCCATCACCAACTCCCAAAACTTGCTCAAACTCATGTCCATCGAGTTAGTGATGCCATCCAACCATCTCATCCTCTGTTGTCCCCTTCTCCTCCCACCTTCAATCTTTCCCAGCATCAGGGGCTTTTCCAAAGAGTCAGTTATTCGCATCAGGTGGCCAAAGTATTGGAGTTTCAGCTTTAGCATCAGTCCTTCCAATGAATATTCAGGACTGATTTCCTTTAGGATGAACTGGTTGGATCTCCTTGCAGTCCAAGGGACTCTCAAGAGTCTTCTCCAACACCACAGTTCAAAAGTATCAATTCTTCAGCACTCAGCTTTTTTTATAGTTCAAACCTCACATCCTTACTTGACTACTGGAAAAACCATAGTTTTGACTAGATGGACCTTTGTTGGCAAAGTAATGTCTCTGCTTTTTAATATGCTGTTTAGGTTGGTCATAGCTTTTCTTTCAAAGAGCAAGTGTCTTCTAATTTCATGGCTGCAGTCACCATCTGCCGTGATTTTGGAGCCCAAGAAAATAAAGTCTCTCACTATTTGCCATCTATTTCCTATGAACTGATGGGACCAGATGCCATGATCTCTGTATTTTGAATGTTGAGTTTTAAGCCAACTTTTTCACTCTTCTCTTTCACTTTCATCAAGAGGCTCCTTAGTTCCTCTTCATTTTCTGCCATAAGGGTGGTGTCATCTGCATATCTGAGGTTATTGATATTTCTCCTGGCAATCTTGATTCCAGCTTGTGCTTCATCCGACCCAGCGTTTCGCATGATGTGTACTCAGCATGTAAGCTGGATAAGCAGGGTGACAACATATACAGCCTTGACGGCCTCCTTTCCCTATTTGGAACCAGTCTGTTGCTCCATGTCCAGTTCTAACTGTTGCTTCTTGACCTGCATACAGATTTCTCAGGAGGCAGGTCAGGTGGTCTGGTATTCCCATCTCTTGAAGAATTTTCCACAGTTTGCTGTGATCCACACAGTCAAAGGCTTTGTTGTAGTCAATAAATTAGAAGTAGATGTTTTTCTGAAACTCTCTTGCTTTTTCGATGATCCAACGGATGTTGGCAATTTGATCCCTGGTTCTTCTGCCTTTTCTAAAACCAGCTTGAACATTTGGAATTTCATGGTTCACATAGTGCTGAAGCCTGGCTTGGAGAATTTTGAGCATTACTTTGCTAGCATGTGAGATGTGTGCAATTGTGAGGTAGTTTGAACATTCTTTGGCATTGCCTTTCTTTGGGATTGGAATGAAAACTGACCTTTTCCAGTCCCGTGGCCACTGCTGAGTTTTCCAAATTTGCTGGCGTACTGAGTGCAGCACTTTCACAGCATCATCTCTTAGAATTTGAAATAGCTCAACTGGAATTCCATCACCTCCACTAGCTTTGTTCATAGTGATGCTTCCTAAGGCCCACTTGACTCTGCATTCAAGGATAACTGGCTCTAGGTGAGTGATCACACCATCGTGGTTATCTCGGTCATGAATATCTTTTTTGTATAGTTTTTCTGTTTATTCTTGCCACCTCTTCTTAATATCTTCTGCTTCTGTTAGGTCCATACCTAAGTTTCTGCCCTTTATGTGTGCCCATCTTTGCATGAAATGTTCCCTTGGTATCTCTAATTTTCTTGAAGAGATCTCAAAGTCTTGCCCATTCTATTGTTTTCCTCTGTTTCTTTTTATTGATCACCAAGGAAGGCTTTGTTATCTTTCCTTTCTATTCTTTGGAACTCTGCATTCAAATGGGAATATCTTTCCCTTTCTCCTTTGCTTTTCACTTCTTTTCACAACTATTTGTAAGGCCTCCTCAGGCAACCATTTTGCTTTTTTGCATTTTTTTTTCTTGGGGATGGTCTTGATCCCTGCCTCTGGTACAATATCACGAACCTCCGTCCATAGTTCTTCAGGCACTCTATCAGATCTAATCCCTTGAATCTATTTGTCACCCACTGTATAATCATAAGGGATTTGATTTAGGTCATACCTGAATGACCCAGTGGCTTTCCCTACTTTCTTCAATTTAAGTCTGAATTTTGCAATAAAGAGTTCATGATCTGAGCCACAGTCATCTCCCAGTATTGTTTTTGCTGACTGTATAGAGCTTCTCCATCTCTGGCTGCAAAGAATATAATCAATCTGATTTCGGTGTTGACCATCTGGTGATGTCCATGTGTAGAGGCTTCTCTTGTGTTGTTGGAAGGGAGTGTTTGCTATGACCAGTGCATTCTCTTGGCAAAACTCTATTAGCCTTTGCCCTGCTTCATTCTGTTCTCCAAGCCAGATTTGCCTGTTACTCCAGGTGTTTCTTGACTTCCTACTTTTGCATTCCAGTCCCCTATAATGAAAAGGACATATTTTTTGGGTGTTAGTTCTAAAAGGTCTTGTAGGTCTTCATAGAACCGTTCAACTTCAGCTTCTTCAGCATTACTGGTAGAGGGGTAGACTTGGATCTCTGTGATACTGAATGGTTTGCCTTGGAAATGAATAGAGATCATTCTGTCATTTTTGAGATTGCATCCAAGTACTGCATTTCAGACTCTTTTGTTGATTATGAGGGCTACTCCATTTCTTCTAAGGGATTCTTGCCCACAGTAGTAGACATAATGGTCATCTGAATTAAATTCACCCATTCCAGTCCATTTTAGTTCACTGATTCCTAAAATGTCAGTGTTCACTTTTGTCATCTCCTGTTTGACCACTTCCAGTTTGCCTTGATTCATGGACTAATATTCCAGGTTCCTATGCAATATTGCCCTTTACAGCATCAGACTTCACTTCCATCACCAGTCACATCCACAGCTGGGTGGTGTTTTTGCTTTGGCTCCGTCTCTTCGTTTGTCTGGAGTTATTTCTCCACTGTTCTCCAGGAGCTTATTGGACACTTAGCAGCCTGGGGAGTTCATCTTTCAGTGTCCTGTCTTTTGCCTTTTCGTGCTGTTCATGGGGCTCTCAAGGCAAGAGTAGTGAAGTGGTTTGCCATTCCCTTCTCCGGTGGACCACATTTTGTCAGAACTCTCCACCATGACCTGTGCATCTTGGGTAGCCCTACATGGCCTGGCTCACGGTTTAATTGAGTTAGACAAGGTTGTGGTCCATGTGGTCAGTTTGGTTAGTTTTCTGTGACTGTGGTTTTCAGTCTGTCTGTCCTCTGATGGATAAGGATAAGAGTCTTATGGAAGTTTCCTGATGGGAAAGACTGACTGAGGGGGACACTGGGTTTTACTCTGATAGGTGGGGCCAGGATCAGTAAATCTTTAATTCAATTTTCTGTTGATGGGTGGGTTCCATCCCTGTTGTTTGACCTGAGGCCAAACTCTGGTGGAGGTAATGAAGATAATTGCAACTTCCTTCAAAAGGTCGCATGCAGACAGGGCCACACTCAGTGTCCCCGACCCTGCAGAAGGCCACCCCATGCCTCCACTGGTGGGGCCTTTTCAGAAAACAAAAAGAACCATCAGAGAATCAGAGCTGCTGATAAAAAGATTTAAGCTCTTTGGAGTCAGGAGGACCTGGCTGTAAATCCTGGAAGCTCTCTTATCCACTCTGTCTCAAATACTCTTCAGCACTATGGGAATAATGCTACCTAGCTGACCTGTTGTTATTAAGAGCATTAAAACACATACATGAAAATATTGATCATGGTGTCCACTGTACAGCAAGTTTCCAAGCACATGAATAGAACTGTTATGTGAACCATCTGAAATGCAAGTGAAAAACTGGAGTCAAAGTCTTAAGAATCAAGAACTATCACAGTTAGAGTAGGCCTCCCATATGGCAGGCCAGACCTAGGAGAGGAAGAAGGACCCCATAGAGGCAAAGCCAGGATTAGAACCAGAGTCCATCTTCCTGTCCGTTGTTCTTTTTGCCACCCCACAGCTTCTCCAATGAAGCTGGGATTGTAGAAGGGATTGTAGGCTCCTGCCCTGCAGACATTCTACTTCCTCCTCTCAGCAGCAGCCCGAGTCCCATTTGAGAAAGTTGCTCCCCCAGGTGGTGAACTGTCAGTGTGGGTGTCAAAGACATGGGCATGGGACTTGGCCAGTCACATTTTCTCTCCCAAGAATCTGAGTCCTGAGTGAAGTGATGGGAAGCAGAATATACACAATGCAAAGAGGAAATAGGAACCGAGGAACAGGAAATGACTGACGCCAGTTTCTCCTGATGGTGGTACCCAGCACCTAAGGGCCACTCTCACTGTTGCTTTTCTTGAAGCATGGCTGTTCAGCTTTGCCTTTGGTTGTTGGAGCTACCCTACATCCTTCCATAAGATTCTTTTTGGCTCAGGTTAGCTAGAGCTACTTTCTGTTGCTTGCAACTCACAAAATCTAATTAAAACCATGATCTAAAACTTGCTCTTTAGATGCTAATGAGTGGTTATGGTTGCAATTGGATTAACTGCCATTAATGGTATTTTTAAATAACCAGTGGTTAAAGAGGGAGAGTGAGAAGCTCTGTTAATGGCTCTGAGAGAGGACGGAGAAAACTACCCTTTTTTCTGGACGTCTGCGAGGAATGAACACTCCCAGGTGGACAGAGAGGCATGGGTTTGCATCTCACAGCGTACTGTGTGGCTTGTAACGGGTTGCATCGCTTCTCTGAGCTCAGATATCCCTGTAGGCACACAAGTGCTATGGATCCTCACCAGATACAAACCCAGTGAGAACAGGAGTTTCATCTTATTCTCCGCTGTCTCCCCAGAGGGTAGCACATAACAGTGTCTGGTCCAGGGAAAGCAGTCGACGCAAGGGAACTGAAGGCATCTGACTCTGACTTTGTCCTGACTTCAGGCTCTGCCCTCGTTCATCACACTCAGTGACTAAACCCAGCCTTCTGGCCCCCGGCTTCTCTGGGCTCGCGTTCACCCTGGCTTCTCCTGTCTCTGGCCTCTCTCCTAGCTCTGACCACCGGGCTGCAAAGCTCGGCACATCCATCTCCTGCGAGAGGCAGGAGGACCAGACAGCCCGAAGGAGGCTGCCTTCCACCTTCCCTCTGCTCAGCTGTCTTGGCTCCTTCAGCCAGGCCAGCCTTCCAGCTGTAAACAGGCCTCCACCCGAAAAGTTTTTCAGAGAGAAGAGAAGCCTGGTCTGTGTCAGGGCTGCTGATGTCAGATCAGAGATACGTCAGGCTGGGAACAGACCTTCATCCTGGCCCACCGAGCGCAGAGGGCCCTGGGCCCCTGCAGCTGCAATCCCAGGCCTGGGCAGAGCGCGCCCCTCCCTGGACCAGTCCACTGTCAGCCTCAGACCCAGAAAGGGCGAGTCCAAGGATGAAGGGGAGGAAGCAAGCAACTCCCAGCATGCCAAGCAATGTTCTTTCTCAGCACGGGGAAAAAATGCCAGTTCAAAGGGCTGCCCCAGTTTCCTGCAACGAGTTTTCCCCCGGGGAGGCAGGAGCCCGCTGTGTTGATGGAGCACAGGGGAATGATCAAAAGAGATGTTTTGGAGGCAGAGAGGAGGCAGGCTTTTGATGAAAAACATTGGTTTCTTCTCCAAAAAAAGAAATTTGAAATAGAAAAAAATATCAAGATGGCATTAGGATAAATCATTGCTATCTTTTTTTTTTTGGCCTGCTATATATCAAGTACTTTTTATACCATTGAATAATCCTGTGAAACACGGGTATCATCTGTGTTTTATAGACGAGGAGACTGAAGCTAGAGAGCTTGAGGAACGCTATGAAGGTCACACAGCTCTAAGCAGTGGTGTTAGGAGTGGGACCCAGGACTTTTCCGATTCCAAAGTTGATTTCTCCCCTGACTATCTCATACTTTCCAGCTGCCAGATTCTTCTTCCATGAGAAGAAAGAGTCACTATCCTAACTTAGAATTCATTACTCGGGATATTGTGTCCAAAGCCACTTCGTGCTGTATCTCAGCGAAGACTGACAACAATCCTCTAAGCAGCTCATTATTATTTTTCCAGTTTTTTTTTTTTTTTTTTTTTGCAAGGAGGAAACAAACCCAGAGACAGTGAGTAACTTGCCACCGTCAGGAGGGTCAGGTGAGGAAGCAGGGCTGGGGTGTGGCTATGTGATAACAAGCTCAGTGCTCATCCCTCAACACTGGGGTCCAGCAAACTGCAGCCCCTGGGCCAGACCTGGTTGATTGCCTCTTATGGTATGAACACTCTTTTCCCCTCTATTTTTTTTTTAATGTGTTAAAATTGTTTTTACTTTTTAAATATTTATTTATTTTATTTGGCTGGGCCAGGTCTTTGTTTTGGCATGCAGGATCTTTAGCAGTGGCATATGAACTCTTCGTTGTGGCATGTGAGATCTAGTTCCCTGACCAGGAATGGGAGTGTGGAGTCTTAACCACTGAACCACCAGGGAAGTCGCTGATCTGTGACTATGAACAGGACTATTCATAGGACTGCTAATCTTGACTGAATGAGTGAAGCTAAGTCGCTTCAGTGGTGTCGGACTCTTTTGTGGCCCCACAGGCAGTAGCCCTCCAGGCTCCTCTGTCCCTGGGATTCTCCAGACAAGAATACAGAAGTGGGTTGCCATGTCCTCCTCCAGGGGATTTTCCTGACCCCGGGATTGAACCTGGGTCTCATGTCTCCTGCACTGGCAGGTAGATTCTTTACCGCTAGTGCCACCTGGGAAGCCCATTGAATGTGTATGATGTACTAAATACTCTTGTAAGAGCTTTCAGTGCAGTAACTTATATTTTCCAAGCAACACTTTCCCCATTTTACACAGAAGTGCAGTATCAGCCTGTGGTTACACAGCCAGGTGCGGTGCCTCAGGCGTTTAACCACCAGACTGTGTTCCTGATTGCTCTGCTTCACCGCCTCCAAGTGGTCTGGAAGGGAATGGTGCATGGTGGGCAAAGGGTCCAAAGCGATCCTATTTAGAGGAACTTCAAGCAATTCTCTAGTGGCTCAGACGGTAAAGCATCTGCCTGCAATGTGGGAGACCTGGGTTCAATCCCTGGGTCAGAAAGATCCCCTGGAGAAGGAAATGGCAACCCACTCCAGTAGTCTTGCCTGGAAAATTCCATTGACTGAGGAGCCTGGTAGGCTACAGTCTGTGGGGTCCCAAAGAGTTGGACATGACTGAGCAACTTCACTTTCTTTTTCTGTTCTACCAATTCTCAGGTGCGAGGTGGATCTTCCCAACCAGAAAAAGCATGTCATTGGAGCCCAAGCTCAACTGTGTCCCTGACGGGATGTTCAGGTTGCTGCCCTGATGTAAATTGGGGCGGTTCCCAGGGCCCGTAAGGAGTGCCTGGGAGATTCCGCTGGGTCTCAAAGACCTTCCAGAAGTATGTATGCAGCATCCACTGCAGCAGCAGCATCAGCCTTGCACTTTGCCATCATCCCTCGGCCCCTGTCTGTCTCCTTTCGTTTATGACTGCTGAAGATTTTTGCAGGAAAACGCGGTTTTCTTGGTCTTCTGAGGGCTTGGCTTCCTGCTGCTGATCCTCACCTGAAGCTGTAATTCTCCATTTGTGGCTCAATAACTGGCTCCCAGTGGGTTAATTACGGGCCATATGCTCCTGGGTCTGGTGTGCTGGAAAGGCAGACTGGCACGCTTGGATGTCTCCATGCTGTTCCCATTTCTCTTTCGGGCTTGCCAGTTCCAAGCTTGTCCTCCACGGTGTCTCCCTGGGGCCTCGAGAGACTCTTTCCCTCCTCAGGTAGTGTTCCGTTTTGCAGATGACCCCAGCTGGGCTTAACAGGGCATTCACTCGTCTGCCTGCCAGCATCTCGCGGCTGACCATTTGGCAAAAACCAACCAAAGGGCAGATGATGTCTGCTGTTTAAATCTCCTGCAGGTGAGGTGATGAAGTGGAAAGAGCTTCGAGACTGGGATTCAGGGAAGTTGAGTTCTGCTCCTAGCTGTGCTGGGAAATTGCTGTTATGACTTTGGAGAAATCTCTTTATCTCTCTGGATCTTAGGTTTTTTTTTTAATGTGAAAGAAGTAGTTTTGGTTGGATCAGTGATTTCTAACCTGATTTCTAGGTGTCTGAAAAGATAGTGGTGGGCATTTTGTTGCTTTGTTTTAGTTGCTCAGTTGTGTCCGACTCTTTGCGACCCCATGGATTGTAACCAGCCAGGCTCCTCTATTCATGATATTCTTCAGGCAAAAATACTGGAGTGGGTTGCCATTTTCTCCTCCAGAGGACCTTCCTGACCCAGGGATTGAACCCTCGTCTCCTGAAAGTCTCCTGAATTGGGGGTAAATTTTTTACTGCTGAGCCACAAAGTGAAAGTTGCTCAGTCATGTCCAACTCTTTGTGACCTCATGGATAGTCCATGCAGTTCTCGAAGCCAGAATACTGAAGTGGGTAGCCATTCCCTTCTCCAGGGGGTCTTCCCAAACCAGAGATCAAACCCAGGTCTCCCACGTTGCAGGCGGATTCTTTCCCAGCTGAGCCACCAGGGAAGCCCAAGAATATTGGAGTGGGGAGCTGATACCGTCAGCGGATCTTCCCGACCCAGGAATCGAACCCGGGTCTCCTGTATTGCAGGCAGATTCTTCACCAGCAGAGGAGAGCATTAAAACAGCTCTGGACTCCTTTTAATTGCAAACTCCTAGAAGTGATTGTTGCCTAGCCAACCCTGAGTCTTCATCTTCAAAGAGGGTTTGGTACAAAAGGTGCAAACAATGGATGTTTGTTGAAATAATAAGGCCCTTCAGAAAGCCTAACAAAAATTGTCCTTTAGCCCTGATGAAGCTGGGCAGACTAACAAAAACCTTGGTTTATTTAGTGGCTAGCATTACGTTAAAGATGTAAAATTGTCTCTGCATACCCAACACTGTATAGAAAAGGGAAAGGCAGGGGATTTTTAACTTTTTTTGCTGTGCCCTGAGGATATGGGATCTTAGCTCCCTGACCAGGAATTGAACCTATGTTCCCTGCACTGGAAGTGTGGAATCTTAACCACTGGACGGCCAGGGAAGTCCCAGGAAAGGAATCTTTGAGAAGGGTGCTGGCTAGTTAAAAAACTGAAAACCAAGCTCAAAAAAATGATGGAGACTACAGGAGGCAAGTTGTTTGAGAACCCAGGTGGGATTGAGTGTTCAAGGTGGGAAGTCCCACTGGACAAGCTGGGTCATGTGACTGCCCAGGTGCTGGGTGGTGGAGGAGAGTTACCTAGCTTCCCTAGGCTTCCATAGATGTTGTCCATCACCAAGATTATCACGCAATTTGGGGATTTCTGCCAAACAGGAAGAAACTTTGGACTTGAAATGATAAAAGACAACTGCACCTGTTACTCTGGTCCTGCTGCACTTACCTGCTGCGGCTGTTTTAGGTAATTATGACTGGCTTTGGTGAAAGGAAATGTGAAGACAAACCCACACATGTATTTTGATAGAGAAAACACCTCTGTGCCTGGAGTCCATGTGAAAGGGGTTACAGTGCTTGTAGATGAAGGTGGACCCATTTCTAGTCCACAAAAGCTGAAGTTTTCTACCAAGACAAGTAATGGGGAACCCTCTGAAGAGACGCAGATACAAGTGCCCAGGGAGGTTTATGTTTCTGTGTTTCTAGTTGTTTAGTGAAAGCTCCAATAAACTGTCTTGTCTGTTCTCTCTGAGCCCATACCCCCAAGCTGGTTAACTTCACTGGGGTTTTGTGAGATTAAGTGAGATAACAGATTTGAATAGCTCTAACCCTAAGGTACTCAGGTGGTGCTAGTGGTAAAGAACCAGCCTGCCAGTGCAGAAGACATGAGAGATGTGGGTTTGAGCCCTGGGTCTGGAAGATCACCTGGAGGAGGTCATGGCAACCCACTCCAGTCTTCTTGCCTGGAGAATCCCCATGGACAGAGCAGCCTGGTGGGCTATAGTCCACAGGGTTGAAAAGAGTTGGACATGACTGAAGTGACTGAGCGCGCATGCAAGGTACTCACATTTCCAGTAACAATCAACAACACCGTCTTGGCATTTTCCTGGAGAGTGTGGGTGGGTAGCCATGGGTGGGAAACACCTTCCCTTTTCCTTCTCCTTTTCATTAGCTTATATTCTTTGTGCTAATTTTATCTCCATAGTTGACATATATCATTGCAGCTGTCCAGTATCTCTTTAATGGCCTCTGTATATCTTAATTATTTTTCACATTTTGACTCCTGCCTTCTCAAGGTAGAATCGAGAAAAATTTCATCCTGAGGCTTGTTTTCAGCCAGTGTAGGCAGGGAAACTAGGTCCCTATAATTAGATGAACTTGCTTAAGACTTGGAACCAGAGATGAACCATGTGAGGCTTCAGGCTGCCCGGGGAAGGTCCTCATTCAGAAAGTGGTGGAGTTGTCTTGTTCTTGGGGGCAGGGCTGGTAGAATTTCTGTCATCCAGTCCTGGTCATTACACTTGCTACCTAGTGACAGTTGTGAATTTTTTGTTAGAGAATCTCCACAAGTGTGTATGCATTTGATAAGATTCGGAGTCCATTCTTCGCTCTTCTCAGAGATATTTTGAGCTGTCTATGTTCCTTTCATGCTTACATTAGTCCTTCATTGCTGCTAGTTGTGAGATCAATAAAGATTTTATCTTTTTATAAGTGGATATTGTCGTTCTTGAAAACATGTAGACAAATCAAAACGAGTGGAGGAGATTTGACAGATACAAGAAGAGATAAAGAAGAGAGTAAGAACAAAAGAGAGAGAGAGACAAAGAGACAGGAAAGGGCCCTGGCTACCTCAGAAATGATCCCCAGGGGGTTAGCATCTGTGGTGGCCAGCCTCGACTACAGCCTCCTGGTCCCCACTTCTGGAACCCGTGTCCTATGTAGTCCTTTTTAATGTTGAATCAGAGCTGGCTTGTGTGATCCATTACATATGGTGGAGGTGACAGTGTGTGATACCCAAGCCTGGGTAATAAAATGCATTGCACCTTCCGCCTTGGCCTTTTGGGTCATTTTCTCTGAAAGAAGCCAGCTGCCATGTTGGAAGGACACTCGAGCAGATCTGCGGAGAGCTCACATGAAGACAAACCAACTTGGCAGTTCCAGCTTGCTGCCACTTGAGTGAACCTCCTCGGAAGTGGAGCTCCTGGCCTTGGTCCATCACTTAGAAGACTGGAACTCCAGCCAAGACCCAACAGAGAGCATCCTGCGAGAGCTTGAATCAGAACTGCCCAACCAACTTGCTCCTGCATCCTTGGTCTACAGAACTGGGGAGATAAAGCATGGTTCTTGTTGTTTTAAGCCACTAAATGCCAGGCTAGTTGTCATAGAGCATTAGATACTTGAAACATTTCTCCTGCTGTTCTCCCCATTGGGAAAGATGCTCTTGTCTCTGAGGCAGGGGCAGACAGTGGCGATATGGGAGATCTCTCTTCTTATGGCAGGTGTTATTGTTCTGCTTCATGTGCGGTGCAGTGCATAGTCACTCAGTCATGTCCAACTCTTTGCAATCCCCTGGACTACATCCTGCCAGGCTCCTCTGTCCATGCAATTCTCCAGGCAAGAATACTTGAGTGGGTTGCCATGCCCTCCTCCAGGGAATCTTCCCAACCCAGGGATCAAACCCAGGTCTCCTGCTTTGCAGGCAGATTCTTTACTGACTGAATCACCAGGGAAGCCTGTTCTGCTTCATTGGTTCAGGTCAGTTGCTCAGTCATGTCTGACTCTTTGAGACCCCATGGACTGCAGCACACCAGGCTTCCCTGTTCATCACCAACTCCTGGAACTTGCTCAAATTCATGTCCATCGAGTCAGTGATGCCATCCAACCATCTCGTCCTCTGTTGTCCCCTTCTTTTCTTGCCTTCGATCTTTCCCAGCATTAGGGTCTTTTCCAATGAGACAGTTCTTCACATCAGGTGGCAAAGGATTGGAGTTTCAGCTTCAGCATCAGTCTCTCCCATGAACACTCAGGACTGATTTCCTTTAGGATGGACTTGTTGGATCTCCTTTCAGTTCAAGGGACTGTCAAGAGTCTTCTCCAACACCACAGTTCAAAGGCATCAATTCTTCAGTGCTCAGCTTTCTTTATAGTCCAACTTTCACATCCACACATGACTACTGGAAAACCATAGCTTTGACTAGATGGACCTTTGTTGGCAAAGTAATGTCTCTGCTTTTTAATATGCTGTTTAGGTTGATCATAGCTTTTCTTCCAAGGAGCAAGCATCTTTTAATTTCACGGCAGCAGTTCTGCTTCATAGCAGCACTCAATTCTTCACTTAGTAGAATTCCTCTCGGGCTCTAGTAGATAATGAATGGAACATTATTTCTGGTTTTCAGTATTATTGCACCTTTAGTTCTCCAGGGTATATTTTCAAAAGTATTTCAATGGGGAAGGTGGATAAGGATGAATCAAGTGCTGTTATTTTGCTATTCTCTTAACCAGGAAATAAACAATTTATAGCTGCCCCTAAATTTTTGATTATGCATCTCATCAGTACATGTTTTTTGACCACATATGTTTCCTAAGTGGTGTGGTGGTAAAGAGTCTTCCTGTAATATATAGGAGACGTGGGTTTGATCCCTGGGTCAGGAAGACCCCTGGAGAAGGAAATGGCAAACTGCTACAGTATTTTTGCCTGGAAAATTCCAAGGGCAGAGGAGTCTGGCGGGCTGTTGTTCACGGGGTCACAGAGGAGTGCATGACTGAGCACACAGTACTCTAAAACATCTCTTCCTGGTTCCTCATTCATTTATTAGTTCCATCTGCCACTGTGTTGTTTCATCTTTTGCTATAAAGCATACAAAGTACACGTTTAGAAAACGCGAGATAAAAACAAACAAATAGGAGTTTTGATATTTTCTTTTTCTTTCTTAGTGGTTGTCTTTGTCACTGCTCGTGAGTGTGCCCTTCTCCCATTTTGGAGACCCCTGGTCTCCAATATGGTTAGCTTTCTGTATTTTTGTATTATCTGCATGATATTTTAAGGGCAGAGATTGTGCCTTGTTTATGTCTTCCAAGATTATAAGATTACTGCTGTATTTGTGCTTCTCACAATACAGAATGAATGAATGAATGAATGAATGCATGAATACATGACTGGATGGAGAAATGACATCTATATTTCAGTATGATACTAAAAGCAAGGAAAACAAAAACTGATATGTTAAATTTTTTTAAAAATTTAAGAAGTAATATTAATTAAAAGTAATATATATATTAAGTAGATGAGACTTAAGCATACTCTCAGTGGTTAAGATTTTTTAGTTTTAAATTTAATTTTAACTGGAGGATACTTGCTTCACAATGTTATGTCAGTTTCTGCTGTACGGCGATGTGAATGAGCGATGAAGTGAAGTGAAGTCGCTCAGTAGTGTCCGACTCTGCGACCCGATGGACTGTAGCCTACCAGGTTCCCCCGTCCATGGGATCTTCCAGGCAAGATTACTGGAGTGGGTTGCCATTAATGAGCTGTATATATACGTATATCCTGGGCTTCTCTGGCGGCTCAGCGGTAAAGACTCCATCTGCCAGTGCAGGAGATGCAGGTTCAATCCCTGGGTCAGGAAGATCCCCTGGAGAAGGGAATGGCAACCCATTCCAATGTTCTTGCCTGGAAAATCCCATGGACAGAGGAGCCTGAAAGGTTACAGTCCATGGGGTCACAAAGAGTCGGCCACGACAGAAGCAACTAAACAACGACAGCATACATATACCCTGTCCCTCTGGAGCCTCCTTCCGCCCCCGCCATCTCCCCATCCCGCCCAGTGGGTGGGGTCTAAACCTGGATGTGCTTGATTCCAAAGCCATGTTCACCACTTAATCTCCCCCAAATCCCAGAGCCCCTCTCTTCTGCAGTCAGAGAATCACCTTAGTACCAGACACACCCTTGGAGGAAAGTTCCTGGATTTATTTCTAAGACAAATTGTGTTCTGTTTTCCTTACCCATCCCAACCCACACACTGACATCCACAGGCCCCCAAGTCACACCCCCGCACACAACAGTTTTCTCCTTTTCCTTCAAGCTGTCTTCTAGGCCTGGCTCTCTGGCAAATAGCCATCACCCGTGAAGCCCTTTCTAGTGAGTACACATGTGGGGGAGGATTTTCCTTCACTAGTTTGCCTCGCCACGACACATGCTGTCTGGATTTCTGTCTCCTCGCATTTCCTGGAGTGAGGACTTGGGGCAGATGCAATCATAACCAGCTCGTCGACTCTATTTGTTCAGCTGGGCATCTCTCGACCGTGTCAGTCAACCTGGCTCTGTATCCCCACTTAGACTTCAGAAAGACATAGCGCATTAGACCCAGAGCTGCCATTTCCCTCTGCAGCCCCATTCTCCACGCCCCTGGCTTTTCTGGGCCAGGCGTTATGCAAGGAACTGGGAACCCAGAAGAAGGCAAAGGAGGGGCAGTTTTTCTGAGAATATACAGCTTGGTTCTCTGTGCGTGTACGCATGCATGCACTCAGCGAGTACTAGAAGGATACATAGTTGAATTTAGAAGGTCTTAGCGTGCTCCCCGGATTCTTTCATTGTTGCTGGACCTTGGCCATGACAGCTCAGTTGGGGCCACTGGGTGGGAGTTCTTGGGATTATAAGCAATTACTGGATTGGCAAAAAAAATTCGGAAGGTCTTATGGAAAAACCCAAATGAACGTTTTGGCCAACCCATACAGTGTACTATTATAGTTGACCTGCCATTGGTTGCCCTGAAACTTTGAATGCCTTTGGGGTGGGTTAGGTTAGACCCCCAAATCTTCGTGGCTTAAATAATAAAATTTATTTCTCATTAGTGCTGTGTGTCCATCAGGGGACATCTGGGGGGGCTGGGGTCCGAGTCACTCTAGGACTCAGGCTGATAGAGAGGCCAACATTTGCCAGCAACCCTGCCGGAGGGCAGTGAAAAAGCAGGTACATCTTACATAGATCACAGTAAGACATTATCCAGAAGTGCTCCGGCCTCTTCTCCTATTTCAGTGGCCAGAGCAAGTCGCAAGGGCATGACCGTTTCCAAGGGGGGCAAGGAAGTAAATATTACCATGTGACCGGGAGCAAGAACTATCATTTACGTGAACACGTATGTGCTAACGACCGTCATCATATCCTTTCCTGATTTTAGAGAATTTTCTAGTTTCTGAATCCTACTTTTCCTTTTTTAAAAAATAATTTTATTATTTTATTTTATTTTTGGCTGTGCTGGGTCTTAGCTGCTCTGTGGGCTTTTCTCTCGTTGTGGTGAGCCAGGGGCCACTCTCTAGTTGTGATGCACAGGCTTCTGACGGCAGTGGCTTCTCTTGTTGTGGACCATGGGCTCTAGGGCACACAGGCTTCCGTAGTCACGGCACATAAGCTCAGTAGTTGCCTCTCCCAGGCTCTAGAGCAACTCCCGGGAGGTGGGCTCCCGACCGAGCTCAATAGCTGTGGCACACAGGCTTGATTGCTCTGGGGTCCTTGGGATCTTCCTGGATCAGGAATTGAACCCACGTCTCCTGCATTGTCAGGTGGATTCTTTATTGCTGAACCACCAGATAATTCTACTTTTCCAGGATAGAAACTAGAAATTCACTGTTATGGACAGAATACTGGCCACCCAAAGAGGTCCACGTCCTCCTCCCCAGGGCCTGTGAATATATATGAAGGGATTTTGCAGATATGACTACAAAAATGATCTTGAGATGGGGAGGTGACCTAGGATTATCCAGGTGGCCCAACATCAGCACAAGGACCCTTACAAGGAAAGAGGGAGGCGGGAGAAGCAGAGCCAGAGAAGCATACGTGAGGATGGGGACAGCCTTGCAATGACTGATGCAGATAATCTTGGGTCTAGGAATGCCTGCGGCTCTCAGGGGCTGGGGATGGAAGCTCATACAGGGGGAGGGTCTCCAGGGGTCATTTCTCCCTACAGAATAATGATGTGAGCTGATTTCTGTAAGAAGGCTGGAGTGTGAGATAATATAGTCACTTTGTTTTTATGTTTACATTCAATCATTTTCTTCTTTTCACTTCACTTAAGACTTGTTTGGATTATTTACCCATTAACAGTATCCACCATCTGCCTTTAGCGTATGTTATAGTGTATGAGGAACTTCCACAGTGGCTCAGCAGGAGATGCAGGAGACGCAGGTTCGATCCCTGGGTTGGGAAGATCCCCTGAGGAAGGAAATAGCAGGTCTCTCCAGTATTCTTGCCTGGGAAATCCCACAGACAGAGGAGCCTGGCAGGTTACAGTCCAAGGGGTTGCAAAGAGTCAGACCTGACTCGGTGCCTGAGCAGCAGCATGACGTATGTGAGATCCGCACTGGTGCACTGGTCTCTGATTCGCAGCACACTGCAAAGTGGTCATGAGAACTGCCGCTGCCCCCATTTGATGAGCATTGCAGTCTTTCTTTTTTAAAAATTAATTTTAGTTGGAGGCTAGTTATTTTAGAAAACAGAAAGAGAAATTAAGGAAACAATACCATTCACCATTGCAACAAAAAGAATAAAATACTTAGGAGTATATCTACCTAAAGAAACAAAAGGCCTATACATAGAAAACTATAAAACACTGATGAAAGAAATCAAAGAGGACACAAACAGATGGAGAAATATACCGTGTTCATGGATTGGAAGAATCAATATTGTCAAAATGGCTATATTACCCAAAGCAATCTATAGATTCAATGCAATCCCTATCAAGTTACCAACGGTATTTTTCACAGAACTAGAACAAATAATTTCACAATTTGTATGGAAATACAAAAAACCTCGAATAGCCAAAGTAATCTTGAGAAAGAAGAATGGAATTGGAGGAATCAACCTGCCTGACTTCAGACTCTACTACAAAGCCACAGTCATCAAGAGAGTATGGTACTGGCACAAAGACAGAAATATAGATCAATGGAACAGAATAGAAAGCCTAGAGATAAATCCACGAACCTATGGTCACCTTATCTTTGACAAAGGAGGCAAGGATATACAATGGAAAAAAGACAACCTCTTTAAAAAGTGGTGCTGGGAAAACTGGTCAACCACTTGTAAAAGAATGAAACTAGAACACTTTCTAACACCATACACAAAAATAAACTCAAAATGGATTAAAGATCTAAATGTAAGACCAGAAACTATAAAACTCCTAGAGGAGAACATAGGCAAAACCCTCTCTGACATAAATCACAGCAGGATCCTCTATGACCCACCTCCCAGAATATTGGAAATAAAAGCAAAAATAAACAAATGGGACCTAATGAAACTTAAAAGCTTTTGCACAACAAAGGAAACTATAAGCAAGGTGAAAAGACAGCCCTCAGATTGGGAGAAAATAATAGCAAACGAAGCAACAGACAAAGGATTAATCTCAAAAATATACAAGCAACTCCTCCAGCTCAACTCCAGAAAAATAAATGACCCAATCAAAAAATGGGCCAAAGAACTAAACAGACATTTCTCCAAGGAAGACATACAGATGGCAAAAAAAAACACATGAAAATATGCTCAACATCACTCATTATCAGAGAAATGCAACTCAAAACCACAATGAGGTACCATTACATGCCAGTCAGGATGGCTGCTATCCAAAAGTCCACAAGCAATAAATGCTGGAGAGGGTGTGGAGAAAAGGGAACCCTCTTACACTGTTGGTGGGAATGCAAACTAGTACAGCCACTATGAAGAACAGTGTGGAGATTTCTTAAAAAACTGGAAATAGAACTGCCATATGACCCAGCAATCCCACTTCTGGGCATACACACCAAGGAAACCAGATCTGAAAGATACACGTGCACCCCAGTGTTCATCGCAGCACTGTTTATAATAGCCAGGACATGGAAGCCACCTAGATGCCCATCAGCAGACGAATGGATAAGGAAGCTGTGGTACATATACACCATGGAATATTATTCAGCCATTAAAAAGAATTCATTTGAATCAGTTCTAATGAGATGGATGAAACTGGAGCCCATTATACAGAGCGAAGTAAACCAGAAAGATAAAGACCATTACAGTATACTAACACATATATATGGAATTTAGAAAGATGGTAACTATAACCCTATATGCAAAACAGAAAAAGAGACACAGATGTATAGAACAGACTTTTGGACTCTGTGGGAGAAGGCGAGGGTGGGATGTTTCAAGAGAACAGCATCGAAACATGTATATTATCTAGGGTGAAACAGATCACCAGCCCAGGTTGGATGCATGAGACAAGTGCTTGGGGCTGGTGCACTGGGAAGACCCAGAGGAATTGGGTGGAGAGGGAGGTGGGAGGGGGGATCGGGATGGGGAATACATGTAAAACCATGGCTGATTCATGTCAATGTATGACAAAACCCACTACAATATTGTAAAGTAATTAGCCTCCAACTAATAAAAAAAAAAAGAGAGAGAGAGGGAAAAAAAATCAGTTACTATTCAAGTGTTAAAAAAAAAAATATTGTTGTGGTTTTTGCCATACATTGACATGGATCAGCCATGGGTGTACATGTGTCCCCCATCCTGAACCCCCTTCCCACCTCCATCCCCATCCCATTCTTTTGAGTCATCCCAATGCACCGGCTTTGAGTGCCCTGTTTCATGCATCAAACTTGGACTGGTGATCTATTTCACATAAGGCAATATGGCAGAAAGTGAAGATGAACTAAAAAGACTCTTGATGAAAGTGAAAGAGGAGAGTGAAAAAGTTGGCTTAAAGCTCAACATTCAGAAAACTAAGATCATGGCATCTGGTCCCATCACCTCATGGGAAATAGATGGGGAGACAGTGGAAACAGTGTCAGACTTTATTTTTTTGGGCTCCAAAATCACTGCAGATGGTGACTGCAGCTATGAAATTAAAAGACACTTACTCCTTGGAAGGAAAGTTATGACCAACCTAGATAGCATATTAAAAAGCAGAGATGTTCCTTTGTCAACAAAGATCTGTCTGGTCAAGGCTATGGTTTTTCCAGTGGTCATGTACGGATGTGAGAGCTGGACTATGAGGAAAGCTGAGTGCCGAAAAATTGATGCTTTTGAACTATGGTGTTGGAGAAGACTCTTGAGAGTCCCTTGGACTGCAAGGAGATCCAACCAGTCCATTCTAAAGGAAATCAGTCCTGAATATTCATTGGAAGGACTGATGCTAAAGCTGAAACTCCAATACTTTGGCCACCTCATGTGAAGAGTTGACTCATTGGAAAAGACCCTGGGATTGGGGGCAGGAGGAGAAGGGGACGACAGAGGATGAGATGGCTGGATGCCCATCACTTGATGGGCATGAGTTTGAGTAGATTCTAGTAGTTGGTGATGGACAGGGAGGCCTGGTGTGCTGCGATTCATGGTGTCACAAAGAGTCGGACAGGACTGAGCGACTGAACTGAACTGAACTGAACTGAACTGAATATACATGCTTCAATGCTAATCTCTCAAATCATCCCACCCTTGCCTTCTCCCACAGAGTCCAAAAGTCTGTTCTTTATATCTGTATCTCTTTTGCTATCTCATATATAGGGTCATCATTACCATCTTTCTAAATTCCATATATATCTGTTAGTATACCGTATTAGTGTTTTTCTTTCTGACTTACTTCACTCATAATAGGCTCCAATTTCATCCACCTCATTAGAACTGACTCAAATGCATTCTTTTTAATAGCTGAGTAATTTTCCAAGCATTGCAGTCTCTTTTGCTATGTAACACACATCCACAGAATCCCAGTGGGATAGAGCAATGGGCATTCCCCTCTCCCCCACCATGGTCTTCTTCCTGACAGTTGTCTGTGGGATCCAGGCTGACATGGGCTGGCTCCAATGGTGGCACTTGTTTACCGTGGGTCTAATTGCAGCTTGAGCTCGGATGTAGGTCCTGGGCTAAAGAAACAGAGGCTCCGCCAGGTCACGGCAGACAACCAGAGCACAGAAGCAATTGGAAGCCCAATTGCATTTCACATCTCTGCTTCTATCCTGGTTTGTGGTTAAGCCAAAGCTAGGGTGTGCAAGGAGGACGAGGCACAGAGACTGTTACTGGGGTGTGAAGAATTGGACCTAACTCAATCTGCCACAACAGAAAGGGAAACGTAGGTTTGGGAAAATTGGGGCTGTTTCTCTGGATCTCATAGGACTTACATCTTTTGAGCCCAGGCTCCCTCTCCATTCATTACCCTATGGTGTCACCGAGGTAGAGCTCATGAAAAGCTCCAGCAGGGAACCTTCTGGGCGCGAATGTCTCATTTTGCTCTGACCTTGTCTTTCTATTTCTGGAGATTTGTCTGTTTTCAAACCACAGTGTTTCAACCACTTAGCTCACCATTTATCCCTCTGGGGAGCTCTCTCTTTCTGATCAATTCCACCCCTGTTTCTGCGATGACACGTCTCTCTCCAGATCTGTGTCTACTCATCTGTAAAGAGAGCCAGTTCTCCATGCGTGCAGTGGACTTGGAGTCTTTCTGGCAGCAGTTCGCAGGCAGCTCCAGTCCCTCCTCTGTGCAGAGCTCCCTTGGGGCTGTCAGAAACACAAACCGTGTCTCAGGCACATTCGGAGCAGGGCACTGTCCACAGAGAGAAACTGGCTCAGCTCTGGGGGCCCTGGGTTTCTTGGACCCTGTGTGAAGCATTGTGTTGTAGGGGTGGCCCTATAAAGGGCAGGCTTGTTCCTGATCTGGGGTCTAGAGTGGCTGAAGACTCTGTATGGTGTTTGGCCGGATGAAGAGATTTGGCAAGGGGGTGGCATTTCAAGTATCACTGTTACTGGATATAGTCCATTTCAGTAACATTTCTTGAGCCCTAGCAATGCTCCAGGGCTTCCCCGGTGGCTCAGTGGTAAAGAATCTGCCTGAGATGCAGGAGACACAGGAGACGTGGGTTTGATCCCTGGGTGGGGAAGATCCTCTGGAGGAGGAAATGGCAAGCCACTCCTGTATTCTTGCCTGAAAAATTCTATGGACAGAGGAGCCTGGTGGGCTGGAGTCTGTGGGGTTGCAAAGAGTCGGATACAGCTGAGGGACTGAGTGCACACCACACACAGCAATGCGCCAGGACATGGGGAACTAGGCTGCAGAAATGCCCAGACAAGCACAGACGGCGCCTCATGAGGCTTAAGTCCAGCAGGAGAGAGGAGGGCATTAAATACACAGATACTTTCTCTCCTTCAAGCTTGGCAAAGCCTCTACAAACGATGACAGAAGTGTTGGGGTTATTCTCAAGAGATTTTGGGCTTTGTCTGAAAAGGATACGTCCTTTTCCCCCATCTTGCTGTAAAGAATGAATGGCTGTGTTATATGGGAACCTTTAGTTCCAACTCTTTGCATTTCTAGAAGGAGGAGGAAAATCTGACTTTCCGAGAGGGAAAGGTTTGGGAGGACCATTGCTGATGTTTTTTTTCACTATGCCTGTGACCCACTAATTCCTCAGCACAGAAAAGGTGCAGAAAGAAAGGTGATTCCTTTTCCTCTGCAAAGAAAAGGTGATTCCGATTCCGTGATTGAATTTGGAGGAAGGAACTGGGTAGGAAGCAGAGTTCGTGATGACTTGCAGGGACTCCAGGGAGAATTAGAGCCTGTTGGGACTTGAAGTTCAAGAAAGGGAAGTGACTCGGCCTCCTCTGTCCCTGTGTGTGGCAGAGATGAGAGGTGAATGCCCCCCTCCTGATTCCTGGATACAAAGTGGAGAGAGGCTGGTGGCCGGGACAGTTGGCGGCTGTGGTGATGACGGACAGACAGGTGGACACAGACCAGGTAGAGTTAAGGAGATGCAGAGACTCTGAGGAGTGATGGACAGGAACTCAGAAACGGTCCCATCGGGGCCTGCGGGAGAAGGGCTGGAGAGCAAGTTCCCCGGCTCAGGGGAACATCTGGGGCGTCTGGGGCTTCGGGAGGGACCCACAGTCACTCAGCTGTGCAGCTGGAGGCATTGTGACCCCGGACGTGGGTTCTTCCCAAGCAGCTGCGAGCACACAGGAAGACTCTAGGACAGAATTTACGAAGTGGTGGTGTTCGGGCTGAAGCTAGCTTCTCTATGTGTTTTGTTGAACCCAGATAAAACTGAAAGCTGTGAATTAGCTGAAGGAGAAACGTGCAGGATTATAAGTCGAAATCTGGATTTTGATTTATTTTCTTAAAAGGAAAAGACTGGGGCATCCCTGGATCCCATTCCTGATTGGCCGTCATCTTTTGGAGCAGAGTGGGGGTCCCTCCCTTTCACTGGGACCCCCCAGTTTGCCATGGTCCCCATGGATCTGTCAGTTTTGCAGACTCACTCAGCTTCTCTTTCAGGTCAATTGCCTGGATCCATGGGCATTTAGTTTTGTAGCCCCATGTTGCACCTGGGATGCTGGGTTTAGCCTCTCTTGGGTTAGAGATCCTCTTGATATTTTAATGTAGGTTGAAGACCTTTCCAGTGAGACACACCTTGCACTTGAAACTTTTGCATAAAATTATAGGTGGTTTCCAGAACCCCTAAAGCTGCTGAGAACCCAGTTCCTAGGTTGAAGACCCCTGCTTTGAAAAACTGGATCCTCCAGTCTCTTTGAAACCTCAGAAGCACTTTCTAGTTTATAAAGCACACCCCCATTCCCGGGAGAGCTTGCAGTGTCCTCACTTTATGCTTGCTCTATACCCCTTGTAGGCAGGTGTAGGGGTCCCCCAGCCTCCTTCACAGATGAAGAGTGGGGTCCAGGGGCTCTGAGTGACGCCTGCAGAGCTGAGCAGCTGGGAGCTGGAGGGGCTGGCACTCAGCTCCCCCCATCACTCCTGCTTTGGTCTCCCTTTCCTTCCCACTACCTTCCATTTGCCAGTCGGTTATAAATAGCTCAAAGAAGATTTTATTTCCAGCTTCGAAGTGACATGTGCTGTCAGCAACACCACAAAACACTTCATTGATGTTTTTCAGGGGGGTAGGGAAGAGGAAATAAAATTGCTTATTTGCCCAAAGCAGTGTTCAGTGAAGTGAAATCCATTGACTCACTGTGGGACTCTCTGCTTCTCCCAAGTGAATGGATTTTCAAATTTGGAACACAGGTGGCCTTCAGGTTGGATGGACACAGCCCGCCTCTCTGATTAATTTGCTGGATGCCGTGCTCCAAGGAGGGCTAGGAGTCGGAGATTCCCCCTCCCCACCACCTACTTCCTGCCTGGGGAAGACCGCAGGGAGAGGGGAGTGAGGGGGGAGACAGCTCCTAACAGCGCTGGGGGCCTTGCCTGAAAGGGGTAAGCGGCGGTTTTTCTGTCTTGCTGCACGTCAGGGTGAAGGCTGGTGGGAGAAGGCGTTTCTCTGAGTTGTCTCAGCACAAGAAGAAATCGCAGCCAAACCTGTGCAATCACAGAGAAGGGTCTGTGTGAGACGGTGGGGTGACGCTGGCCGATTTTTGATGATATCGTGGCCAGGGGATCCAGGAATAAGCAACAGGGCTGAGAACCGACATGGAAAAAGGAAAGAGAGTGACCCAGTATTGTTATTGTGCTGAATGTGGTAGTTGCCCAGTTGTTTTCTGATTCTTTGCGACCCCATGGACCATAGCCCGCCAGACTCCTCTGTCCATGGAATTCTCCAGGCAAGAATACTGGAGTGGGTTGTTATTCCATCCTCCAGGAGATCTTCCCAACCCAGGGATGGAACAGATTCTTTACCATCTGAGCCACCAAGGACTAAGCCAGTATCTTGATTGGGTTGGCCAAAAAGTGCATTTGGGTTTTTCTGTACAATGCAATATGTAAGGAACACTGAGACACAAAACCTGGTGCAGAAAGCTGGCAAATGAAGGATGTTTGGGTCTCAAGAACCAAGAAAGCTCTTCCTTGGCCAGAACTAGCGGGAAGAGCCAGGAGTCATCTGGTGCTTTACCTAGTATGCAGCCCTCGACCTGCCGCTTCAAGACTCCATGAGACGAAAATCACTCTTGCTGAAGGCATTTGGTGGCTGAGAGAATCCGGCCGTGAGAGCCTCCCTCGTTTACTTGAGGCCACACAGCTGTGGTGCGAGGTGGAGCCTAGCAGTTTGGCCCCAGAGTTTATCTCTTTAACCTCTTTGCTTTCTTGCCTCAGTGAGCTGAGCTTGAAATAGAGAAAGCTCCCATCCCCAGAGGAAAAGAAACCCGGGAGAGAGAAAGAGGCAGAGAGAGGCTGTGGGTTGTAGTGTTTGGCTCCAAGTGGGCTCAGGTCGCCTGTCTGAGAAAGAGAGACCAACTGCTGGAAAGAGGAAGCGGGATGAGAGGCCCGCTGAGAGCTGACCCTGGCTCTGACCCCTCTGGACTCTCTAAACGCAGAGAGATGAGAGCTGATTTATGTCCTGACCCCTTAACACTACTCTGAAAGCGGGTGGTGACCTTATTTATCTTATTCACGGCTGTGTCCCCACTGGTTTCTCTCGGGTGCTCAGAAAAGCCTTGTGGAATTAACGTGGAAAGTGACGGGCCTGGTGTCAGACACTGTCATTTAAACTTAGGTCTCTTTGCCCTGAGATGAAGCTGGATGTTCTCATTTCCCTGCATTCAGGACGGTGAGAATGGATGGAATTTAGGTTCGCGTGTCTGGGTGGAGTAGCACGCCAGGAAATGGCCCTACTGCACCCATCAAGGCTGGGGGAGAAGCTCACAGCATTTATTATTCAATTCAACTCAGGGTGCATCTCTTCAGCTCTGACCGTGTGCCCAGCATTGTATCTGGTGTCCCAACAACACTAAAGAGACAGAAGACAGACATCATCTCAGCCTTTGGGAAGCTTCTCCTACAGACATGGAGATAAAGTGAACATCTCAAAGCATCTTACTCTTTTTCTTCAAGTGGGAAGTGAGGAGCTTGTTTTTATCACATGTATCCTCTTACTACACGGTAAGCTCCTATCAAAGATGAGTCTTTAGATGCAGTTTATTAGGGGTGTGATCCCAGGAAGCACGGGCATGAGAGTGGGAAGGGCCCTGGGGAAGGAAGGAAAGTCACAAAAAGTGTTTTCACTGGGGCCTCTGATAGATGGCTTCAGACTCACCCCAGAACCGTCCCTCTGCAGACCGAGGAGCCTGGGGTCTTCACCCACTGTCTCCCTCCCTGATTGGTCCTCGATCACTCCTGGACCACTGAGTCCCTGGCACGTCTAGGCTTCCTCTTGGCCAGAGCACATCCTTAGGTGGAGAGATGAAGGGAGCACGGGGTGGGTGCATGGGGACTGTAAACAGGAGGCCCCCCCCCCCCAGTAGACTGAGAGGGTTGCGGGCAGGGACCATTCAGATAGAAATAGTTAGCTCTATGTCCCCAGCGTCTGACACACAGACACCTGCTAGAAAGTGCTCAGTGTGTATCCACGGATGAACTCAAAGCCACCCATGTAAGTGGGAATGAGAGACAAAAGATGGAAGCAAAGTGACAGCATTTTCACATGCTAAGAGCCCTAATGTGGTTTGTTAAATGACCCCAAACCTTTAGGGTACCAGAGGAGGCAGCCTATTCAGAAGCCTCGCAGTTGGGGTTCTTGTTGGATATTCACCCATGGCTGGTTTGGCCACATCAGTGACTGTGAAACCAGCTTCCACCTGATAGGTGCTTGATTAATAACCCACCCCCCGCACCCCCCGGCCCCGCCCAGGCTCGTATCAGCCCTGACATGCCCAGGGAATAAGATGGCAAATTAGAGAGACGGAAACTCCACTTTATCACAAGCCAAGATTTAGACGGTCCTCGTAGCCCCTTATTTATGAAGTTTGGGTTTCCCTTTCACCCTTCACTGAGATTGGGGTGGCTTGCTGGCCCTAAATAGTAATGAATTTGGGGCTGTGTTCTACCTCCTGGCATGAAGTGCTTAATGAATGTTCCCATCTTTCTACAGGGAAATCTCTCTCTCTGCTAATTGCTGTCAGGATCCATCAAGATCACCGACAGAGCAGCATTCCAGCCAGAGGGGCCTTGGCGCCCAGGTGAGCTCCAGGAAGCAAGGGGCCCATGAGGGGCTGCACCTGCCGGGCGTCTCCACCAGGAGGCGCCAAGGAGGCACATGCGGCGGGAGTCTGGGCCCGCCGCTTTGGCCGTGCGCCCTGAGTCACTGGCCCTGGGACTACCAAGCCGCCTACCTTGGGGACCTGAGCTATGTGCTGCAGGATTCCTTCGACCTTTTAATCAGACCAGCCCCCCACTATCTCTTTTACACCTCAAATCAGATTTTGTCAAAGGAGTTCTACTAATTTGAAAAGGAAGATTTGAAAACCACAGATCTAGTTCAACAGTTACTTTAACAGGGGAACTGACACGGTTCCAGGGGCAGGCGAGGAGGGAGGTGCTACAAGGCCAAAGAGAAAGTCAGGTGCAGACCTGGGACACGAGTCCAGGTTTCCTGATCGCACAGACAGCGTTTCTGCGTTTCTGTTGGTTTTTAATTCTCTACAGCCCACCTCCATCTGTCTTATACTTTAATGAATGTGCAAGCACCCACCCTGTGTGTCTGCCTTGGAGGCTGTAGGAGAGAAAGAGTGGGGGGGATTGAGCATCCAGAGGGCAGGGAAGGTCACGCATGCTGGTCACTGGTTGGGAACTTCACAGACTTACTCTTATCTATGGATTTATTTTATTGTTGGAGCATGATTGCATTACAAAACTGTGTTAGTTTCTGCCGCACAACGAAATGAATCAGTAGTATGTGTACATATATTCCCCTCCCTCTTGGACCTTCCCCCCCCATCCCCCCCCAGGTCATCACAGAGCCCCGAGCTGAGCTCCCTGTGTTATACGGCAGCTTCCCTCCAGCCATCTGTTTTACACATGAGAGTGAATTATGTCAATCTATTCTCCCAATTCATCCCACCCTCTCCTTTTCATTCTTTTGTATGTAGGTCCACAAAGAAGTCTGCAGTGCCACAAATGTATTCAAGACATGGGCATTGCTAGGATGATAATGCAAAAATACATTATATTCATAGTTACCCAGAGATGAAAAACAATTTTTATGTAAGTGAGTACCACGTCTCTCGCCAAAAAATACTCAAGACATCTCTTACTTGATAAATGTGTATCTTGAGAAGTTTTTCAGAGTCAGCGTATTACAACTAGATGGATCCTATCTAAGGCTTATCTTAAAGATGGAGAATCTAAGCTATGCTGCTAATAAAGATCAATGCTGGAGCACCAAAAGAAAAGAAGAAGAAGGAGGTCGTGCCGTCTGGCCACCACTGCCCATCCTTCTAGAATGCCCACCAGGTGACCCAGTACCCAAATGGCATCAGTCAGAAGCAGTTAGGTTGGGAATTGTAGCTACATCTGCTTCTGTGCACTCTTCATTTCCTCCTGTTTCAATGGACGACGCTTCCTGCCTCCATCAGAGGGAACTTGCACTTGTGGTCTTCATTACAGGGTCATCCTCCACTGGGGTGATTCGTGCTCTAAAATCTCCCGCCTTTACCACGGACCCAGTAGCTTCAGATATTTGCCCCTGCTCTCATCACAGGGTCTCGTCTTCAATGTCCATTGACATCACCCACCCCGTCTTCTGCTACCACCATTTGGGCTGAACATGACCCCCACCCACTCCACTACAGCCACTGCTTTGTCAGGTCATCATCAGCCTCCAAGCTGGTGAGTTCCAGGGTCTCTTCCATATCATCAAGTCTATTTTCCAGTCATGTGGCCAGTTCCTTTGGCTTCTTGAAGCCAAAGTTTTGCCAGCTGGTTTTGGCTTCACTCCCACCACTCTCTCCAGCGCCCACTCCCGCCTCCCAGCCTGTCTTCACAAAGTCTTCTCTGCTGGATCACCCTCCCCTGCTCTGATCCAAATGTTGGATCAGTTGTGGGTCTGCTTTTCTTCTTTACCTGCACACTCTCCTTAGGTGACCTCATCCACTTCCGTGGCTTTCAATATCATCATCATGATAATGACTTCCAAATTTATATCTCCAGCACTAACACCCTAAAGCTGCAGACTCATATATCCTGCTAACTTGACATTTCTACTTTGGTGACTAATGGGTATCTCAACTTAATACATTAAAAAAAAAAGGCTTAATTTTCTCAACTTACTGCCAAAGTTGTTCCTCCCTTACTGTTCGCCATCTTGGTAAATGTCACCACCTTTTCCCCAGTGGCTCAAACTCAAGCCTGGGAACCACCTTTAATTCATCTAAGCATTTCACCCCAACATCCAGCCCATAAGTGAACCTTGTGGGAGCTTTTCTTAAGAGAGACTCTGGATCTTTTCACCTCTCTTCATCTCCCCTGCTGCTCTGAGTGCCCCCAAATCCACCATTCCTTCCTTTAGCATTTGTAACAGTCTCCTGACTGTTCTCTGTGCTACCTGTATTGCTTCTCAGAATTTGGTCTTTATATAGAACACTGAGTGTTTTTTGAAAATTGTAAATCAGATCTCATCACTTATCTACCCAAGGACCTTCAAAAATCCCTACTTGCATTTAAATTTCAACTATTTGCCATGCCTAACAAGTTGTTATGTGAGCTGGTCCCATCTAGTTTTTTTCTTTTTTTTTTTTTGTAGGCAAAGGAGTTCATTTTATTTTTTAATATTTATTTATTTGGGTGTACCAGGTCTTAGTTGCAGCATGCAGGATCTTTTTTAGTTGAAGTATGCTGGATCTTTGGTTGTGGCATTCAGACACTTAGCTGTGGCCTGTGGGATCTAGTTCCCTGACTAGGGATTGAACCCGGCTCCAATGCATTGGGAGCTAAGTGTCTTAGCCACTGGACCACCAGGGAAATCTCCCTCCAATCCCCCAATCCTACATTTGACCTCATCTCATACTGCACTTGACTTCTCTGAGTATATTTTGTCCACTCTGGCGTTTTTCCTTCCTTCTCTTCCTCCTCTCCTTCCCTTCCTTCCCTCCTTCCTTCCTTTCCTCTTCCCTCCCTCCTCCAAACATCAAGTCCATTTTTCCTGACATCCTGTGTTGATTTTCTCTTGCCCTGTAATAAATGGGCAGAGGCTTATACACTCGCACACGTAGTTGGCTGCTTTCTCTTCTTCTTCTCAATTTGTTGTGGGGCCCCAGACACCTTGGGGGTGTGTGGTGGGAAACAGGGGACAGCTTAACAAAAGGACCTGAGAGGGAGCAGGATAAAGCCTTCCAGACCCTTTTTCCTTGCAGCAGAAGTCACACTCCATGACTAATCAGGAGCCGGAAGTCCTGAGGCTGCAGGGGACAAAAGGAAATAGAAATGTTACATAAGGATAATAGCCCCGATCTGAAAGCTCCGCGGTGAGCAGTCGCTCTTACCCTGTAACTGGCACCAGGCTGTGCAGTGCCAGGGGCCGGGAGTCACTTTGGAGGGCCTGACGGAGGAGGGACGTGATGGCCCTGGGGTCCTTGCATGTGGGTCAGCCCGCATCAGGACACAGGGCTGACTTTTGCTGCCGGCATAGCTTCATGCTGCCTGCTGGCGGGATGTGACAGGATGGATGTGAGGAGGGGATGGGGAGGGAGACCGGCCCCCACCCGGTGCCCACTGTGGTCGGGTCACCCAGTTCTCAGCACCAGTCACACCGGACTACTTGCAACCTTGCGATAAGACCAGCTTTTGCTGACCACTGATCTGGAAAATATTTTTCTTCCCTTTTCTGCCCATGGATTCTTTCAGCCTCAACTCAGATAATATATCTTCCAGAAAGCGTGTTCTCTGATTTCTCCCCTCCAGATTGGGAGAAGCGTCTCTGTACCCTCTCTCAGCCTCCAGAGCTTCCTTCTCTCTTGTGAAAAGTTTCAGTTTTGGAGCTGAAAACAAAAGGTGCACTCAGAAGAGATCTGCAGAGTCTGGCCACACAGACAGACCCTGGTCTCCCCTGGATGGGTCAGAAAATTGAGAAGGAGATACATGCTTTACTCCCCTTATAGGTGTGAGGTGCAAAATGTTGAACAAATGAAAAGAAACACAGACCTAGAAGCTGGGAAGAGTGTTGGAGTCCTGGCTCTCTTATTTCTGCGCATGTATCTGGGCAAAGTGTTTAATCTGAGTCCCAGTTCCTCATCTGAAAAGTAAGGACAAACGTGTACCTGCCTGGGCTGCTGTGAGCATTAAATCAGGTTGAGAGCTATGTAAACTGATGTTTAAACTTTGGGTGTCACTGTTTTCTAAACAGAGGACATCCTGTGATGCTGGTGACTGTTTCTGGGGGAGTTGCTGGGTGAAGGGACGTATCCTGATTTGCTGCTGAGTTGCTCAGTCGTGTCCGATTCTTTGCCAACCCATGGACTGTAGCCTGCCAGGCTTCGGTGTCCATGGGATTCTCCAGGCAAGAATACTGGAGTGGTTGCCATTTCCTTCTCTAGTCCTGATTTGGGGGAGACTCAAGCAAGCACAGGGTAGTGGTGAAAAGAGATGTAGAACAGTTCCTGTGTTCTAGAGGCTATTATTTTGATGCATTGTCTCGATAATCCTATGGTTATTACTGCTTCCATTTTGTAGATCTGGTTACTGTGGCTTAACATGTTCTGGACATGCTCCCTCTTCTCCTGGGACTGAACAGGCTGGACTGGTTCCATGGGTCGCTTGCCTTTTAGCTTCTGGTTGGATGTATTGGTGAGGAGGTACAGGGCAGTGGGAGGTGGGAAGAGAGGAAGCTTCTATTGTTTCTGCTGTGGTCAGCTGCATCCCTCTACTGAAGGCTGCATCCCTCTACTGAAGGCTGCATCCCTCTACCAAAAGCTTCAACTCCTATCCATACAGAGGCTCTTCCCTTCTATCCTTCAAGCTTTGGGCTGCTCAGGGTTGCTTCCTGTTATTGGTCCTTTAGTTTTTGTCAAATCCAGCCCTTCCCTTCTGGATAGTTCTCTGCTAAAGTCTTCCCCCAGTTCTCATTCTGAGTGGCTACTTGTTCTCTGCCAGGATGTAGAAACCAAGTAATTGGCCTAAGGTCACATGTCTAGAAGTGATGGGGCCAGAATGGAAGTTCAGTCTCACTTGAGGCTCTTTCCATGACATTGTGGGACTCATGTCTGTGCTTTGCCGGACAGTCGTCAGCAGGCTGATTAGCCAGAGAAGACCGCCGTCCCCAAGGGTCTCCTGTTCTTGGCTACATCTGACATGCTCTTAGGTGAAATCAGAGTAGGAAAGTCATCATTTAGGGGAAAACCCAGAGGGCCTCAGTGGGACCATGTGACAGATGACCTGCCACTCAGAGCCTGTCGCGTCTTGTCTGTTAAGTTCGCTTCGCCCTCAGAAGGCTGCTGAGTTCTGAGATTGGAGTTCCCAGGGGTTTACCCAGGGTCAGCCAGATGTGGGTATCGTCTGTCGTAATAGATGAGGACCCTCACCACCAGCTGATCTTTGCAGTGAGAGCCCTGTAGTCGGTGCGGGATGCCCGCCTCCCACCTTGCCTCCCTATCTCCACTGGGTGTCCCGGGCTGGGGCATCACCAACAGGCAGAGCTCTGGCCGAGGGAGCTCGGCCCGAGCAGGAAGGCCCGGGGAAGGACAGGAGGGGCCGTGCTGAGCATCTGCTGGGCACTCTCGGGGCTCCTGCCCAAGGTCTCTTGGAGGTCCAGGACCCCCAGGGGCAGGTGGAACAGATCAGGAAAGCCCCAGAGGAAGAACGGCGGCCTCGCTGCCTATGTGAACAGATGCCTTTGCCCTTCAGGGGTGATTCCCTGGAGACACAGAGAAGGAGCAGGGAAATTAAGGGCTTTGGGGAAAGCTACCACCACCTGGCAATATTGGTGAAAATATATCTAGCTTTTTCAGGACACTTTTTCTCCCCACTTTGAAAGAAACTGGCTTTGATATAAAGCATAAAGTGAGTTTATGGGTATACACAGGGAAGAGATTCAGAGAGGCAGCAGAAGGGGAAAATGGATGGAGAAGGTGGAGTTGCTGAGACTCGGAAAGAGCAGAGGGTGAGACGGAAAGCTGACAGCCCCGTCAGGAATGCAGACAAGTGCTGGGGGCCTGAGGAATCGTGCTGAGCTGAGTGCGCTGAGGTCTGGGCTGATGGTCCATGGGGCAGGGGGGAGCCTTGTAGAGGGCCAGGCAAGCCCAGCCCAGGGCGAATTCACTGCTCTCAGCCTCTCCTTTCAATTTATTGAAAGAGAGGGAAGAACCTAGAAGATCTGAGTATTGACAAGATTACCTTCATGCTAAAACAAAAATTGATTTGTGAATTTAATTTCTTTAAGCAGTTTGGCAAGTGTTATATGCAAAATTATTTTTTAAAGACACTTATTCTTTTACTGGGCTTCAGCCAATGAAACTGGAGTAGGAAATGGCAACTTACTCCAATATTCTTGCCTGGAAAATTCCATGACAGAGGAATCTGGCGGGCTACAATCCATGGGGTCACAAAGAGTTGGACATGCCTGAGTGCACACACACACACACACACACCACTCACTCGGAAAGCAGAGGACTTGCACATGACAAGGCAGTCAGGGGTCACGCACCACCTTGTCGGCCCCTGCACGAGAAGCCGCCCAGGGGCCTCGGCCCAGCCTGAAGCTCAGTGCTGCCACGCAGGCCCGGCGACTTTGGGCTAGTTGCTTGGCTTCTCTTCACTCCCTTTATCCCAAACACTGGGCACCATACGTGGACATGCTGGGGTGTTGCTGTGAGGAAGGATTGAGATGGTACTTCGAGTGCAGGGTGGCTTAGGGACAGACAGGACACAGATCTGCATCCCACCTTCTTTGAGGCAATGCTCAGAGGTGTGGTGCTCCACCTGTGATTGGAGGGGGTGCTCTGTGGGCCGTTTTTGCCTAGGAGGGAAGGTTTGAGGAGTACAGGCTTCGGGGGTGAAGGCAGTGAGGTTGGAAAAGAAGGACCTGGTAGGAGTTGGTGATACCTTATATTTTTCAACCTGAGTGGTGCTATGCACAGGGCACTTGGACCCAGTTATCCCTAAAGCCTGAGCACCCCCGGGCACATCCCAGGCATGGGAGTCAATGGATGTCTTTTTTGTTCCTCTTGTTTGACTCAAGTCTGTGCTCTGTGCAACCGGAATTCTTCTTATCATTTAGGAATGATGAGAGAGACCAGGAGAGGGTGTGAGACGTCTGTGTGATGAGGGGAACACACGGGGTGAGGGATTGGATGATCTGGAATGTTCACAGAGAGAACCCGTGGAGGAATGAAAGAAAGAGCATGTGATTCTGGGAAGGTGGAATGGGTTTCCAATCTTCTTTAACCCTAGTTGGGGCTCTCTGGGGAATCCATTGTGGTATTAGGGCCTCGGTGTCCTCACTTGTCTGATGGAGGCAATATAGAAAAACTGATACAGTCTGAGGGTCAGATGAGATACTTTGTGTTTCAGCCTCCCCACATGCCATGCCCTGTCCTCAGGCAAGCAGGAACACACAGGGCTTTTGGCCACTGTGATTTGCTTCCGTGCAATATTTGTTGTGTTTCATTTTGCTTTCTTTGATCGTCCGAATGGTGATTACACTTTACACACTGAGGTTTTACTCACTTCCAAGTTGCATCATCTGAGTTATCTTGTTTTCCTTCAATGCGTTTTCCTCTGGGTTCAGGTGGCTGCCATGTTTGGAAAGTGGACGGGGAGAGGTGGAACTCACGTCTTAAAATCATTTTATCTCTTCGGGACTTTGTGCACATTTAACTTCGTTTAGTTATCTCAACAACCCTTTGAGACTGGGGTTGCTATTTCCATTTTTAGATGGGAAACTGGGTTTCTGCGAGGTTCACTGACTAGCTTTGGGTCATGCAGCTGGCAAGCGGTGGAGTCTCAATACAAAGCCAGGATGGCAGTGAAGTGAAGCCCAACCTCCCAGCTGGGAGTGAGGGTGGGTGGGGTTGGCTCCACCTACGGCTTCAGCCAAGGAGAGGCCCTGACCTGGGGTGGCAGTGGGGGATGCTGGGCCTCTCTCTTCCCCCACCAGCATCCTTGGGCCGGTCTCTCGATGCCGTGTTTGCATGGACCTTCCTCCTCCTCCCTCACCTCCACCCGTCCCGCTCCTGCAGCTTCCCTGAGGTGGTGGGACTGGCTCCGTCTCTGGCTAATTAAGACTTCCTTTTCCTGATTTAAACACCGGCAAAGCCACCTCCTCCTCCTCCCACCTCTCCGAGGGCTCCTCAGAAGCAGTTGAGCTGACAGCTCAGAAAAGAAGGAACTCAGACAGCAGCAAACTTTCTGTGGCAGCTCCCCGGGGGAGCCCGGAGCAGGGGAGCCGTCTCTTCCTGCGGGAACTCCGAACTCTCCCAGTTGTGTTCTGTTTTTAAAGAAAAGGGTTTAAACAAGCCCCCACATATCCTCTTATTAAATGGAATAAAATTATAAGTGGATATACTTCCCTGGGGTGATATGTTGGTGGAGTCTTTCCTGCACTACTCATATTGGCATCATTTTTCTAGAATGGGAAACTGTCTCTCTTTCTCTCTACATATATATATATATATATATATATATGTATGTATGTATATAAATATATTTAACATATATATGATTAAATGGAAAAATGAAAATGTTAGTCACTCAGTCGTGTCTGACTCTTTGTGACCCCATGAATTGTAGCCTGCCAGGCTCCTCTGTCCGTGGAATTCTCCAGGCAAGAACACTGGAGTGGGTAGCCATTCCCTTCTCCAGGAGATCTTTCTGACCCAGGGATTGATCCCAGATCTCCTGCATTGCGGGAGATTCTTTACGGTCTGAACCACCAGGGAAGCCCATGTGTGTGTGTGTTTGTGTGTGTGTGTGTGTGTGTGTGTGTGTGTGTGTGTATAATATCACCAACCATGCACTGGGCCTTGTGCCAGACATTAGGGTCATGGAGGTGAACAAGATTCAATTCCTGCCTTTAAGGAGGTCATGGCTCATGGGGGGTGAGATGAGAGACAATAGGTGAATGGGAACTTGTAGTGAAGGATGTAGGTTGATTTAAAAAATTTTTTAATTGGGGTGAAAAAGACATAATACACAACTTATCATCTTAACCATGTCAGAGTGTACAGTGCAGCAGTCTTATGTATATTCACATGGTTGCATAATGATGCTCTGGAACTTTTTCATCTTGCAAAACTGCAACTCTTCCCATTAAATTGTGACTTCTCAGAGCCCTCTTCCCCCAGTCCCTGGCAAGCACCATTCTAATGTTTGATTCTATGGGTTTGACTCCTTTAGGAACCTCATCAAAGTGGAATCAACAGTATTTGTCCTTTTTATATGTCTTGTTTTACTTGGCATAATTCAAAATTCATCCATTTTGTAGCATGAGACAGGATTTTCTTTCTTTTTAAGGATGAACCATATCCCACCAAATGTGTATACCAGTTTTTCATTCGTTCATTCATTCGTCCATCCTTCCGTCTAGAACTAGAAACTATTTTTATCTCCATTTTTCAGATCAGGACCCTGAATCAGAGGATAAGGATAAATAAAAAATAATTTGCCCAAAGGAGAGGGCTGGATTTGAACCCATGAGGACAGGTTTTATGTTCATTTTATCTACCCTGATTTTCCTGGAGCTATGTCGAAACATATATGGCACATATAAGGAATCTGACAAATATCAGAGAGTTAATTGAAGACCAAGGCAAAACCTAATCAGATTTAGGGCTGATGGATATAGCACACAATGGAGTTTTGGGGTCAAGGGGGACTCCTCACCTTCTTGCCTGGTGTTGAAGCTGTTTGCAGTGCCATCCATTGAGGCAGAGTATTAGGAGGAAGGAGAAATCTGAGGGGCAGGTAAGGAACTCACTGTTAGACATTTTGATTTAAAGATGTCTGTGGACCACCTGTGTGGAGACATTCAGCAAATTATTGAGTAAATAAAGAAAAATGAGGTACAGTTTTCTCCCTTCAAGATGCTCGCAGAAGTATCAGAGAGATAATCAGAATTCAGTGCACAATAAAGCTGGGAAGAGAAGAGGAGGAAGGATGACAACAGGTAGAACAAGGCTCGTCTTTTGTATGATCTTTTGTTATCCGACCTCGACACTCTTTCACGGTGCTGGGAAAGAAGGGGAGTCATCAATCAGACTTGGGGAAGTTATTCTGGTCTTGACACTTAAGCAGCGGGGTGTCTGGAAGTGAATCTATTCTGGTTAATAGTTCTCCCCAATTGTTCTCCCAATTAGGTGATGTTTCAGCTCTCTGTCATCCTGGATTTTCTTATTTTTTTGAAATAGAGCCTGTTTATAATAAGCTGCTTTCCTTAGAGATGCTGTTCACTCACCTCCCAGCTGATGTCCACATGATTTTGGAGGTCAGGTGTCCAGTTAAGATGGATATGAGGGAGGACCCGAGGTGTGCACTGAGACACCTTTGTGCCTCAAATGATCTTTTAGGGTGACATGGTTAGGCGATAGTTTTCACAAGAAATCTCGGGCTCCTAAGAGAAGAAAGACCTTTGAGGATAAACACTTCTGAAAGGAGGGTGAAGCTTGCAGTGGAGTATTTACTGCTTCTATCATTTCTGACCATATTCTTCTCTATCCTTGTCCAGGGAGGTAGGATTTTATGATGGAGATTTTATGATGGAGGAAGCAGGGTGGTTACAATCATTTGGTTAACAAGGACTATTCCTGAGAACTAGGCTTGAGGGACTCATATTTCTGCCTTTGTTTTGGTCCCTTACCTCTAGAAAGATTGAAAGTTCCCCCAAATTCCCCCAAATACTGATGAGTATTTACCTTCCTGCATCATCCTTAGAATCTGAGACACACGCAGTCATAGACAGGGATAACACTTCCACCACTGTACACAGTTCCCATTTTGGTCACTTTGCAACCTTGTGGGGTATCAACTGCTGTTTATCTCATTTTACTGAGAAAGAAATTGGATGTTCACAGTGATAAGCCTTCTCCAAGATGATACAGCTGGTAGAGGCAGAATCAGAACTGGTTTCTAGATTTCTTGATTCTTGATCCAAAGCGTGTTGCTCTCACACCCTACTGCTGGGAGTGGAGGACAAAGCCCTTCCTCCCCTCATGACTTCATCTTTCTCCTTCCCTGACTTTAGTGGCTTGTTAACCTGAGTAGATAGGTCAAGTGTCTGACACTAAGTGCGGTGCATGAAAATCATAGGGATCTCTTCCTATGAATTCACAAAAACCCACTTGACATGAAGACGAGCCTGACATGTGGGTGGGTGACATGATCACATGTGACAAGGCACATTTGGTTGATTCCCTGATAACCAAGTGGGAAGGCAGAAAAGAGAGACTGCTGCAAAGGAAGGCAGAAGACCCAAACCCTGGTCTCGCTTCTTCCTCCTTGTAACTCTGTTTGTGAGCCAGGTAACTTCTCTGGGGATCAGCGTCCTTGTCTGTCAATTAGGAAAGGCACTCTGCCTGTCCCTGTAAGGCAGGAAGAACTGGGTGATCTGTCAGCCTCCATATAACTCTAAAGCAGTGCTGTAATTATCCTAGTGCACTTGAACCTGAAGCCTGATATATAATTGCTTCTCTTTCTCTATGAAATATGATGAGACACTTGCTCGTTTCTTTCCCCCGCTAGGGAACAGCCGTTATCTTAGGGGGCATTTGGTTTGGTTTTTAATCACGCACAGGTGTTGTAAGATTCTGGCAGAATAGTGCCTCTTTAGGTGCCCCTTCACAACCTCTGCATGTAGAGACGGAGATAAGATTATTTACACCCCATTCCATTATTCACAGCCTCTTGGAATGTAGCATTAAATAATTCAGAGACCATACAAGCTTGGGGATTGATGGCGAGGCTGATGGTTTTTGCAGATACTGCGTGCAGCAGCTGTAGAAAAGTCCAGCTTCTGGTGCAAACGCACGCGAGGACAATTACTGGGTAACCACATACGTGTCAGGACCTTGGAGTGACGCCTTCTAGCTGATCTAACAATGACTCCAGATCAGAGAGGGTGGGGAGCCTTGTCTCTGGTATGAATGCCCACCATCCAGCCACCTTCTCATCCGAAGCTCCTTGAGGGCCTTAGAATTACACCTCCGACCCCAACCCCGCTTAGATCCAGCCCCACAGTAAGTGCCTGATGGATTTTGAAACCATAAATGGTCTTCATTTCTCAGTGCCTGTTGTCTCTGCTATGACAGATTCAGAACAAGTAAAGCCACTGGGCATTGGGAGGCTGTGTCCCAGTTCTGCTTACTAGCCTCGTGATTTTATAAACAATAGGGAGCTATAGAGAAAGAAGAGGTGGTGGTTTAGTCACTGAGTCATGTCCGACTCTTGTGACCCCGTGGATTGTAGCCTGCCAGCCTCCTCTGTCCTCTGCCAGGGGATTTTCCAGGCAAGAATACTGCAGGGGATTGCCATTTCCTTCTCCAGGGGATCTTCCCGACCCAGGGATCAAACCTGGGTGTCCTGCATCTCCTGCATGGCAGGAAGATCCTTTACCAACTGTCACCAGGGAAGCCCTGAGAGAAGAGGAGAGAGAGGACGTGGAAACTGAACCAGAGAAGAAGTTGAGAGCTGGGAGGGTGCGAAGAGGGTAGAGCTTCAAGTAGAAAGTGTGGTGTGTGTGACATCAAGCAGCGTGGTGTTCGAGGAAAAAGTCTTGGGACGCGACCACTGGGTCTGACCTCGTAAATGAAGCTTCTTTCTGTGGCACTACACCAAGGCAGGCACGTGGGCAGCAGGCTGGTTCAGACCCACTTGGCCACTTAGATGTCTGGCCTCTGGCTCCCTGCAATTGGCTCCTGAGTTCCCAGCCCCAACCGCTGAGATGTAGACAAGCGATATGGCTTCTGATACCTACTCCTGGCCCTGCCTACCGTGCTCAGTCAGGCTGACTCTCCTCTGGCCCCCAGAGCTCTGGGCCACTCTCTACTGGCCTCTCAATCAGCCCTTGATTTCAGAGCTGCCAGCAGCTCTGGATAGGAGGAACTGCTTCTCTCTCAGCCTCCCAGCCCCCTGGCATCTTCCACAGACAGGATGGTTTCAGGGTTCAGGTGAACATTCCTGGTGACCTCTCAAAGAGAAATTCAGATAAATCCTTTGCATGCTCGATATGAAGTAATTAGAAGCACAATAATCAGCAAGCTTAGGTTGCAAGTGGAAGACATTTGGTGAAGGAGCAGGGTCCCAAATGAAATGTGGGAGTTGTCAGAACTCTCCTTGCAGGGAAGCAGGACCACAGCCCCGAAAGCTGTGTGTGGTCAGTGGTCAGGGCAGGCCTGTGCGTTCCTGGAGCCATAAAGAATTTGAGTGTCATGGCCAGGATCAAGGGGTGAGACATAAAGGAGCAGTCTGGAGGTATGAACCCCTAGCAATTAGGCTGAGGGGTTAGAAGTGGGTTCTGTCATTAGCAACAGGTAAGACTGAGTTGTGATGGAGGCGTTTAGAAGAAGCTGGAAGGAAGGACCCTCTGAGGCTGGTTCGGCAGAGAGAGGGACTTTTCAGAGAGTGTTTCTCCCTTGCTGGAATGGGAGGAGGGGGATGAGGAACATGTTTGGACAGGTAGGACCTGATGGTGTGGGTTGAGGGGCTGAGAAGGGAACCTTTTCCTGAGAGGGGAAAGGAGGATGCTGAGGGGAAAAGGGAGGAAACTGAGGGCCCACTGTTGATGGCCTAGAGCTCTTGGGATGCTGGCAGAATCTCAGAGAGCAAGTTCCCTGGAGATGAGCATGATTTGGGGATCAGGAAAGCCTTGACTGTGTGGAATCACTTAGTGATATGGGATCACGAAGAAGCTGGGGAGTCAGGCAGGGAAGCTAGCATCGCTTACCTGGATTGGCACATCAGTGGAGTTCCTGCAATGTTTTGGGCACTTGCCGTGGGCTCTTTTCCTCCTCAGAACACTATGCTATGGGGAAGGTATTGCTCACCCCCATTTTGCAGATGAAGTCATGGAGGCTCAGAGAGGTTAATTCATATCCCCAAAGTCACACAGCTGCAAGTGACTGAGATGGGATTCTAATGTCAGTCTTTCTGATTATGATGACCATGATCTTTCTATTTTGTTCATGGTAAGGCAAGTGGGCACATTGAGATCATGATTTATGATAAACCCCATTTAAGAACATGGTCTAGTTTCTGAGCAGTAAGAATCATGACAGTTATAAGTGCATTCATCAGTTCTACCTGGATGGCTTTCCACTGCTTGCCACTTACTTGTTTCACCAGATTCTGATCTTTTTACCATTAATTACCACGGGACATTTGGTGTGGATACTACTTTCCTGTTAGCCAGAGAGTCCCAGGACTGCCTGGAAAGTCAGTCCCCTGGTTGTGGCTGGGACCAGGATTTCTTCTATATTTTCATTCAGGCCTCTTTGGTCCTCATCCTACTTTTTGTACATTTTTGGGTTTCCTACGCAAACAAGGGGCTGACTGAGAGTGACTCGGTGATGCTGTGTGACCTGATATCTCCCCCAGCTCAGGCCTCTCAGTGCGAGGCAGGTGCTGCATCTGCCTGCACGGGCTCAGAGGACCGGAGCAACAACAGGTAGAAGACCTACTATGTCACATTTACAACAGATGTTATCCCATTTAGTTCTCAAAAAAAAAAAAAAAAAAAAAAAGGGAGCAAATATGAGAGGTAGATCTTGCTAATAGACCTATTTAAAAATATTTATTTATTTATTTACTTGACTATATCAGGTCTTAGTTGCGACTCTCAGGACCTTTAGTTGTGGGTTCTGGAGCACACGGGCTCGGCAGTTGCAGAGGGCAGGCTATGTTGCTCTGCGGCATGTGGGATCTTAGTTCCCCAAGGGTCAAACTCCTGTCCCCTGCACTGGAGGTGGATTCTTAACCACTGGACCACCAGGGATGCCCTAGACCCATTTCACAGGTAGGAAAACTGTGTCCTGTGAACAGTGGCACCTGATCTTCTCTGAATCTAAAGCTGCGTCTCTTTCCACGGCCTCCTGGTTCTCATCAGGCTCCTTCCAAAACGCTCCCAGGCACTGGACATAGGTCTGCTTCCAACCACCTGGATGAGAATTGGAACTACCACTCCCCTGGCTCTCAGAATCCTGCTTCCTCTGACTGAACGCTTATCAAATTGATTGCAAAGGTTGATTTCATTGCTTTTCCTTCTTGCTAGATTGTAGATTCTATGAGGCAGAAAGAGGTTCATTTTGCTGACCATGAATTCCATGTGTCTGGCACATTACTGGTCCTAATAAATACGTGTTGAATGGATAAATCCCATTTACAGCCAGGGGATCTCTACTCTCAGGATGGCAATAAAATGCAAAGTTGGGATTCAAATCCATTCTCTGCTTCTGAGTTGGCTCACGTTTCGCTTTTTAGAGATTTAGAGATGGGTGGTGGTGGTGTGTGTGTGTGGTGGGGGAGGATGACGCCAAGGTGGGGAATAAATAATTAAATTAAAACATCTCAGGGAGACTGTATCAGTGCATGTGTGAAGGCATCTCTCCTATGCTGACGAGGAGAATTTCTGCCGGTGATGCTGTGCAGGTGCATACGCAATTCCCAGCCTGTGTGCAGGAGACGGGAAGCCAGTGATGTGAAATACCACAGCCACTGGTGCTATCTGACACCTATTTGCCTAAACTCCTTCTCTCCATAGATGGTAGGCTGCACGAGTTTGCTGGAAACTGGTCATCTCGGGCCACAATGGAGTTGGGAGAGCCAGGACACCAGAGATCCAGATCTATCTCCTAGTACAAAAGTTGCCTTGTATTCTCTGGACTTTTGTGGTTAGTTATTAACCACCTGCATCACATGGGTGGCAGGTGCATGGCTTGGACTGAATCCTATCTCTCCTGCTTTATGACCTGGGTTAGGTAACTAATAGCCTACTGATTGGACTCTGGTTGGCAAGATGGGGATAGGAAGGATACCCTCTGTAAACTTCTGATAGGAAGATTAAATTAAATGATAAATGCAGGGATTGGGTAGAGAGGGAGGTGGGAGGGGGGATCGGGATGGGGAATACATGTAAATCCATGGCTGATTCATGTCAAAGTATGACAAAACCCACTACAATATTGTAAAGTAATTAGCCTCCAACTAATAAAAATAAATGAAAAAAAAAAAAGATAAATGCAGAGTACTCACCCAAGTGCTTGGCTCTTTCCAAGACCTGACTTCATGGGCTTTGGGCTATTTTTAAGGTTCAGATGAAAAGTGAATTGAAAACACTTTGCGGAAATTCTTAGGTGCTACAGTTCACCCTGTGCATCAGAGGACCCCTCATCAATTACACAGGCCCACCCCCCCAACCCCCTGAGGATTTTTATAACTGTAACCATACATTACTTGTCTTCTTTGCTCATAATGACAACCTACTACCTTGCCTCTTTGGGAAACTCCTACTCGTCCTTCAACGCCCATTAATGCCGCCTCTTCTGTGCAGCCTTCCTTGGTTTCCCAGGTGCTGCTAGTTGTTCAGTCCTCTGCTTCCGCCGAGCTTGGTGTGGATGTTCAGGCTCACACGTGTTGCACTGTCCCATGAAGAGCTGGCTTGGTGTCAGCTTCTCTTCCCCTAGGCTCTGAGTTAAGAAGACACGGGTACTTGTGTGTGTATGAGTGTGCATACAGGGCCGTCTAACTCTTTGCTGCCCCCCTGACTTAGCCCACCAGGCTCCACTGTTCATGGAATTTCTCAGGCAAGAATACTGGAGCGGGTTGCCATTCCCTACTCCAGGGGGTCCTCCTTACTCAGGGACTGAATCCGCGTATCTTGCATCTCCTGCACTGGCAGGCAGATTCTTTAGCACTAGCATCATCTGGGATGGCCTCAGGTGGCTCCTTGATGTCTTATCAGTTAGCCCTGCTCAAGTCTGGAGCCCGCACAGAGGCTGGCACACAGCCGGTCTGAAATCTATGCATCCATGCTGTCTTGAACTGAAGGTCTGGTGATTCACAGGAGACAAGAAATCATTTGGGAAATTCGCAAAGGGTTATCAGATCCTTTGCAAGCCTTGACACAGAAATAACTGGGCTATGTATAGAGATTTAAATTACTGTCTTTCTTCAGTTTTTTAGAAAACCTTTTAATAATGGAAGAAAAGTCACCAGTGGGTTGTGTGGATGTATGCAATTTTTTTCCTCCAAGAATTTGTTTTCTGCCTCATTAATAGAAACTCTCTCACACAAGGCAAGAAGAATCTATTCCTCTCATTGGCTAGGAAGGACAGTTAAGAAATGACCTGTGCTTTACTTTTTCATGGGTGTGGAGTAGATAATTGCTTAAAGCTGAATTTTGGACTGCTAATAATCCAATTAGGGTCTGGGGCATGATTGTTTCTATGTAACCTGATGCCTTTTATTCTCCGTGGTTCTGATTTTCAAAGATGGTTCTCGTGGCAACAGTGTATCTTTCTGGGGGAGAAAGAAGGGCAGCCTTTTGGGGATATTTTCTGCTCAACAGGTAAGAGGTAATACCTGAAAACAGAGCAGCAAGGGTGGGCATTATTAGAATAATGATTGAGACTTTATGAATATGCAAATACATCAGTGTCTGAAAGAGAATGAAGTCGCTATGAATCTTGACATGAGTCCAGGGTTTCTTTCCTCCTGTTGCTTACCTCACAGTCAGAAAGCAAATCATCTCTTTTCTGTCTTGTCCTCTGGCCAAATCACCCGGCCAGAGTAGAGGATGAATGATCTGAGTTTTGCGGCTGCTGTGTTGAATTTGTATCTTCCTTTTCCAGTCCACTCCAGAGAATGAAGGAAGCAGCAAGGGGTGGGGGAAGAGTCCAAGACACGTAGACCCCAGCCCTGGTGGTGATGGGCCACCTCGCTCACCTCATGAAGCTCAGTGTACTTGGCTGGGGTGGGCGGGAGGTGGGTTAGATCCAAAGGTCACGAACCATTGGCTGAAGGGACAAATCTAGCCCTCAGAAGTGTCTGCTTGGCCTATATGGTCCTTAAAATAATCCAAGTTAATTGCCAGAATTTAAAAGTCAGAATGGGTTTTATGCATGCACCTCAGTGATCACTGCAGTGCTATTCATGATAAGCAGGACATGAAGCAGTCTAAATGTCCACTGACAGAGGAACGAATAGAGAAGATGTGGTAGTACATATATACAATAGAATACTACTCAGCCATAAAGAAGAAAGAAATAACACCATTTGCAGCAACATAGATGGTCCCAGAGATGGTCATACTGAGTGACATAAGTCAGAGAAGGACAAGTATCATATGATACCACTTATACATGAAATCGAAAAAAGTGGTACAAATAAATTTATTACAAAACAGAAATAGAATTACAGATGTAGAAAGCCATCTTATGGATAACAGCGAGGGAAAGGGGGGATAAATTGGAAGACTGGGATTAACATACACACACTGTTCTGCACTGTGCTTAGTCGCTCAGTCGTGTCTGACTCTGCGACCCCGTCAACTGTAGCCCGCCAGGTTCCTCTGTCCTTGGGATTCTCCAGGTAAGAACACTGGAGTGGGCTGCCATGCCTGCCTCCGGGGGATCTTCCCAACCCAGGAATCCCCCATTGCAGGTGGATTCTTTACCAGCTGAGCTACCAGGGAAGCCCCATATACACACTGCTATATATAAATAACTAACAAAAACCTACTGTACGGCACAAGGAGCTGTATTCAATCCTCTGAAATGTCCTATATGGGAAAAGAATCTACAAAAGAGTGGAAATATATATATGTGTGTGTGTGTGTGTGTGTGTGTGTGTGTGTATAACTGAATCACTTTACTGTATGCCTGAAACACAGCATTGTAAATCAACTATATTTAAAAAAAAGAAATTTCTGCCTTCCATTGGTAATGGGAGGAATCTAGAACTCCTGAGTCCACATTTCCACATAAAGCTGAAATTCAGCAGTTCTCTCAATGAGTATCCTTTGTTCACTGCAATCCCCACTTCTCCCTATTGTCTGACTCTAAATTTGTTTCGCTCATTTTATTACCTGCCCAGCACCTATAGGCATTTGAGGTTGTGACTCCTGGACTAGAGAATCTTGAACTTCCCATTTAAGCTTGTCAGCATCTGGCTAAGACACATGGGACAATACTATGTTGCCTTTATTTGAGTATCAGTCCCTGGTTTTTGGCTTCCCTGGTGGCTCAGTGGTAAAGGATCAACCTGCCAATGCAGGAGACATGTACTGATCCCTGGGTCAGGAAGATCCCCTGGAGAAGGAAGTGGCAACCCGCTCCAGTATTCTTGCCTGGGAAATCCCATGGACAGAGAAGCCTGGCAGGCTACAGTCCATGGGGTTGCAAAGAGTCAGACGTGACTTAGTGTCTAAACAACGACAACACAACCCAGTTTTATGGGTGCAGAAAATGAGCACAGTTGTTGATCGTGTCCTTGGTTAAGAGGGTTATAAGCAAGGAAGTCAATAATAAGATTGTGGGGGTCCTAAATCCTTTCCAGGAGAATCCCAGGGGTGGCGGAGCCTGGTGGGTTGCCGTCTATGGGGTCGCACAGAGTTGGATACGACTGAAGTGACTTAGCAGCAGCAATTCCTATCCAGCGTCTCTGAAAGTTGTATTTTCTACTTCATATATGAAACCTCGTTGGTCCTACATGTGCTTACTCCAGGGCGAGCAGATGATCTGGATGTTCAGAACTGTAATCAAACAACCTGTAGAAACCACCTGAAATGAGCCTGAGTTATCACTCGACAGAGACTTCCTTCTAGAGATGAAACTGCTGCTTCAGCTAGATTTCAAATTTAAGGACCTCAACTTTGGATATTTAGGAAAAAAAGGATCATTTCTTAAATTCTGAGTACTTGGCAGTTTTTGAAGTGCTTTCACTACTGATTTTAAAAGTATAATGAAGTAGGACGTATTGAGGTGAACAGGGCTTCCCTGGTAGCTCAGATGGTAAAGAATCTGCCTGCAGTGTGGAGACCCAGGTTCGATCACTGGGTAGGGAAGATCACCTGGAGAAGGGCACGGCAACCCACTTCAGTATTCTTGCCTGGAGAATCCCACGGACAGAGGAGCCTGGTGGGCTACAGTCCATGGGGTAGACAGAGAGTCAGACACGACTGAGCGACTAACACTTTCACTTTCACCAGCTCCTGTTACCTGCTTTTGTGAATTGTGTGTGAATATTGGCTCTGCCCCTTTCTAGCTTTGTAGTCTTGGCTTCTTAGTCTGTAACAGAAGGATGGTGAGAGCCACTCCCAACCTCACGTTCAACATGCAGTGATGTGAGACATGTGTGCTATATGCTTTGTAGGTTGTGTGGCCAGTTTTGAGACCCAGTAGTAGGCCTAGCACACAATTTTCCAGACATTCACTCAAGTGCGTGATTTTATTCCCATTTATACTTGCAGAGTTGAGTCTCAGTGGAGATATATGTTTACTGGCATTTGCATGGCTAATAAAGCTTGGAATTCTGCTTAATTTCAAACTGTATCCTATTTTTCACTACATCCCAGGTGTTCCTCCTCACTGAGTCCTGAATCAACCCAGCATTGAGCCTCGATTTCCTCTATGCAAAGTGAAAGGACTGAGCCCAACGAATTTGTGGGCATCTCCCGCCCATGAGATTCTATGATCCAGGTAATGAATGAAGAGAAAAAGGACAGCATTAAAAAAACACAGAAACAAGTCTTAGCTCCATTTTAGTCCATTGCCAAAGTAAGATCAGATTATTGAAATAATTAGGTGGAGTATAAATAGCTTTTTCCTTTACATTGTATTCTCATTTTCTCTCTCTGTCCCCCACTATCTCCCAGGAAAGTTCATTTGTGCTGGACAAACACTGGGGCCTAACCAGAAACCCTCCTCTTCACGGCACCCGTTTTGAGGGAGAAGAGAGATTAGCACACTGCTATTGATGAGGCTAAGCCCAGGGTTAAGGAACAAAAGCGCAGTGCCTTGTATTAGCTGGCAGGAGACAAAAGGGAAGTGACTATAAAAGGGGATTTGAACACACCCTCTGAGTTTTAAAATTAGTCACAAGATCCACTCCTTTTTCTTTTTCCGGGGAGATTATTACGGGGCAGCAATGAATAGTCCTCCGTGACTTCCTTTTTCCTTCTTTGTCTTTGGAGGTGAAAATGACAGCTTAGATGATCCCAGTTTTGATGGTAACATCCCAAGTGTTGTAGTCTGGGACGATCAAATGTCCTCCTCTTTGCTCCATTAGATCCAGTCAAGAGAAAGAGGTTGACCTTGGCCCATCAAGGTCATCTAGCTTCATCACAGCTTATTTGATCTGGTGCTTGTTGGCTTGGATGTCTGCAGTAGGCCTGAGCATGCTGTTGCCTTTGATCTTGTTCGTGGCCAACTCCATCATCAGGGGAGTTTGATAACAGAATAATGGCTGAGTTTGTTCCCCCTGGTGGTGTGGTGCTCTTTTAGACTTGGGCTACCTTGCAAGCTGCTAGGTCTTATTTGTTGGAATGTAGGTAACATGTGGGATTTTTTTTTTTTTTTTTTTTTTAGTGGACGCCCTTTATCACTACTTTCTTGGCTTTCAGAGACTTTGCTTTGGCTTCTGACTTGGGGACCAAAAGCTTTCTTCTTTTCTTTTAGCACCATTTGGTGAAAATGTCTTTTATTCCCCCTTCAAAATAGTTTTTTTTTTCTTGAATAAAATTAAGTCAAAGAAATGAAAGAAAAACAAACAAATGAAATACTATTTGTGTGAGAAATTTTAGAGAATCTGAAAGTCTAAAAAAATTGTAAACCTATCATCAACTTTAAACACTGTTATATTTATAATATATATGTGTGCATTTGTGTGTGTATGTATCCTTCCAATTTTTTTCCTATAATGAATATGTATGTATATATTCTGCCGTATATGCAGATTTGTATCTAGATCTTCCACTTAACTTTATGTGTGAACGTTTCTCCCACGTTATTGTGTATTTTAAAACGACTTTGACGGCTGCACCCTTCATGCATGGATCTGCTGCTTTGTACTCAATCTTTTGTCTCACATTTAGCTCGTTTGTAATTTTCTGCCATCATAGATGCTGCTGCCCTGAATCATCCCAGCAGGTTTATCTTGGCTCACATCTCTGACTGTTTGAGCTAGCAGGCGTTTCTTAAGACTTTTGAAGAGTGGGGCCGAGCGTCCCATTTGCTTAAACGGAAATCCTGACCACCTTCTTGACTCCGTCCTCTCCCTGGTGCTTAGCCCTCTGAAGTCCCAAGCTGTTTGGCAAGGGTTTGACGTGGTCCCTTCCAGACCGGTCCGCACCGTGTCCCTGCGTCCAGTTTACAGTTTCGTCAGTTTAAATTGCTGGTATCATTTACTTGCCCCATGCTGTTCACACCGCCTTGCCTTTGCTCAGTGCTTCCAAAACTTCAGGTATTCAAGAATCACCTTCAAAGTTTTGCCATATTCACATACCACTTATACCATTATACCCTTATTTTAAAAATTAAAAAAAAATTTTAAAGTTTACTTTTGGCTGCCCTGGGGTTTTGACACTGTGTGAGGGCTCCCTCTAGTTGCAGCAAGTGGGGGCCCCTCTTTAGTGGCAGTGCAGAGGCTTCTCATTGCGTTGGTTTCTTTCTTTATGAAGCCCAGGCTCTAGAGCGTGGGCTTCAGTAGTCGTGGCACATGGGCTTAGATGTCCCGAGGCATGTGGAATCTTCCCAGACAAGGGATCAAGCTGGTGTCTCCTGCATTGGCAGGCGAATTCCTGACCACTGGACCACCCAGAAAGTCCCCATCGGTACCACTGTTTTGTTAATATTTATTTTTTTTTGGCTTTTATTTTTTTTTCATTTATTTTTATTAGTTGGAGGCTAATTACTTTACAATATTATAGTGGGTTTTATTTTAAAGATTGTTACTTAAATGTAAGTTTCAACTTAGCTGCAATAGGTGCAAAAGCATGGGTTTAATGTACTGGACACATGTATATGCATAATTTTTTCTAGTTCACATGAAAATAAATATATAACTATTGAAATAAAAAACACAGATTCTTCCCACATGGTCTAAATGATCTTCTGGGGTAGCACATCCTCTCTACTTTGTGAATCCTTGCAGTAGATCCACCTTCCTATTACATTATTTCCATTTTCCTGATAGACTAACTCTAGTCATCTGTTGAGCCCTAGGTAGACTGCCCTGACCCTGAGTCTGAATTGGAACCATCTTTACCTGTGGTCCTTCAGTACCTTCATTTTTTAATCTTAGCATTCAGAGCTCAAAATTGTAATTGTCTATTTACTTATAATCTTTACCCCTAAAAAAACCCCAAACATTTATTGAGGTCCTTTCTGTGCCAGGCTCTAATTTCCTTGCCAGGAAAGTAGAAATAATATAACAAAGACCTTCCATACAGGAAAATGTGCTCAATATTCTGTAATAACCTGAGCAGGAAAAGACTCTGTAAAAGAATATGTATATATATATATATATAAAATAGATACACACACAGATATAAAGAATATATATATATATACACACATACACACAGATATAAAGAATATATATATATACACACACAAATATAAAGAATATATATATATACACACACATACAGATATAAATAATATATATATATATATACATACACACACAGAGATATAAAGAATATATATAATATATAAAATAGAATAACTTTGCTGTACACCCAGAATTAATACAACATTATATATCAACTATACTTCAGTTTAAAAAATAAGTACAAATAAGTAAATAAAAAGAAAATGGAAATAGTGGTATTTACAACACAAATAGTGGTATTACAACACAGAGAGGAGAGAGAGGAGAGAGTGGAGTGAACTCATTTATTCACTTATTTATTTGCTATCAACAAATGGTGCTTGAGCAAGATGAAGATTATGAGTAAGAGCTTAGTTAGATGTGAGGTTGTTTAGCCGCTAAGTCGTATCTGACTCTTCTGTGACCCCCATGGACTGTAACCGCCCAGGCTCCTCTGTCCGTGGGATTTCCCAGGCAAGAATACTGGAGTGGGTTGCCATTTCCTTCTCCAGGGGATCTTCCTGACTGAGGGATCATACCTGGGTCTTCTGCATTGGCGGGTGAATTCTTTACCACTGAGCCACTAAGCTGAAGCTTCAATACTTTGGTCACCTGATGAGAAGAACCAACTTGTTGGAAAAGACCCTGATGTTGGGAGAGGTTGGAGGCTGGAGGAGAAGGGGGTGGCAGAGGATGAGATGGTTGGATGGCATCACCGACTCAGTGGACATGAGTCTCCAAACTCTGGGAGACTGCGAGGGACAGGGAGGCCTGGCGTGCTGCAGTTCATGGGATTTCAAAGAGCTGGACATGACTCAGAGACTGAACAACAACAAGGGGGTGCCTGGTGCCCTATCTCTCCACTAAGAAATTTTCCTTTTATTTGCTTGTTTTTCCTTCCTACGCTGCATTCTTCCCTTGTGTGATGCCATCACCTCCACGGCATGCTCTGGACCTGCCTGTGCCTGGGTGGCAATCACAGTAATCTGGGACACTTCCTGCGAGCTGCTTGTATCCATCACCTACTGGCCACCTCCCCGAGACTCCCCAGTTCAAGACGGCCCCAGGTGAACTGCTCATCTCCTTCCACCCGCTGCATCTCCTTCTCCTTCCATGCTTTTCCTTCTTTCAGAGAGGAGGGCCACAGATTCTCCAAGAGCCAGAAAACTCTTCCTGGAAACCTTCCACAGCTAAGTGTTTCCCGCCATACAAAGAGTAGCTCCTCCAATGCTTCTCTCAGATGGGTGCGCTAGGCAGGGTCCAGATGCAGTTTCAAGTTTATTTCATACAGTTCTTGTCACAATCAATATTTGCTGAATTAAATGAGTATAAACTAATGGTGAGAATTTCATGCACCATAATGAGATTTGAGGGAAGCTATTTTGGGGCAGAGAGTGGGTTATTGATCTCTCTGAAATCACATCACTTAGACAACTGTACATTTTATCATTTCTAAGCTGAGAGCTGGGGCTTCATAGACAATGAGTTTGGCTCAAAATTAATTGATTGATTATAGACTGATTGATCGATTGACTCTCATCAGGCATACACAATTTTAAAACTCTTTTTTAAAAATCTATTTTTAACTTGTTTTATTATTTCTTGACCTTTTATCTTGTATTAGAGTATAGCTGATTAACAATGTTGTGATAGTTTCATGTGGACAGTGAAAGGACTCAGCCATACACATACAAGTATCCCTTCTCCCCCAAACTCCCCTCCCACCCAGGCTGCCACATAACGCTGAGCTGAGTTCCCTGTGCTAGACAGCAGGCCCTTGTTGGTGATCCATTTTAAATACAGCAGTGTGGACAGTTTGAATACCCACTGAGTGTCAGACACTTTTATCTGGGGTTTGAGGATACCGAGATAAACGGAATGTAATTCCACCAATCTCATGATCTGTTTGGGGGGGAAGACTTGACTAAAGTACATATAATTCAGTGTGTGCTCTGATGAAGACTTGTACAGAATGGACTGTGTGCACAGGCAGACGGTCTGAGAGGCTCTGTGTCTGAGAATCAGGGTGCGCTTCGCGGAGATGGTGATACTTGTGTCTCTGCCGGCTGGAGAAAGAAGTAGAGATAGAGGGGGAAAAAGGAATCCCTGGGGGGTGGGGCGGTAAGCACGTGAAGAATACGGAGGTGGGAAAGGATGGGGCATTGGGCACTGGTGGGAATTTCTCTGCAGCCAACACATATGATGTGTGTGAGGGTCCGTGTGAGCAGTAAGGCCAGGGTGGTCCACTGGGACCAGAGGCTGTACGTGTCTGTCCAGTTGAGGAGTCCGCAGTGCCAGCGTGCATGAGTTACCTGAGCATCGTTTAAAGAGGCAGACTTCTGGGCCCCATTCAGACCCGAGGAATCAACATTGCTGGGCTGGCACCTGTCGATTGGCACCTACAGCGACAGGCTGTAGAAATCCTCCAGATGAAAAGAGATGGGTTAGTGGTTCAGCCAGCGAGGTCAGGGACTTGTCCATCATCACACGGAAAGCGGCAGAAGCTTTCCCACTCTGGTCCCTTGGGTGATGATTAGAAACACGGAGGTCCTGGGCTATTGGTCCCAGCTGCCTGCTGGACTCCACAAACTGTCACAAATCCTGATTTTCTTGGAAAGACAGCGACTTCCCTTGCTGCCTGGAGCCAAGGGCTGCAGCTGAGTCCAGAAATTGGCATCTTCCCCAGCCTCATCCATTCCTTAGATAATGACAAATTCCTTTGGCTTACTCCCCATTATTTCATTGTAAATGAGAAAGTAATAAAGCGAAGCTGCAACTGGACTAATTAAATCAGCCGCTTCTAATCCCATCGATCCAGGGAAAGAGGACTGTGGAGGGCTGGAAGGGAGAGAGGCTTTTGATTTAGAAGAAACCACATACATTTCTGTCACAATGCAGGGGCTGGGTGGGGTGGTGTGTGTGCTGAAGAGCCAGCAAGAAACCTCAGAGGATTAGGGATTAGAATTCTGCTGGGAGAGGGGCTCCCGTGGCTGGAGGAGAAAGCCCACCCTGCCTGGAAGGGGCTGATGAGGCTGGAGACAAAAAGACAGGATGCTGGAGGAAAGGCTGGGGGCATGAGGGTCTCACTCTTTGTTCTGGGAAATGAATGATGGGGGTGGGGTGTGTGTGAAAAGTCAGAACTAGTGGTGGCAAAAATAAACACATGCATAAATAAATAGAAATTTTAAAAGAGACCCGCAGAAGTCCAGCATGTGTGGTGTTAATGGACGGACGGAAGCATGCCGTTCAGCATGGAGTTGGCAGGTATCTTCCATCCTCTTCCATGGCAGGCCGCTTTTGTCAGTGGTGTGGATACACCCTGGCTCCCCTCCTCCCTCCCATCCCCACCCTGCCCAGCTTTGGTCTCCAGAGGGCTTCCCAGGTGGCGCTAGTGGTAAAGAACCTGCCTGCCAATGCAGGAGACATAAGAGACTCAAGTTCGATCCCTGGGTCAGAAAGATCCCCTGGAGTAGGAAATGGTAACCCACCCCAATATTCTTGCCTGGAGAATCCCCATGGATAGAGGAGCCTGGAAGGATACAGTCCATAGGGTCGCAAAGAGTCGGACACGACTGAAGCAACTTAGCACACACACACACAGAAATGTTACCTTCCTGGTCTGCCATTAGGAACGGCTTGCCATTCCTTGAAGACACCAGGGTGACCCCCACGTCCTTGCCTTCACTCATGCTACACCCTGCCCATCCTCCAGAGGTTCTCCAAGTGTGACCTGTGTATCAAGCCTTGGAAAGCCTTGGGGACTTTGCTGGGAATCTGAAAGCCTGAGCCTAACCCGTTCCTGCTGCGTCTTTCTCCGGGGACTGGTGCTGAGGAGCTGAGATTTTGGCAAACACGATGGAGGCTTCTTAGCAACCTAGGGATTTAGAACCACTGACCGCCCTGTTCTCTCTGTGTAAGAACACCTGCTCATCCATCCTTCATGCATCGAGGTGTTGAAATAGAAACAGGGCTCCCTGTTGCTTTAGCTTTAGAAATGGCCAGAAGCATTTCTTGCTTCCTTATCAGCACGCCCTAAAATATTTTACAGCTCAGCAACTGAATAACAAAGTGCTTTGAATCTCAGTGATTTGACACATACGTTCCTTTTAGTTAAAACCTGAGTCTCTTCTTCGAGAAAGACACATTTCTGATGAATCTTTTGTTTTTTCAAGGAGCGGGCTGATGTCATCTACAACCATGGAGCATGACGTCCATGAACGTGCTTTTTGAATACCTCTAGTGGGTCAACTATAGCTTCGCAGGTGGCGCAGTGGTGAAGAATCCTCCTGCCAATGAAGGAGATGCAAGAGACGGGAGTTTGATCCTTGGGTAGGGAAGATCCCCTGAAGAAGGCAGTGGCAACCTGCTCCAGGATTCTTGCCTGGAGAATCCCATGGACAGAGGAGTCTGGAGGGCTACAGTTCACGGGGTCGCAGAGTTGGATGCGACTGAACAATGAGCGCGCACACAGTGGACTGACCCTCTCTCCGTCTCCTTCTTTGCTACAGTCAGGATGCCTCGGGGCACCTTGACATTCACCTGTGGACCTCTACACTCTCACACTGAGGGACAGCAAATTTACCTTCTTTACTTCTTACAGTAGCCCTTCCATTATCTGTGGAGATGCTTCCAAGACCCTCTGGATCCCTGAAACCAGGGATAACACTGAACCCTGTATGCAATACTATGCTTTTCCTATACATGCACACCTGTGTTAAAGTTTAATTTATGTTAGACACAGTGAGTGATTAGCAATAACTACTCATGAAATAGCACAATTATAGCAATATATACTGTAACAAAAGTTGTGGAATATGGTCTCTCAAAGTATTTTATAAGTACTCTGCTCGCTCTTCTTTTTTTTAATTTTTAAACTTTTAAATTTTGTATTGAGGTATAGCTGATTAACAATGTTGGGATAGTTTCAGGTGAACATACATACACATGCATCCATTCTCCCCCAAACCACCCTCCCATCCAGGTTCTCACACAACAGTGAGCAGAGTTCCCTGTGCCATATAGTAGGCCCTCATTGGTTATCCATTTTAAATAGAGCAGTGTGTACAGGTCTATCCCAGACTCCCTAACTACCCCTCCCCCTAATGCTTCCCCCTGACAGCCATAAGTCACTCTCAAAGTCTCTGAAACTCTTTCTGTTTTGAAGTAAGTTCATTTGTATCATTTCTCTTCAGATTCCACATGTAAGGGATGTCATAGGATATCTCTGCTCTGTCTTACTTCGTCATTATGACAATCTCTAGCTCCATCCATGTTGCTTCAAATGGCATTACTTCATTCTTTTTAATTTGCCCTTCTTCTTGTGATAACGTGAGATGATAAAACGCCTACATGGTGGGAGGAAGTGAGGTGACTGACATAGGTACTGTGATGTAGCGTGAGGCTGCTATGACCTTCTGATCATGTGTCAGAGGGAAGATCATCTGTTCCAGGTGACCCTGGATCAAAGATTTTGGCAATGGTTGGATGTCGGGAGCAGACGAGGCTGACAGATGGGGATTCAGGTGGGGCGGAGTGGAAGGTGCAAGATTTCATCACGCTACTCAGAATGGAGTGCAATTTAAAACTTATAAATTGTTTGCTTCTGGAATTTTCTATTTGATATTTTATGACCTCGTGTAGCCAAAGCCATGGAAAGTGAAACTGCAGATCACCTGGGGGATGGCTGTGTTCTCAGTGCCTAGGCCAGTGCCTCCTGGGGACTGAGAGCTGTATGTATGTTGAATCAAATACTCCATGGAAGGAGACAGAATTGTGGCAGGTTCTGGCATGGCCCATGAGGGAAAATCCTTGGAAGGAATTTGGAAGACTAGGTTCCCTTCGCTCTGCGTTCTCTATTAATGTCCACCTCTTCATATTCACTCACACAGTGAGCTCTATTTTCCATTGTGGAGATTCATGCAGGAAAGTAGCATAGTTGTCTCTAGGTTTTAGGTAGCATCTTTTTTTTTTTTGTAAATTAATTTATTTTAATTACTCAACTATTAAAAGGAATGCATTTGAATCAGTTCTAATGAGGTGGATGAAATGGGAGCCTATTATACAGAGTGAAGTAAGTCAGAAAGAAAAACACCAATACAGTATAATAACGCATATATATAGAATTTAGAAAGATGGTAATGATGACCCTATATGCGAGACAGCAAAAGAGACACAGATGTAAAGAACAGACTTTTGGACTCTGTGGGAGAAGGCGAGGGTGGGATGATTTGAGAAAATAGCATTGAAACATGTATATTAGCATATGTGAAACAGATAGCCAGTCCAGCTTCAATGCATGAGACGGGGTGCTCAGGGCTGGTGCACTGGGATGACCCTGAGGGATGGGATGGGGAGGGAGGTGGGAGGGGGGTTCAGGATGAGGAACACATGTACACCCATGGCTGATTCATGTCAATGTATGGCAAAAACCACCACAATACTGTAAAGTAATTAGGCAACATCTCTTTGATAACATTGGAAGAAGGATGGGAAGGGGAAGACTACTGGCAGGGAGCTCCCCCTGGTGGATACTGCAATAGTCCAAGTTTCTGATGGAGAAGAAGGTATAAAAGCAAGAGCTATTTTAGGTGATAAAAATGCTGCATTTTTTCAATGGTCCACTCTGTACCAGGCTTTTGTATACCCTGTTTCTGCTCTTCATAACATCCCTGAATTGTGTTCAACACTGAATTTCCTCATAAGGAATCAGAGGCTTCCAGATTTATCTACAAACCTGGAGCTAGTGAGAGCAGAGTCAGTCTACTAATCTGGGGACATGTGGCTTAAAGCCCACCCACATGCCTATGAGCCTCCCGGCTGACATGGATTCTGATCTGATGGCCTCATTGTGGCTCTGAAAACTCCAGTGTACAATGACAGAATAGTCCCAGCTTTGCCAGGCATGTGGGTGCCAGGCCGGCTCACTGGAGGGCAAGAGGCAGGTTGCAGTGTAATCTATGACTCTGCTGTGGGAGAGGAGTGCCAGGGATGAGGTCTGTGATATTACCTACTCAGAACAGCAGCTGGGTAGAGGATCTTTCCTTGTCTGGTCTGCCCTGGCCGGGGACAGGTTGCACAAATGTGACCAACCTGAAGTTGAATGGTCATGCTGATTCAGACCCCTGTGAGCTGGGGTGGAACCTGGGAGTCTTGTACCCTGAAAACAGTGCAGATTTCAACAAAATGGAGAAAAGATGAGCTGGAACTTCTTTAAAAAAAATTATGTATTTTTCAGTGGAAATCACATGGTGGTTTTGGTGAGATTCTTTAATATTGGAAAGTACTTCAACATATACAGATTAATCCTAAAGCAAAGTCATATTACATGAAGTTTAAAATGGAGATATAATTCCTGTAGCACAAAATTTGCCCTTTTCAGTGTACAATTCAGTGATTTTTTTTTGGTAGATTCACAAAGTCATACAACCATCACTACCACTTAATTCCAGGAGAGTTTCATCATCTCGGAAAGAAATTCCAGATACGTTTTTTTTTTTGGTCCCCCCACAGCTGTCCCTCAGATACATTTTTTTTTAAAATTGTTCTTATTTATTTGTCTGCACTGGGTCTTAATTGTGGCATATGGGATCTAGTTCCCTGACTAGTGATGGAACTCGGGACCCTTGCATTGGGAGGGCAGAGTCTCAGTCACTGGACCACCAGGGAAGTCCCAGCTAGAGCTTCTGTATTTTATCGTGCCCGGAGTACTGTGAGAAGCACATCTCATCCGTGATTCTTTGCTTACCGGACTGTAGGGCTGGGACCAGAGGCAAGCTGAGAACTCAGGGTGCACGATTTAAGGAGGTGCCTGCTCTCAGGGTTGTGGGCTGGGTGAACCTCTCGTCCAAGATCTGCTGGACTCTGTTGATAATTTGCGCATTGGCTCAAGTATTTACATTCTGCATGGCCCCTGCTGGTTGAAGTTCTCTATTTCTACAAGTCTCATCCAAGTCTTTCTCATCGTTTCCCACCATGTTGCTTCTTTTTCAGATGCTATTTAATATTTCAGGAAACCTTGGTGTTTGAAACTTCACCTTGTGATTTTGACTATTTGTCAGAGTCTCTGAAGACCCAAGTCGTGTGATGATTTGTGACTTTGTTGAGGGGAATCTTGAATGTCCAGGGCTGTGAGACCGGCTCACCAGGGCAAAGGCTGAGCTGGTGAGCGAGCCGCCAGCCCTATGGCATCTAGGCATTGTCATGCAATAATTAGGAAGAGATGCTGCCAGTTCTCAAGTGTGCGTGCTGGGCTGGACACTGTGTTGCACGCTTCACATGCATCATTTCATTGATTCCTCCAAACAGTCTTGAAAAATAATGTCTCATTTGGCAGAGATGTGGCAGCTCAGAGGTACTAGGTCACTTTCCCATATCCTCACAGGTAGCGAGTGCCAGAGCCAGGATTCGAACCCAGCTCTCCTTCCCTCCAATGCCCATGGTTCCCATTGTCAGAGAGAAGGCAGTGTTCTTTCTTTTCAGGCTCAGAAAAGGTCATGATTAAGGTGACTGCCATAAGGTTGTCATGTGCTAAGTTGCTTCAGTCGTGTCCGACTTTGCGACCCCATGAACTGCAGCCTGCCAGGTTCCTCTGTCCTTGGGATCTCTCCAGGCAAGAATACTGGAGTGGGATGCAGTGCCCTCCTCCAGATCTTCCCAACCCAGGGATCGAACCATGTCTCTTACATCTAACCTGCATTGGTTCTTTACCACTGGTGCCACCTGGGAAGCCTTAAGGTTGTCACAGAATTCCTTTATTTAACAAATACGTACTGGGCACCAGTGCTGCTAGTGGTAAAGAACCCACCTGCCAAGGTAGGAGATGTAAGAGACATGGGTGAAATCCTTGGGTCAGGAAGATCCCCTGGAGGAGGGCACGGCAGCCCACTCTACTATTCTTGCCTGGAGAAGCCCATGGACAGAGGAGCCTGGTGGGCTACAGTCCATGGGGTTGCAAAGAGCTGGACACAACTGAAGTGACTTAGCACACATGCATAAACTGGGTGCCTGGAGCTGTCCCATGATAAGTGTTCTTATAGCCGTGAGCCAAAAAAGGCCGAATGACGGTGTCTCCCTAGAGATTTTGCTTGAACAGGCGGAGACAGGAAACAAACTACATAACAGACATTGTCTGTGTTGGATGGTGTCAACTGCGATGGAGAAAGATAAAGCAGACAAAGGGCCGGAGCATAGGGCGGGACCAGTTGGGGGTGGTGGTTCAGTTTTAAGTAAGGGGGACAGGCACTCCCCCGCACCCTGCAGAGAAGGCTCAGAAAGGAGGTGTGCACACCACGTACGGGGAAGATGGGGCAGAAAAAGGGATGAATACAGAGCCCGTGGCACTGGCAGGGCCGCGTCTGGAGTTTTCAAGGTCGGCCAGGATGCCAGCCTGGCTGGGGGTTGAGACAGAGGAGGTTGTCAGGAGACGAGGCCAGGCAGGCCACGGGGACAGACACGCGGGGCCAGCAGGCCCTTCTGCAGACGGCAGCTTCCACTCTGAGGGAGACGGAGCCCATGGGGAGCTGTGCTACAGAGGAATGACTCGCTCCATCTGGTGTTTTGAATCAGTGTGGAGAATAAAGTTTAGGGAGGCAGATACAGGAAGAGACAAGGAATCCACTGGAGGGACAATGGTGGCCTGGACCTGGGGTCTCGTGGGCTGGTGAGATGCAGGTAGATTGGAGATGCATTCTGAAAGTGGAACCAATAGAATTTTCTGACCACCTGAACGCAGGATGCAATAGTGAGTTTACTTCAATAACAGAATGGACTTAAATGGCTTTTGAAGTGTTCTTCATGCTATCTTAAAGGGATCACTCAGGTGATCCTTCTAAGGATCAGGTAATAGAATACAGCACCAATCACTCATAACCAATGCCCCTTTCTGCAGGGAGGAGCCTGTGATCATGTGATTTGCTTTGGCCAATGAAAGTGTGCAAAAGTGACTTTGACACTTGTGGGTGATAGCATTAAAGAGTCAGTGTGTACCTTGCTGCGTCTTTGCAGGTGATCTTTAGATATTTTGATCATCCTGAACTACATTTAGAGCAGGAAGTAATTTACCACCACCGATGTAGACATTAGCCAAGATCTTGGCTTGCAAGCCTCACACATGTCTAAAGTGTGTACGTGCGACTCTCACCTGGTCTGGACTTGGATCAGGGACAGAGACTGAGAAGATACTGCCAGAATCTGGGAAACTGAAGTGGTAGCTCCCCTCTGAGGAGGTGAGAAGCCAGGAAGTGCACTGGGAACAAGTTGAGGTGGTGCCTGCAGCCTTCCATGTAGAAAAACCCGTTGTTCCAAGAAGAAGGTGCCTGGGGAAGGGGTAGGGGGCCCATCCTGGCAGCACACACCAGCAGATGTCTTTGCATTTCAAAGCAGCAGATTGAAGAAGAGCTGAATGCCTCAGAACAATAAAGACAGGGTTGGTGAGCTCACATTCTCTGTTCTGCCAGGCAAGCTGGCTGGAAGGAAATGTCTCTGAATGGCCGTTGAGGTTGCCAGTCTGCTTAGGGTGGCCAGCACACAGAGTCCAGTGTGCCCAGCAAGTGTGGGATCCTCCTTGGCATTTCTTAGCTTAGCATTTCTAAGCTTTTTCCAGGTATTTCAATTCATCTCCAGCAGAAAGTGCTCTAGACTGAGTTGGAAACCCTAATACCAAATTCCTACTCTGCCACCTCCTAGCTCAGTGACCTTGAACATATCATGAAACTGAAAGTGTTAGTCGCTCAGTCACATTTGACTCTCTGTGACCCCGTGGACTGTAGCCTGCCATGTTCCTCTGTCCATGGAATTCCCCAGGCAAGAATACTGGAGTGGGTTGCCATGTCCTCTCCAGGGGATCTTCCCAGCCTAGGGACTGAATCTGTGTTTCCTGCATTTCCTGCATTGACAGTTAGATTCTTTACCAACTGTGCCATGGGACAATTATGGCACAGGATTTTCCTAAGAAGTGAATAGAAGTCTTCCCTCTCTCTGGAAGTTTATATTCCCTACTCCACTCCAGCTTAATGCTTATTTCCTTTCTAGCTGTCTGCTGAAATGTTGCTCCTTTAGCAAGGCCCTTCCTGACCTTGTCAATGAGTCGACTTCTTCTGCTCTTAGAGCTTCTATACCCTGCTTTCTTTTTGTAACTTACATCTCATCTATAATTTCTTCTTCTTCCTTTTTTTTTATTGGTAATCAAATGGAATTTTTATTTCACTTTGCAAATACTCCCTTTGTTAAACCTAGTGTCTCCACAGATTATCATACTTTTAAGTGTAATTGGAAGGTATAAGTGTTATTAATAATCACAACAAACCCTTCTTGAATAACCTGTCACACCACTGGCCTTAAGCCCTACCAGGGTAAGACTTTGCTTGTCTTGTTCATTGGCACAGCCACCTTGCACAGTGCTAGGCATATAGTAAGTACTCAAACACAAATGCATATGACAAGCAGAATAGCTGGCTTAGTAATGGTGGCCTTCTTTTTCTTTTTCACCATCAAAGATTCCTCTTTAATGTTCTCTTCTTCCTTCAGGGGCTCTATATTTAGAAAGGTTTCTGTCTACCAAATAAACTGCATTTATTATGAAGAAATTAATTTCACCATTTATTAGTACTCAAAGGCACATACAGCTACTGATAAGAGCTTCTGATCAGCAGGAGATAATCACCATGACCACATCAATGGATACAATTCCAGCCCAAGGCAAAGCAAACACATGTTTGCATTTGTGTAGCTTTACAGAATCCTTAACTAATGGTTGCTTCAACCAAAAGGACATATAATATTTGTTTAGCAAGAGGTCCCGAGGAGCCATCTCTGGGGTTGGTCAGGCAGGTCAACCATTAAGGTCAGTCATCTTTCACCTCTGACATCCTGAGTCTTCCCTTCATGCTTGTCGCCTTCTGGATTTCCTAAGATGTCTACAGCTGCTCCAGGGACCATGTCCATGTAAGGTGAAGGGCAGAGCGGGCAGGCTGTCCTCTGTGTCAGTTTCTCAAGGAAATCAGAAGCTTCCTCAGAAACTCCTCCTCAGACTTCATGTTTCCTTCACCAAAACTGGATTTCATGGCTACCTCTAGCTGCAAGGGATTCTGGGAAAGTGAGCATCTTGCAAAGCATCATGGGAGTCTTCCTGGGCCATCCCCTGGGCCTGCCATGTGATCATCCCAGGAAAAATGTGAGCCCATTAGCAAGAGAGACCCTGGGGAGAGCAGCTTCTGGATGAGCAACAAACAGCATCTGCTGCCTCTGCCAAAAATAACTGGAGCTCATGGCCACATTACATCTTCATTGTTCATGTAGTCAAACCCATTCATTTAACAGATGAAGAAAATAGATATCTAAAAAGGGGACGTGTTCAAGGTCTCATCTTGAGTTAAGGGCAGATGGGGGTTAAAATGTAAATCCTCAAAGTTACTCAAAGGCACACGCAGCTGTAAGAACTTCTGATCAGCAGGAGATAATCACCGTGGCCACATCAATGGATATAACTCAAGTTCTTCTCAGTCTTTTTTTTTAAACCTAATTTTATTTATCTATTATTGGCTGTGCTGGGTCTTTGTTGCTGCAAGGGCTTTTCTCTAGTTGTGAGGTCACTCTCTAGTTTCAGTGCCTGGGCTTCGCGTTGAAGTGGCTTCTTTGGTTGTGGAGCATGGGCTCTAGGGGACAGGCTCAGTAGCTGTGGCACATGAGCTTAGTTGCTCCAAGGCATGTGGAATCTTTCCTGAACAGGGATTGAACCTGTGTCTCCTGTATTGGCAGGCAGATTCTTTACCACTGAGCCACCCGGGAAGCCCCTCTTCAGTCTTTTAAAGAAATAATCTCAAGAGGCCTGTAGCCCAAGCAAGTTTCCCAGTGCAAGGAGATGGGTCACCACTGGGTTTCTGGAGGGGGAGTAGCTGAGCAGGTGACCTGGGTGACCACCCTGGATCTGCTTCTAGCTATCTCTACCAGCAGGCAAGTTACATAATCCATTTAAGTTTCTTTTTAGCCATCATTATTTAATTTGATTTTCCAGACAAGGAAATTGAGACCCAGAGAAGTGAAGTAACTTGACCAAGGTCAGATGGCTTATGAGTGTCAGGGCAAGGACTAGAGAAAATTGGAAACTATCCTGATTTCCTGATTGGTGCTCCCTACTTGACTGGCATGTTTGGAAGAGTTTCAAGTACAACCCGAGTAAGGGGGTGGTTAGCCTCTGTTGTTTAGGGCAAAGGCCCCCAACCTCTAGGATCTGATGCCTGATGATCTGAGGCAGAGCTGATGTAATAATAATAGAAATAAAATGCACAGGAAATGTGATGCACTTGAGTCATCCCAAAACCATCTCTCCCAGCCCAGGCCCATGAAAAATTATCTTTCATGAAACTGATCCCTTGTGACAAAAAGGTTGGGGACCACTAATCTAGGGCCTGATAATTCATTGTGTTAGTAGAAATTGTTGTCCAGGTCAGTTGTGTTAGTGGGAACTGACTGGCTGTAGCTGTTCAGACATGGACTTATAATAGTTGGCTCTCAAGCTGTATTTATAAAGTGGCTCTTTGAATGACTAAATCTGGGTATCATGCATGATTGCAGAAAATGCCCACATTAATCTACACACCAGTAAGTTACCCTCTGTTGCAGTCCCAGGGGACAGTAAGGACAGAACCATTTTGATTTTTAATAAGAAGAAAAACTTCCAACTCAGACAGTAATTCCCACCCCTTTCTAATCATCACAATGTCCTGGAAAGGTGTTTTTTTTTTTTTTTTTTTTTTTAACACAGATTACAGGGCCTTATTCCTTTAGTAGGACTCATAAATATGTATCTTTACAAGGCTTTCTCAGGAGATTCTGAGAACTGGCCTCTTATTTCACTCACTTAGTAGACAGGATGGAATTTCTCAAAGCAGCCTTTGGACATCTTTGAATTTGTTCGTTGGTTTTGCTTTCAAATAAGAGGTGTGTCAGCCCTGGGTGGATGGATGTGACTCATTGATGACCAGAAGGAAAAAACTGCTGAGCTCCTCAGAAGCACTGTTCACCACGGGAGTAACTTGATTTATAATTTGAAAAATATGCACCTTCCCTTTTTAGAGGAACTGAAGATAAGAACTGAGTACTTGTTGTTGTTGTTTAGTTGCCAAGTCGTGTCCGACTCTTTGCAACCTCATGGACTGTAGACTTCCAGGCTCCTCTGTCCATTGGCTTTCCTAGGCAAGAATACTGGAGTGAGTTGCCATTTCCTTCTCCAGGGGATCTTCCTGAGCCAGGGATCAAACTCAGGTCTCCTGATTTATCACTGAGCCATCTGAGAAGCCCAGACATTGCATACTATTCCAATCAAACAAAGGATGCCACTGAAACAACACTGGAGAAAAGAGTAAAGCTGAAATACTAACACTAAACATGAAATGTTACCAGTCATCTGTTAGATGAGCGGGTCGCAGCAGAAGTGGATATTCTGGCAGCACCTGGAGTGGCTCTTTCGGCTCCCCCGGTGGCTCAGCTGGTAAGGAATCCGCCTGCAATGCAGGAGACCCTGCTTCAATTCCTGAGTCAGGAAGAGCCCCCTGGAGAAGGTGTTGGCCACCCACTCCAGGACTCTTGGGCTTCCCTGGTAGCTCAGCTGGTAAAGAACCCACTTTTGGTTGTCGTAGTTGGCAGGGGTGGGAGTGCAGGCATCTAGCGGGTAGAGGTCAGGTGCCGCTCTACATCTGGCAAGGCCACGACAGATCCCCAGTAGAAATGGTCTGGTCCCGATGTTGAGAGTGTTGAGACTGAGAAATTCTGCTCTAGAGGCTCGAATATAATTTCCTCATCACCAGCCTTTTAGCTTGGCGTGTATGTGGGGTATATGTATGTGTGGTGTGTGTGTGCGTATGTGTGTGTATATGTGTATGTGGGGTGTATGTATGAGGTGTGAGGTGTGTGTCTATGTATGTACGTGGTATATGTATGTATGTATGGTGTGTGTGTATATATATGTACATGTATGGAGTGTATATGTGTGTGTATATATATGTGTGGGGTATATCTATGTGTGTATGTGTGGTGTGTGAGTATGTATATATATGGGGTATATATGCATGTGTGTGGGGTGTGTATATATGTCTGTGTGTATATATATGTGTGTGGTTTATATATATCATATGTGTGGTGTGTGTGAATGCATATGTATGTGTGTCTGGTGTATGTATATGTATGGGGTATATGTGTGTGTTTGTATATGTGTGGGGTGTATATATGTGTGTATGTGTGGTGTGTGTGTGTGTGTAAATGTTTGGGGTATATATGTGTGTGTGTGTGGTGTATATATATGTGTGTGGGGGGGATGTGTGTGTGCATACGAGATGAAGGTCATGCCATCCATGAGTCTAGGACATCCTTGAGTGAACCTTTGTGTGGAATCTGGCATCTTTAGCCGCTGTTGAGAAAGAATTCGGGAGCGGCTTCTCCTTCATCTGCAGCAGGCCGTCAGCCCAGGAGGTAACCAGCAGCTTCCTCTTTGCATTCCTGGGGCTGCCGAGACCCCCGGGCTGCCCTAGTTCACAGGGTGGTACTTGGGCTGCTCTTTCCCGGGATGAGTCACTAGCTCTGTTCTTACTCTGCTAAGTGGTCTTGTTCCCAACCCGTCCTCTTCGGCTTGTGTTACAGTCCACTTCCAACCTCCTGTCAATCAGTGTTCACTGGAAAAGGTTTTCTTCTGTCTTTGAAGGACTTAGAAAAAACCTAAGTTCAAAATTTCGTCCAACCACAGGAGGTGTTTAAGGCATATGCACTAAGCAGTTCATATCCCAGAAGCTTTGGCAGAGTTGAAATAGTTCTGCCCAGGGAGCCAGGAGTCCGGGGTTGGGCTCACCGTTCACCCCCGACTTGCTGTGTGGCCTTGGGGAAGGGACTTTGCTTGTCTGGTCCTCAACTGACTCGCTGTACAATAGACGGCTGGTTGAAGAGAACTCTCAGGTTCCCTCCTGGTCTGACACTGAAAACTCTTGAAGTTGGCAGAAATTTCTCCCTGACAAGGACCCACAGATTGACCAGAAACAGCACATCCCGTGAGCCACAACCTGCTCTTGTGTTTTCCTCTTAAATGTGAAGAGGAATGTTTAAACTCATCTTTCTGCAGAATCCTCCACCCACACTGACGGATGTCAATTCTGGCATTTATTAGAGTGCCAGTAAATCTGGGAAACAATAAATATCTCATTACTTTGCTGATGATGTGTCTTTAAGAGCTACTCCAAAATGATTGATAACAAGAACTCGCTTTAATCTTGCAATCTTTCATCTTTTTCAAGTGCCTCGCTGGACCCTAATCAGATTTCTGTGAAGCCCTTAGAGCAACTGGCAGGGAGGTCAAAGTGGGTATTTCAAAGATGCATGTGTGTTCTAGTCGCTTCAGTTGTGTTTGACTTTTGCTACCCTATGGACCATAGCCTGCCAGGCTCCTTTGTCCATGGGATTCTCCAGGCAAGAATATTGGAGTGGGTTGCCATGCCCTCCTCCAGGGGATCTTCACAACCCAGGGATCAGACTGTGTCTGTCTCTTGCATTGACAGGCAGGTTCTTTACAACTAGTGCCACCTGAGATGGAGAAGGAGATGGCAACCCACTCCAGTGTTCTTGTCTAGAGAATCCCGTGGACAGAGGGGCCTGGTGGGCTGCTGTCTATGCGGTCGCACAGAGTTGGACACGACTGAAGTGACTTAGCAGCAGCAGCAGCAGCCATCTGAGAAGTCTGGAAGCACCAGTTCTAGCTGCTGTTGTGTCTGACTCTTTGGGACCCCATGGACCACCAGGCTTCTCTGTCCATGGGATTCTCCAGGCAAGAACACTGGAGTAGGTTGTTATTTCCTTCTCCAGGGGATCTTCCTTACCCAAGGATGGGGCAGTCCCAAATCATGGCAGGTTTGGAGTCTGATTTCCTGACCTACAATTGTTGGTTGAAATGATACCCACTTTAATGTCACAGGGACCTGGATTAATATTCTATATCCCTCTTCTGTCACAGGCTGGCTGGGTTATCTTGAAAAACTAACTTAACCTCTCTGAGCCTTGGGATCCCAGTCTCTTTGCAGAGTTAAGTTTCCAAGGGAACATAGTCAATCCATGTATGACGTCTGTCCTGATGACTGGGATGGGGTAGGTACTCAGAAAATGATGGACTATGAAGATGATTATGACTCTGAAGAAGGAATTGAGAGTGTCTACTCAGAAAGCCCTAGAGGCTAATGTCAGAGGCTGTAAATCAACTCCTCTTCTGTTTTAATACTGAATTAACAACCAAGCAGGGGAAAAATGGAACATTTAAATATTTAAATCAAACATTTAATTTTTAAACACGAACATTCTTTTTATAACTCGGACAGCTCTTCAAGGCCTGTGGAAAATTCCCCGAGCCTCGGAGACTGGCCTTCCTTCACGGTGCGCGCTAAAGAACACTGCTAACCTTGGGTGCCTCTGAACTTGGCAGGGGACAGCACATTTGTTTTACTCAGAAGAAGGCACATTTGTGTCCTAATAAAGATATTTCTGACAAGTTTCTGCAAAGAAAGAGGAGTAAATCCCTGTAACATAAAAAGGAAACTAAATCTATTAATAAAAGAAAGGGAATGATTTCATGTGATTCTTGATTCCTGCTCTCCACCAGACACAATTCCATGCTTTTTATGTGATTTCTTTCAAACTGCACAAAAAACCCAGCAAGGATTTCATTGCAATTGTCTTTTTGTCCACAGGAAGCTGAGGTGCTAGGGTACTAATGAACTATCCTAGCATCTTGCTTTTTGGACAGCAGATATTTATGGAATGTAGCTCTTCGTCCATATCCTTTTCTTTCTGCAAGGAGCTCTGATTTTTGCTTGGAGATCGACTATTTCCTCCCCAAATTGTTGCTTTTGTTCGTGGAACTAAATCCACTTTTAGTTTGTGTGTTTTCTGGGCCCCAGGAAAATGTCTCTCATGGTGGCCAGGAGAAGATCCCTTGGAGGAGGGCATGATAACCCGCTCCAGTGTTCTTGCCTGGATAATCCTGTGGACAGAGGAGCCTGATGGGATACAGTCCCTGGGGTCACAAAGAGTCAGACACAACTGAAGCGACAGCATGCACATGTGAACCAATAGAAGCCAAACGGGTACATTGAAATGTTGCTGGGATCCTTGAAGATGTTGATGCTTTTGGCCATCTCATCACTGGGAAGGGAGAGCCTGCTGAGGAAGGAGTCAGTAGCAGCTACAAGAAAGAGATCATAACTTGTTGTTCAGTCACCCAGTCATGTCTGACTCTTTGTGACCCATGGACTGCAGCATGCCAGGCTTCCCTGTCCTTCACCATCAACCAGAGTTTGCTTAAACTCATGTTCATTGAGTCAATGATACCATCCAACCATCTCATCCTCTGTTACCCCCTTGCCCTCCTGCCTTCAATCTTTTCCCCAGCATCAGGATCTTTTCTAATGAGTCAGCTCTTTGCATTGTGTGGTCAAAGTATTGAAGTTTCAGCTTTAGCCTAAGTCCTTCCAATGAATATTTAGTCCAAGGGACTTTCAAGAGTCTTCTCCAACACCACAGTTCACAGGCATCAGTTCTTTGGTGCTCAGCTTTCTTTATGGTCTAAATCTCACATCCATACATGACAACAGGAAAAACCATAGCTTTGACTAGAGACCTTTGTTGGCAAAGTGATGTCTCTGCTTTTTAGTATGCTGTCTAGGTTTGTTGTAGCTTTTAGTCTCGCTCAGTTTCTGGGGTCATCCATTGCCTTTAAGAGAAGGGTTTCTCTCCTCTTGATGACTTCTTATTTATTCGTGTATTACTTTCATATGCTTAGTTAATGCAATCAACCATAGCATCAGCAACCATACAACCCTCTGGTCTGGCTTCCAGCTTTGGATAAGCATGCACTTGACTCCAAGGATAAGACTTCTTTTCCTCCCACAATTTTTTGCACCTCCTTATAAGCTGTCCCACAGGTGAAGTCTCAGATGCCCAAGCACAAAGCTGCTTTCTGTTGAGTGTGGTTCTTAAAGTGGGTCATACTCCCTCTGCTGTTGTCAATCTGAGTTTGCTGCTGAAGATCTTCATCTCTGCCTTCTACAGAGAGTTTTCGGTCTCTGTCTCCAGCCTTTATCATGTTGGACCTTGGTTTTCTGCTTGGCTTTTCTCCCCTACTGGACCCTGTGTGGTGTGTCTCCAGGCTTGGGAGAGTCCATCCAGAGGTGAAAGGAGCTGGCTCCTTCCTGTCTCCCATCTCTTAATGGTCAAAGGTCATGCAATGGGAGTTGGTTCTTCCATACTGCCAGGCGTGTTACCTGAGCCTCTTGGCAGCCACCAGGAAAGCCAGTCCTGTGGGAGCAGCGAGTGGGTCTGAGCCTGCAGCATGCCCTGGGGACCTGCAGCCTCATCCCCTGGGACCCAGCTGGGGGAGCCAGCAAGTATGGAAACGTGTGGTCAAGTGTCGTTCCCTTAGTGTTGGCAGGGAGACCTTGCACACGAGGCACAAGGTAGGTGCTAAAAGCCCTGGGGTGGGGGCTTGGGTCAGCCTGGAGAGTCTCTTGGGTCAGCCACGTGGGGACCAGGCTGCAGGGGCCTTGGCTGGTCAAGCCCGAGGATTGCTTTGATAGCAAAAGGGCTGTGCTGTGAAGCTGGTGAGGAACATAAGCTCACTTTCTTTTCTTTCTCTTTCATTTTTTCGTGGGAGTATAGTCGATTAAGGGGCTTCCCGGGTGGCGCTAGTCATAAAGAAACCTCTTGCCAATGAAGGAGACATAAGAGACATGGGTTCAATTCCTGGGTTGGGAAGATCCCCTGGAGGAGGGTGTGGCAAGCCACTGAAGTATTCCTGCCAGGAGAATCCCATGGACAGAGAAGCCTAGGAGGCCGCAGTCCACGGCGTTCGCATAGAGTCAGACATGACCGAAGTGACTTAGCATGCTGGCATCGTTGATTAGTAATGCGGCATTAGTTTCACATGTGGAGCAAACTGGCTCAGTGACACGTACACAAGTGTCTTGGACATGACTGAGTGACTGAATAACAGCAACATTCGTTTTTCAAATTCTTCTCCAACGTGAGCTTTCCTGAGTGAAGATGAATGTCTTTTCCTTCTGTCTCCAAGAACTGTGACTGGTTCCACGTGATCTTCCCCGGGCAAACTGGGGAAGTGGTATGAAGAGGAGGCCGAATGCCTTGAAGGGCTCATTTGAACAGAGTCTCACAAAGGTCAGGGTAGCAGAAGGAAAAACAGCCACTGGCCAGAGGTCCTGGGTCCTTTTCTTCTATCAGCTAGCTTTGTGACCTTGAGTGCGTTCCTCTGGGCCCCGGACTCCCTACGTGCGCAAAGAGAGCCGTCTCCAGGCAGAGCCCTTTGCTGCTTGGCCATTCTGAAGCCCTCAGGCTACACGCAGATGCAAAGCTGTCCTTCCTTACCCCCTGCCTGTCCTCTGCTCCGTGTGGGCACAGGGGGTAAAGAGGAGTGGCAGGCTCACCAGGAGAGGATCACCGAGGGTAATGAATAGCCAAGGTCACGGGCAGCTTCATCCTGCTAGTCTTGCTACAGACAAGTTAAATATAGCCACCAAAGTCTTCCACCTAATGCTGACCAGCTGCAAATATTTAACACGTCCTGCAGGGGAAGGAATATCCACCAGTCACCAGCAATCTTTGGCGGTGACTCTGTGAAGGGAGCCAAGGGTAAAACTTCACTGGTGTCGACATTCACAGTTGGCATCTGTAATGACCAAGAGATGCCTGAAGCCCCAGGCGACTGCATGTTGAAAGGTGACCTTCCATTTATTTATGAAGCAGTGGAGTCCTTTCCCTTTTGAACCTTTTGATGGGTTGAGCCTGCCAGAACATGACTCCAGAAGCATTCTGAGTTACTATTTTTCCAAAAGAACTAGTATCACTAATAATCACACTGATGATTGTTGTGTCTTTGCTCTACGCACGTCATGTATCTTTATGTGTATCTCTCACCTTCATGCTGATGCTTTGAGGGTTCAGTTTCTGGCTGGGGAGCTAAGATCCCACATGCCGCATGGCTTGGCTACAAAAAAAAAAAAAAAAGAAGAAAAAACAGAGACAGGGTTGAAAGAAAGAACATAGATATGCAAACATAGGAGTTCCAACTAGCCATTAAAATTGGGCCATAATTGAGTTATTTGCCTTCTGGTGGCCAATGTGAATGAGGAAGAACCATCAGGGTCATGGTTTCTTAGGTCCACAATCCCAGAGCGGGACGAAGCACATTAGAACCTGCCTGGCACAGCACTGATGCCCATTGTGATAAGTTTTCTTTCCATTTCTGTACTTGGATTGTAAATACTCTATAACCACTGGCCTTTTCATAATAGACTAGGGTTTTGTGGCTCAGTGATGATGTGGCTACACAGCGGGGCAGAGAGACTTGGGAGGGGCTAGCCTCCCCTCCCAGCGAGAGGGAGACTGTGGTGTGGTCCTGTGTTTATTTTTGGGTGTTGAGCTTCCACTGATGGACGTCCGCACCTGGTTTAAGGCTCTAAGCTAAATAGACATTCCTGCTCCCCGGTACTACTCACACCAGCCCTTTGAAAGATGCACTTTTATCATTCTCATTATAAACATGGAAGATGGAACCTCAAAGAAAATAAGTAACACGCCTGTAATCAAGTGCTCATGGATGACAGAACTGGGATTCCTGTCCAAGACTCTCCGATCTGAGGCTATAAAGCTTAAGGTGTGAGGTACTCTGCCTGACTTCTTTCTTAAAAAATTCTTATTAGAGTGTAGTTGATTTACAATGTTGTGTTAGTTTCAGGTGTATAGCAAAGTGAGTCTGTTTAAACATACATACATGCATGTATGTTCAGTAGTGTCCAACTCTTTGAGACCCCATGAATTGTAGCCTGCCAGGCTGCTCTGTCCATGGGATTCTCCAGGCAAGAATACTGGAGAAGGTTGTCATTTCCTTCTCCAGGGGATCTTCCCAACCCAGGGATTAAACCCACGTTTCCTGAATCTCCTGCATTGGCAGGTGGATTCTTTACCACTGAGCCACCTGAGAAGCCCTATACCCACATATCCACTCTTTTTTAGATTCTTTTCCCATATAGGCCATTACAGAATATGGAGGAGAGTTCCCTGTGCTATATGGTAGGTCCTTATTAGTTCCTTCCTGTCTTCTTTATGTGTTAATTTGATGAAGGTGAGAGAGGAAGCCTTACTGATGACATCTTTTGAGTTTCTAGCCTACCCCCTGGAAAGAAAAGAACCACACTTGCACAATCCATTACTACCAACCTAAAATAAATCTATCCACCTTTTAAACAAATGGATATTGTCCTCCACATCCAGGCTCTAGGAATACAGCTGAGAATAAAATAGACCAAGTTTCTGCTCTCTGTGGAACTCACATTCTATTAAAGAGACACATCTCAAGAATGAATTTCAAGAAAAGTCATTTCCTGTTCATTGTTATTTAGAAAATATCCATAGCTTCTACTTCCTATCACCACCTCCATTTCCACACTGGCTATGTGACTAGCATAATAGTTATCTTCTGTTGAGCATCTACTATGTGCCAGTAAGTCTGGTAAGTACTTTATACATGGCATCTCATTTCCATTCCATAATGATCTTACAAGAAAGGTAAACCATGCCTTTTTATTTTTATCTATTTACTTATTTTGCTGCCTTGGGTCTTAGTAGTGGCTCTCAGGATCTTTCGTTGTGGCTTGCAGGTCTGTCATTGTGATGCGAGAGCTTCCTTGTTCTGCGGCATGTGAGATTTTATTTCCCCATCCTGGGATGGAACCCGTGTCCCCTCCACTGTAAGATGGATTCTTAATCACAGGACCACCAGGCAAGTCCCACCATGCCTTTTTAAAAGATGGGCAAAATAAGGCACAGAGAGGTTGGGTATTTGCCTAAGGTCACACAGCATAACTGGTAGAGCTGTGATTTGGAATTAAAACTGAATCTAAAGATCCTACTTCCTCTGTTAAACTATCATAGCTTCATACAGGTTCAAACTTTGGTTTTGCTGCTCACTAGCTCTGCAGCTTTGGATAAATATCCTTCTTTTCTTGAGACTTAAATTGTCCCTTCTACAATATGGTAGAATTAGACAAGATGACTAATCAGTTTCTTTTAAGTCACATGCTCTCTGATGGTGATTCTCTGAAAGGGGCAAGGGATGCTCAAAACTTCCAAAGAGGTCTGTCAGTCTGGAGAAGTGGAGAACTCTACTTCTTTTAATGTCAGTGTAGGCCAAGCACTCCAAGAACATGAAGGAAACTCTTTCCACTCCAGGCCCATTGAATGAATGATGGTTGCTCTCTTTCTATTAAGATCAGCCCACATTTGGTATTCAAAGTCAGCTAGCTACCTGGCAACCCATGTGGAAGAAGACTAGCCATCAACCAGGGAGCCATGAAGCTGGTTTTTTTTGTCACTGACTTTGAATCCTTCTTAAATTATTCACATTTGGGTTTGTTGTGACCTGACATGAACTATGCATTTAATTAGAACTAATTAGGGAGGTGACTCCACATCTGAAGAATTAATCCTGGAAAGTAACAAAATAAAGCTGCTACCACCTCTTCAGCAGCCTGGAAGATGCTCTGGATAATGGTGGGGGAAGAACAGACAGTCTTCTATCCATTTGTAGATTTTGGATGTTATTATCGGTTTCATCAAAGCTGTTTTTGTTTTCCTTAAAGTAGTATTACAGTATTCTAAAAAGGGCTGTGATTTTGATGTTAGGTCTGAAATGGAATTCTGGCTCTGTCATCACCATCTGTTTGTGACAGTACTAGTCAAGGTGACACTAGTTGCTATGCTTTAGGTTCATTGTAAAAATGGCCCCAACTCATGACCTCTCACAATGTGATCTTGCTTCTTCTCCCATTAAGAGATGGCTCTATTCCTCATTCTACGAATATGACTGGCCTTGGGGCTCACTTTGCTCAGTGGAATATGGCAGAGGAGATGTTGGTCAATCCTTAGGTATCAACAGGCCATGCGTGCTTCCCCGATGTTGGGTGGACCCCTGTCACTGCCATGAGAACCAGCCTGGGCTACCCTGCTGGAGTGAGAGTGACCACATGGAAGAAAGTGGGATTATCCCAGTACAATCCATTCCAGACCATCCAGCCCACAGCTGGCATGTCTCTTGATCTCAGACGAGTGAGTGAGTCCAACTGAGACCAAGTCCAGTCCATTCAGAATAAGATAAATGCCACAAATGACTCATTCTTTTGTGAGATATCACAGATGGTGTTATTTTAAGCCACTGTCTCAGTCAATTTGGGCTTCTAGGACAAAATACCATAGATGGGCTTTTTTTCTATCAAGAAAGCTTATTTCTATCAAATTAAAGAGTAGGAATCAATCTTCAAGCAAGATAAAATCATCAATAACACAATCAACAGTTAAGAGACCAGTGTATCTCTTCAGGGCTTCCCAGATGTAAAGACCCTGGTTGTAAAGGACAGCTTGCCAATGCAGGAGACGTAAGAGATGCGGGTTCAATCCCTGGGTCAGAAAGATCCCCTGGAGAAGGGCATGGCAATTCACTCCAGTGTTCTTATCTGGAGAATCCCATGGACAGAGGAGCCTGGTGGGTTATAGTCCATGGGGTCACAAAGAGTTGGACATGACTGAAGTGACTAGCACACACATAGTTCTTTAATCATAGCTTGACTAGACTTTGGTCTTGAACCGGCGTATCTCAAAGAAAGAAGGGAGAAAAGCGTGGGTTCCTCCCTGCCTTCCTCCAGAAACAGGGAAGGAGGTGTGGTCTTCGTGTTCACAGGGCCAGAGAACTGGGACTCTGTAGTCTTCTGCAGACACTGCATGAGAAGATACTGATATTAACTCCTGCTTGTTCCTAAGGAAAATACCGAGCCTGAGTGACCACCTGGGCTTCTGGTTGGGTGACCTGCCTGGTGAGACACCCCGTGGCTGTCCTGGGGCTTTGAAATCACCTAGGTTCACTCTCTTGTCGTCTTAACACTCTCCACCCGAGCAAGGGATGGATGGCGGGAAAGAGGTTTGGGAAAAGTTGTCACTGATTTTTAGAATGATGGTGGGAATGGTGTGTAAATGAACTGAACGGTGGAGGAATCTGGGTCACCTTAGTAATAGAGAGAGAGGCAGGTGATCTACTGGGAGAATCTGAACTCCCAAATGTCCGATGAACTCAGGCACGCAGCCGGGAAGGGCAAACGGACTGCTCCGACTTTTCTTTACTCCTTTCATTTCTCTTCTTTCTGAATCTTCCACTCAGAGAACCATCACATCTACAGTCAGGTGGGGCTGAAAGTGAGAGTGGGAGGAATAAACTAGAAAGTTTCTCCCCACATGTTGTCCTAAATTTAGTCTCCACTGTGTCTCTTACCCCTCAGAAACAGCTCTCCAGCAATGTTCCCAGTATGAAGCAAGTTTGCAGAAACTTACTGCTCTGTTTTGCAAATCCTGACACTAGGAAAGTGTTGCTCAGGCTTAGGGTGACTCTATAATTTTTTTTTTCATTCAAGCAGGAACTCTTTTGAGAGTGAAAAAAGGCACTGTTATTAATATTATTTATACTAGGACACAGTTATAAACTAGGACCATTCTGCAGAAAGCAAGACATACCCTCCCTATTTACTGCGGTCTCCCATGGGACCAGAGCTGAGACACCCAGTTGAGAAACAGGAATATACCCTCAGATTCAAAATTAGCTCTCCTGGGATGGACTGCAAAAGGCTCAGGATTCAGAAAAAATTTTTTAAAAGGGCGACTTCCTTGGAGGTTCAGTGGCTAAGACTCCATGCTTCCAACACAGGGGTCGCTTGTTCAATTCTTGGTTGGGGAACCAAGATCTCACATGCCATATAGCAAGGCCAAACATTTTTTTAAAAAGGCTCAGGATTTGGAGTCTGTCCTAATGCTTGCTAGATACTTGGCAAGTCATGTGTCCCCTATGAACTCTGGTTTTCTTCATCTGTAAAATTGGGGTTATGATAATCTTCACAGTAAGGGTCATTGTGAAAGTGGGGAGAGATGGACTCAGAAAAGATTTTGTAAGTGAAATTACTCTCCAAATATTCTGTCCTACCCTGAAGTTCTTGCTGATAAGTTTTATTTTATTTTTTTACTTTCCTACATGCCTTCAGCCTGTTCCATCAGGACGGCAGACTGAGGACTTAACTACATCCTAGTTCATACTTCTCCCTGTCAATGCTCAGAATTTTTGGCTTCAGTAGTAACCTTACACATGTGATAACCCCTTTTTAAAGCTTATACAGGACTTCCCTGGTGGTCCAGTGGTTAATAGTCCACCTGCCAACGCAGGGGAAAGTGAAAGTGAAAGTGTCAGTCTCTCAGTTGCCTCCGGCTCTTTGTGACCCCATAGACTATAGTCCATCAGGCTCGTCTGTTGATAGAATTCTCCAGCCAAGAATACTAGAGTGGGTAGCCATTCCTTTCTCCAGAGGATCTTCCCGACCTAAGGACTGAACCTAGGTCTCCTGCATTGCAGGCGGATTCTTTACCATCTGAGCCTCCTGGGAAGGCCCCAGTGCAGGGGACTTGGGTTCAATCCTTGGCCAGGGAACTAAGATCCCACTGGCTGTGGGGCAACTAAGCCCATGTGCCGTCTACTGCACCTGTGTGCTTTGCAGGCTGTGTGCCCCAACTAGAGAGTCTGTGAGCTGCAAGGAAAGATCCTGCATGCCTCAAGAGAATCCCACATGCTGCAAGTAATTCTTGATGCACCCAAATAAACAGAATAGAAAATGAAAGTTTATACAGCATCTATTAAACCCTATTATTTTTCTCAATACTCTTTACTACTTCATAGCTGTGTGACTTTTGAGAAGTTACTTAATCACTCTGTGCCTCAGTTTCTTCACGTGGAGATAACACTACCACTTAGGTTTACAGTAACCTCCCAGGGTTACAGTGAGGATTGACTGCTTTCTCCTGTATAAAGCATTTATAACAGTGCTTGTCATGGGATTCTCACTCTGAATCTTCCAGCTTTGCAGTTGATGTGAAATGAATGTTCTTACCTAGAAGATGTGTATCCCATGGTTTCTAGGACCCCCTAGAAAGCCAGCATATATCTCCCAAAATTTCCAGTTTGAAAAGTGTCATTCTAGGCCATGTTCATGCTCTATCTAATTCCCCAGTTATCTGCATTCACCCAGGGGGAGGAGGTCATTTCTCACTAGGGAATATGTCATTGGAACCAAGTGGCAGAGAGATATCTGGGAACTCTGTCACATCCACACGCACGTCTGCCATCTTTATTTGACACGAGGTTTGGAGGCTCAGACAGTTAAGCGTCGGCCTACAATGCGGGAGACCCAGGTTCGATCCCTGGGTCAGGAAGTTCCTCTGGAGAAGGAAATGGCAACCCACTCTAGTACTCTAGCCTGTAAAATCTCATGGATGGAGGAGCCTGGTAGGGTACAGTCCATGGGGTCACAAAGAGTCGGACACGACTGAGCAACTTCACTTTCACTTTTCACTTCACTTTTGAACGAGGAGAGCAGAACTGACGAAGGTCACAACAATGCAGCACCGAGTGGGACCTCTCAGGAGTGATTTGGTCACCAGCAGTGGGAGGGGGTTGTGATTATTTCGATGCCAAGGCTCAGGAGAGGGAGCCCATTTGACTGGTTAATTACCCTTGAAAGAGTAAGAAGGTCAGAGAAGGGCATGAATGACAAAGTCTACTGAGTCTGCTGGATGGAGGCCAAACCCGAACTGCACTGACCTCTTCTTTCTCCTCTGGAGGTGGCAGTGATTACTAAGGGAGTGAGTACTGAACAAGCATTCTGATGCCTTGGAGAAGGCTGGAAAAATGGGGAGGGTGCTGAGCTTGGAGCCAGGAGACCCTGGTCCTAATTCTTCCTTTCCTACTATCTCAGTGTGTGACTCTGAGCAAGTCCAGTTCTGTTTCTCGACCTTACCCTTCTTCCTTAAAAATGAAGGGATCTTCCTGAATGATGCTGGGGTTTTTCCTGCTTCAACACTCCTTGGCTACTAATCTGGGGAAAGCAGAAGCAGCTCATGATCAACCATAGGTTTGGGATTCATCTTGTAGAAATCTACAAGGAAATGTTGAAAATGAAACTGAATGAAGGGTACATGGAGGTTCATCATGCTTTTTGCTTTATTTTTACATATGTTGGAAAATTTTCTGTTTATAGAGGAAGTTTTAACGAGCTCCTAAAATCTTCTAAGATTAATGGCAAGAATGATCAGATCTAGTTCATTTGTGAATGATCAAAATTTCTCATACATCCCACTCTGGTAGAATGTGGTATAAATAAAGGAAAGCCTGCTTGATAAAAACTATCTTTACCACCCACTTTTGTATGGCCTGTAAAGCTCCCAACATCTTTTGCTTAAAGAGGGATTGTAGTATAGTTGAAAAAGTACTGAATTTGGTTGTGTAGACAGGACTGGATTTGAATTCTAAGCGGCAGATTTTTGTCTGTAAAATGGTAGTACTTGTACTGACTTGTAGTGGGGTTTTGGTGAGAATCAGATATGTATACAAAGTGCTAAGAAAATGGTAACTCTTGTTATGATATTTTGGTTTCCAGAAAATCATTTACATGAAAACACTACAAGGAAGGCTCACTCTTTTTTTTTTAACTTTTTATTTTATATTGGAATATAGTTGATTAACAATGTTTCTTCAGGTGAATGGCAAAGGCACTCAGCCATACCTGAACTCTCTGAACTCCCCTCCCATCCAGGAGGGAAGTCACATTCTGGTAATGGAATTCAAATGGACGCATTTGGAATTTGTAAAATAGCATATTTTAATGGGGTTTGGGGCCCCTGATTTCTAGGGTGTGAGGGCGAAGGGATCTAGGCAAATGATTAGAAATGGAAATGGTGGGTAACAGAGTGAGCGATGCTTTTGAGAAAACTTCCAGCATTTCTGTACTTACAACAAGCGTCTATTTTTGTACTGAACCTGGGTGTGCCTCTGTTCCTTTGATCCAGAAAGGATAATATGGTATCATCAGGACAATATGATATCATAAGGACAATATGATATCATATCAAAGAGCATGAAGTTTGATATCAAAGGGATCTTGGTTCAAATCCTAGATCTGCCAATTCTTAGCTTGTGAACTTCAAGGTCACTTAAGCCCTCTGAGGTTTCACTTCATCTCTAAAACATGGAAGGAAATGCATTTTTGAGAACATTAGATACATTTTCTGCTTCACAGTAGCTGCTCAATGTCTGATCCCTTATTACCTATATGGGAAGTTCTGATTGTTCAAATGTTTTTCCATTTGCATTATGTGATTTGTGCCATTAACCATAATAGTTCTGTATGAACCTCTTCAGAACTCATGTAATTCTTCTTACTGTGAGATCTCTTTAAATCCTTGAAAGTAGTGGTCATCTTTTGCCAAACACTTATTTATCTTCTCCTGCCCCCAATCTTCACTTTTCAAGGTGAAATTCCAGTGAATTTAAACCAATTCTCCTGTTATAGGTGGTAAAACCGGTAAATCTGTGGTAGACTGTAAAACTTACCACAACATTTCCCCTCTCTGCATCTTTAAATTTACTTGACTTGTTTTTAGTTCTTCCAACCAAAAAGTATGGTATTTTTTCACCCCTTGAATCTGGAGTGGCCATATGACTTCTTTGGCTGATGGGCATGAGACTTGAAAAGTGATCATTGGCATTTATTGTTTTGAGATTCCAACATCTGAAAAGTCCTGAATGATGGTTCATGACAGGCTATGTGGAGCTAAAAGGAACCGTTTCAGACAGATCCTTGCAGATGAGGGCTTCCCTGGTGGCTCAGTGGTAAAGAATCCACCTGCCAATGCAGGGGATAAAGGTTCGACCCCTGGTCCGGGAAGATTCCACATGCCACGGGACGACAAAGCCTGCACATCACAACTATTGAGCCAGCATCCTAGAACCTGTGACCTGAAGCCCAGGTGCCTACAGCCTGTGCTCGGCAACAAGAGAAGTCACTTCAACGAGAAGCCGATGTATCACATCTGCAGAGCAGCTCTCACTCGGAGAAAGCCTGCATACAGCAGTGAAGACCCCACACAACCATACATCAATCAATCAATCAATCTTAAAAAAAACCAAGCAAATCCTGCAGATGAGAGAGAGTCAAACTACAAATGCAAAAACCATCCCGGTACCCCGACCCATGGAATAAAGAGCTAAATAAGTGGTCATTGATTTAAGTCACTAAGTTTTGGGCTGGTTCATTTTTCAGAGAATCTGATACATCAGACTTCCAGAACATTCATTCTCCTCCGGCCTGTTTGGATATACCCATTCTGCTCCATTTTTTTTTTTTTTTTTGTATTTTTAAATCATCCATTTTCTTGGAACTTTCTAAATTACTGGGTTCTTGGCACAAGCAGTGCATTCTGTCTGTTCTTGACTTCTTCCTACTAAATTCTAACCATATGGTATAAAAGTACAGATCAATGTCCAAAAAGTCTTTAGAGTCTCGTTGGAAGCTTAAAAAATCCCACCCAAAACTTTTGTGAGGAAATCGTGCTTGGCCAAGGAGAAGGGAACTTGAACAGCTTGAGTTCTGCTCAGCTCTTCCTGCGAATGATAAATAACTCTATACTTAGGAGAATTTCTTTTCTAGGTTTGAATTAATAAGGTGGCCTCTGCACAGCGCTCAACGGGTCTGCACAGAGTTTTGTAGCTGGAAGAAGTCTAATTTTCTTCAGTCTAATTCTATTTTTTTTTTTTTGCATATAGAGAAACTGAGATTATGGTAGTAGATTGTTGGAAGTGACACTATAGTGGAAGGGACCCAGGTTCCCTGAATCAAAAAATTAATGTTTACAATGGTCATATTTGAGTTTCTGTGGACATAGATTCCTGCTTTCTGGAGTATTAGATGCAAAAATGTATACAACTGTGTATGAAAAGGTCTGGGAATAAAGCCACAGAGGGAAGAAATGTAGAGTCATTGGCTTCTTGCTGGCCATTTAGGGCATCACTGGATCCAAACATGAGCTATTTGAGAACAGAAAGTGAAAGTGTTAGTCACTCAGCTGTGTGCAACTCTTTGTGACCCCTTGGACTGTAGCCCACCAGGCTTGTCTGTCCATGGGATTCTCCAGGCAAGAATACTGGAGTGGGTTGCCATTCCCTTCTCCAGGGGATCTTTATGACCCAGGGATGAAAGTGTCCTGCATTGCAGACGGATTCTTTACTATCTGAGCTACCAGGGAAGCCTCAAGGATATGGTTTATTTTTCACCTTCAAGCCTGACATTGTGTTTGGCATAGTGTTGAAGGAAGACATAGATTATGAGTTCTATCTCAAGGGTCAGAATCTCAGATTGGTCTTGGCAATTCTTGGATCAATAGCTCTTTTCCATTCTTTTTGCCATAGACCCTTTATGAGAAGGAACAGACTCATTGCAAATACAATTATGCCATGGATGAAGCAATGAATAAGACTTGACTCTTGCTATGGAGGAGCTCACAGTCTACTAGGTAAGATAGATATATAAACAAATAGTTAAAAAATGACCCTCGACATAGGTATCACATCTGAAACCTTCAGAGTAAAAATATTTCTCTCGACTGAACTTGTATTCACTGGAGAGTTGTTCAGCTCCTCTCTTTACTGTATGATAGCTGCTCCCAACATGTCACTGAGACATGAGCAAGGGTTGGAATTTTTGAACTGATAGAAGCCACCATAGGCTGAGAAGGCATGAAAAGGAGAATGGATTAACTCAAAGGCCATCATAATCCTATCAGTTAAGTTCAGTCACTCAGGCCTGTCTGACTTTTTGAGACCCTATGGACTGCAGCACACCAGGCTTCCCTGTCCATCATCAACTCCTGGAGTTTACTCAAACTCATGTTCATCAAGTTAGTGATGCCATCCAACCATCTCATCTTTGGCTGTCCCCTTCTCCTCCTGCCTTCAATCTTTCCCAGCATCAGGGTCTTTTCTAATGAGACAGCTCTTGGCATCAGGTGGCCAAAGTATTGGAGTTTCAGCTTCAGCATCAGTCCTTCCAATGAATATTCAGGACTTATTTCCTTTAGGATGGACTGGTTGGATCTCCTGACAGTCCAAGGGACTCTCAAGAGTCTTCCCCAACACCACAGTTCAAAAGCATCAATTCTTTGGCACTCAGCTTTCTTTATAATCCAACTCTCACATCCATACATGACCACTGGAAAAACCATAGCCTTAAGTAGATGGATCTTTGTTGACAAAGTAATGTCTCTGCTTTTTAATATGCTGTCTAGGTTGGTAATAACTTTCCTTCCAAGGAGCAAGCATCTTTTAATTTCATGGCTGCAATCACCATCTGCAGTGATTTTGGAGCCCCCCAAAATAAAGTCAGCTACTGTTTCCACTGTTTCCCCATCTATTTGCCATGAAGTGATGGAACCGGATGCTATGACCTTAGTTTTCTGAATGTTTAGTTTTAAACCAACTTTTTTACTCTCCTCTTTCACTTTCACCACGAAGTTCTTTAGTTCCTCTTCACTTTCTGCCATAAGGGTGGTGTCATCTGCATCTCTGAGGTTATTGATATCTCTCCCAGCAATCTTGATTTCAGCTTGTGCTTCATCCATTCCAGCATGTCTCATGATGTACTCTGCATATAAGTTAAATAAGCAGGGTGACAATATACAGCCTTGATGTACTCCTTTCCCTATTTAGAACCAGTCTGTTGTTCCATGTCCAGTTCTGTTGCTTCCTGACTTGCCTGCAGGTTTCTCAAGAGGCAGGTCAGGTGGTCTAGTATTCCCAACTCTTTCAGAATTTTCCACAGTTTATTGTGATCCACACAGTCAAAGGCTTTGGCATAGTTAATAAAGCAGAAGTAGATGGCTTTGTGGAACTCTCTTACTTTTTTGATGATCCAACAGATGTTGGCAACTTGATCTCTGGTTCCTCTGCCTTTTCTAAATCCAGCTTGAATATCTGAAGTTCATGGTTCACATACTGTTGAAGCCTGGCTTGGAGAATTTTGAGCATTACTTTACTAGTGTGTGAGATGAGTGCAATTGTGTCATAGTGCAGTAGTTTGAGCATTCTTTGGCATTGCCTTTCTTTGGGATTGGAATGAAAAGGGCTTCCCTTGTGGTTCAGCTGGTAAAGAATCTGCCTGCAACGTGGAGACCTGGGTTCGATCCCTGGGTTGGGAAGATTGTCTGGAGAAGGGAAAGGCTACCCAATCCAGTATTCTGACCTGGAGAATTCCATGGATTGAGTCCATGGGGTCACAAAGAGTCGGACATGATTGAGTGACTTTCATAATCCTATAATTTCCCTTAAATCCCTATTCCCATAGAAGGTTATAATATCATTCCTGAATTTATTTATTTATTTAAATGTATGCTCTATATTCATTTATCTATTTCTTGTGTACTCTATTTATTTATTTATTTTGGTCCCACCATGTGGCGTGTGCAGTCTTAATTCTCTGACCAGGGATAATTCTCTGACCAGGGATTGAACCTGTGCCCCCTGCATTGGAGCTGTGGAATCTCAACCACTTGACTTCCAGGGAAGTCTTCTCAGTTTATTTAAAGAAACACCAGTTTTTGAGACAGATGAGTCTGTGTTTGAACCTAGACTTTGCACTACTCTTCATACGGGTTTTCTCAGTCTTGATTTCTTCTTCTTTAAAGTAGGTATTAATGGTTGGTTTATATCGTGCTTCAAGAATGTGGTGAAAAACCACAATCTATATCTTTTAAAACCCAAATTCCTGGGCAATATCTGAGAATTATTTTTTAAAAAGTTAATTAAGCACATTAAAAATATGTATTATTTGGTAACGATTGTATGGGCTGAAGGAGAGAGGATAGAGATGAACAGGGCAAGAATGTTTGCCTACAAGGGAAAAGAGTAAGAGTACTGGAAAGATTACTGAATTTTTAATTCCTTAGCGTAGAGAAACAAAGCCTCCTCCCCAAAAGGCTATTGGAAAAAGGAGGGAAATCCAATGGAAGAGCTACTGATTGTATCAGACAACTGTGATGGGGTGGGGGTTATGAACAAGAGAGGGACATGGTGATATTTATGCTTTAGAAAGAGCAGAAGGATGGGAGGATGTGCGGCAGAGAATGCTGTGCATATCAAATATTCATGAACTGCTCTATATTTCCTAGCCTTCTGTGAAATTAGGTCAGTGCCACAGAATAGGGTTCTGGCCAAATGGATATGGGCAGAGATTTGTAAGATACTTCTAAGGCTTACAGTTCTAAAATCCTCCATGTCTTCCTCTTCTGTGAAGAGCATGGAAGCCACATGTTTCAGAGGGTGCAGACAAAAGGTGGAAGAAGTCAGCTTGACTTGTGTCAGAGGATGGTTCAAGTGAGAACGCTTATTCACTGCATCAAGTCACTCACTTTCCAGGGCTTATCCCTTATTGCAGCAGAGCCTTTCCTGTCCTGACTAGCTCAGGGGACTGGACTAGAGACAGAGCCAGTTAAAGCTGGTAATAATAATATCTTATTACTAGAGATTTTAAATTTAATGTTGGATGTGTGTGCGTGCTCAGTCATGTCTGGCTCTTTGTGATGCCACAGACTGTAGCCAGCCAGGCTCCTCTGTCCTTGGGATTTTCCAGGTCAGAATACTGGAGTGGGTTGCCATTTCCTCCTCCAGGGGATCTTCCCGACCCAGGGATTGAACCTGCATCTCCTGAATTGGCAAGCGGATTCTTTACTGATGAGCCACTGGGGAAGTCTTTAAATTTGCTGTAGTTGTAGTTAAAGCATATATGTGTTTGTTTATAATCCTTTAAAATTTACTGAAAATCAGTTTATGATTGAGTATATTGTCTTCCTTGATGAATTTTCCATGTTCAGTGGAGTTGTATTAAGCAATTGTTGGTAATGCTGTTTTTAAACTTTCTTAAACTTTCTTTAACTCCCCCTTGCCCCGCCCCAAAAGAAGCTATTGAAATAAAAAGGCTAGTGGGGATCAGGGCCCAAATTGTGAGATGATTGTAGATGATGAAGAAGAAACAAATCCCAAAATGTGGCAACACCATAGCTAGATTCCAAATCTCCCAGGCAACTTGCCTGGATTAATACAATAGCCCTTGGCTTGTACCCCTGACGCCACCTGTCCTTTTCTACAGTCTATTTTTAGTTCAATTTATTTTAACCAGAAATACCACTTTTTCTGCGTAAAACTCATCAACTGCTTCCTAACTCTCTCAGAGTAAAAGCTGAGATATTCTACGGGCCAACATTATCTGTCCTTTTTGTCGCTTTTTGGGCCCAATCTCTTCTTACTGCACCTTTTCGCTCATTAACCCCTCTTAGTCCACACTGACCTCCTGCTGTTCCTTGACCCCGCAGGCACACTCAGACCTCAGGACCCGTGCACATCCCAATCCCTTTGCCTAAAGTGCTGTTGCTTCAGATTTTCTCATGACTGCCTCTTTTACTTCCTTTAAGTTATTGTTCAGCTGTCATATTTTCAGTAAAGCCTTTGCGTGTTCAATTTAAAATTGCATCCCACCTCCTTCCAACATTCTGAAATTCCTTTCACGACTTTATTTTTCTCCACAACACCCCACACATCCTTAAATATTGTGTTGGCCTAAAGGTTCATTCAGTTTTTCCATAAAAAGGCAAACAAGCAAACCAATTTTTGGGTCAACACAGTAGTATACGTTTTACATATTATTTTGTTTAATGTCTGTCTCCTCCCACTGGAATGTAAGCTCTAGAAGGGCATGGATTCTTCTTATTTCTTGGCACACTGCTCTATTTTTCATGCCTACAACAGTGCCTGATATACACTAGACACTCAATGCTTACTAAATGAATGCTAATTACATTAATCAACTAAACAGATTAACTGAATCTGAAGATTACTGGTATTTAAGCATAGGTAGAAGAATTACCGGAGAGAAAAATGGCAACCCACTCCAGTATTCTTGCCTGGGAAATCCCATGGAGCGAGAAGCCTGGTGGGCTACACTCCAGGGGGTTGCAAAGAGTCAGACACGACTGAAGCGACTTAGCGCACACAGAGCTATTCTTTATAAAGACAGCATGTGTACTAGGCAGTCAGGTTATAGAGGAGGACGGGGAAAGTCTGGTTTGTCTTCAAGGAGATTATGCTTGACAGTTGGTCACTCAGCACAACTTTCTCTTGGCCATTCTGGGCCTAGAGATCAATTTGTTACTCCTTAAATGTCTTTTATGTCTTCCTTATCCTAGAAAAGCGGCCCCAGAAAGATCATTACTGATTGGTAGTGGTGTTGGGGTGATCTCGCTAGATTGCTCTGAGAGTTCTATGAGAGGCTGGATCTAACAGACAGCAAGAGATCAATTATTCTCCATTTTCTTCCCTCACACTTTTCCCCTCATCATTTCTTTCCCTTCCTCTGCCTTTGCTTTTTTTATTCCTCTGCTTCTTTTAGCCACCTCAGTAGTGAGTGGATTGAAGACTATACTTATTTCCAGGTTAAGAATGGAGGCTGAGAGGTAGGGAAACACAAAAGGAGGGGGTAAGGAAAGGAGAAAATGTGGGAGGGCTTCTGGGAGCACTGTTCATGATTAATAGCTATTTGAGTGTCGTTTCACTGGGTTTAGCTGAATGTTAGGCCATATAATCACGGTTAAAAAGCTTTAATTCCCAGCTTGAGAAGGGTGGTTGAATACTCCCCAGTCTCTGTGACATGCAGCCAGCAGACTATTGAGAAACCCCGCTGCCGCATTCATTGAATTATTCCAGTCCTGATAAATTCTGCCACCTCCATCCCAGATTCAATTTGGATGTTGCAGTCGCAGAAAAGATGATGAATGTGGGGATGAATCTAATATCATTAACTGAAGCCTTCATATTCCACATTTCCAATAAGTATCGACATAGGATGTGATGAAAATGCATGTAGCTGGTGGCGTTCTTCCAGCCCTATCTTGCCACGGTTGTATAGAGAAGCCACAAAGGGACTATAACTCAAGAGGCTTTGGGTTCAAGTCCCAGCTGCACCAGTTACTGGCTGGATGACTCTGTGGCAGAGCCTTCATTTTGTAATATAATGTTATTTATTTATTTTTGGCTGTGCTGCGGCTTCATTCCTGCGCGAGCCTTTCTCCAGCTGCGGTGAGCGGGGACTTCTCTTCATTGCGGTGTGCGGGCTTCCCATCGTGGTGGTCTGTCTTTTTTGCGGGCTTCCCATCGTGGTGGCCTCTCTTTTTGCGGAGCACGGGCTCTAGGGCACACGGGCTTCCGTAGTCACGACACAGGGGCTCCTTCGTTGCGGCTCCTGGGCTCTGGAGCGCCGGCTCCAAAGTTGGGGCCCACAGACCTAGCTGCCCTGCAGCCGGTGCGATCTTCCCAGACCAGAGACTGAACCCGTCTATCCTGCATTGTCAGGTGGATTCCTCACCACTGAGCCACTAGAGACGCCTGAGCCTCCGTTTTTTATGTTTAAAATGGATGTAATAGTCACTCTTCAGTATAGATGTATATGTAAGGCTGAGTCCCTTTGCTGCTCACCTGAAATTATCACAGCATTGTTAATTGGCTATACTCCAATACAAACTAAAAAGTTTTTTTTTTTTAAACAAACGAAGATCCAGTGGGAGAAAGGATATAAAGTGTTTGGCACATTGCCTTTGGCATACAGTGTGTTTAAAGTATGTAATTAATTTCCCATTTTTCTCTCATTCTAAAGACTTCAAGACCATCCATTTATCTGGCCCCCATTACCAATAAAATTGATTTCATGTTACTTAAGCAGAAGGCTCATCAGAGGGGGATGCCTTCTACCAGTGCTGCTCCTAAATAGATGCCTGAGTATGTCCCATTGGGAATACCAATGTGTCTTCATGCTTCTGTGGCCTTTTTTATCAGTCAGGATAGGCTAAGACATGCTGCATTAACAAGCATCACCCAAGACGCAGTGGCTTTCAAGAACAAACACTCACTTCTCACTCATGCTCGGTGCTCAGCATGGCTTCGTTGCATCTCTGCTCCACGCCGTCCTCAGTCCAGACACAGACAAACGTGCCGGCTTCGGGGTGGTAGTGCTTGCCCACAGCAGAGGGAAAGAAGACACGGCAAATGACGTAATGGCTCTTCAGGTTTCTTCCTGTGAATGACACCTATTACTTGGCCCAGATTTCATTGGCTGGAGTCACATGGTGATCTTGAGGTCACTGGAGTAGGCTGTAGAATCCTCACAGATCATAAAGCATCTTAAGGAGAGAAAAATGGAAAACTTGGTTAAAAAGTAACACAATACCGTGTTCTTATTTTTTCTAAAACTCCATCATTTATACCCCCCTTCATAATTTCACCATACTTATTTGACAGCTGTCTTATTATTTACTTGTCATTTTTCTTTAAAAACCATTGTTACTTAAAAAGGTTACCATAAAAATTAAAGCCAGGGATAACAAAAGAATGGTGTTAAATTTTCCCTGTCTGTCTCTGTTTTGTTTTGTTTCTCTCGTCTCTCTTTCTGTTAGAAGAGAAGGAAATTGGAAAGCTCTTAGATGTTAACAACATATGGTAACACACTTAGACTTTATTCTCAAAGTAATAAGAGGAGTTGGGGGAAAAATGAAAAAAGAATGGCTTTCACACTACGGAAGTCAGTTATTTAATATCTTATGCATGAACAAGAATTCTCTCTGTAGAACTAAAAAAAATTAAAATCACGTGTATCCACTCATGATAAGTCTCACACATTCAGAAACACTGAGCTATGAGGACAGTGGAATGGACTAAATTCCAGGCTTATTCATGTTTATTTCTCTGCACTGCACCTGGCAAGTGTGTCCTCAAGAAATGTTTGTGGAATGAAGCAATGGCTAATTCTTTTTCTGGTATAGATCAGTCAGTTCAGTTGCTCAGTAGTGTCCGACTCTTTGTGACCTCATGGATTGCAGCACGCCAGGCTTCCCTGTCCATCACCAACTCCCGGAGCCTACTCAAACTCATGTCCATTGAGTCGGTGATGCCATCCAACTATCTCATCCTCTGTTGTCCCCTTCTCCTCCTGCCTTCAATCTTTCCCAGCATCAGGGTCTTTTCCAATGAGTCAGTTCTTCACATCTGGAATAGATCCTCGCATATCAAAAATAAAAATTTAATCAGTAGAGGAAAAGGCGTAGGATCCCCTTGTTTTGTCTCTGCTCAAGGTTCAGGCCCTCCTGACATCAGCTTGTTGCTTTTTTTCTGCCTGGCATGGTCACGTTTTGACGTGGATTTAGAGCATCACCTGCCTTCAAGGTATGGATCTGCTGTGATCATGCTGTGTCATGGGAGGATACTTTATGATAACCACGTTAGGGTTGGCTGGAAGGTATCACCAACATGAGTTTAAGCCATAGATGCCCAGGTTGCTCAGTGGCGTTCCCTTTCTTGAAGTCTCTTAGGATACCTGTGTTGGAAAGCTTGTGATTTGAATCCCAGGAGTCTCACTCATGCCCATGCCATCCCTCTTGTTGTTCAGCCCAGAAGGGGCTTGGTTGGTGGTGGTGGTGCCAGGAGGAAGGTAGGTGGCTGCCCATCAGAAGGCTTCATGGGTGACAATCTTCTTAGATTTAACTCCAGCAACAGCCTTTGAAGGCTCTTAAACTAAAAATTAAATTAAAAGAATTTCTGAGCATAGCAGAGAAAATTTTCAGTGATAGACTGACATGAACCAAACACACACACACACACACACACAGAGTTATGTCAAACAAGATACCAAAACACCCAGTTACAAACAGGAAAACATTTTTCAATGAGAACTGTGAGTGTGCTCTGCCAGAAGCTTGTGGCTTCTTACAACTAGCGTTTTCCTGCATAGTATAAAACCACTAATGGATCCTTCCCTAGAGGGGAGATTCCTAGATTAGTAGATTCTTCCCTCTAATCCTTCCCACTAGTGGGCCTCCTAAGATGTAGTAGGGTTGTTTCACTCTTGGAGAGTGTATCGACTGAAGCATTTTTGGTTGTACATGTGGGCTAAGTCGCTTCAGTCATGCCCGACTCTTTGCGACCTTAAGGACTGTAGCCCACCAGGCTCCTCTGTCCATGGGATTCTCCAGGATATACTGGCGTGGGTTGCCATGCCCTTGTCCAGGGGATCTTCCCAACCCAGGGATCAAGCCCATGTCTCTTTCATCTCCTGCATTGGCAGATGGCTTCTTTATCACTAGTGCTACCTGGGAAGCCCAGGTGTAGTGAATTTTTGGTTGTAATGAAGAAAAAATCCAACTCAGATTAAAAACGTGTTTTATTTAGCTGAAAAGCACAGAGGCTATGTCAGAGAGACCTCTTCAAAAGCTCAGTGATGTTGCCAAGTGCTTGGTTTCACTGTCTCTCCATCCTGCCTTTGACGGTGTCCACTCCATCCTTATGCTGACTCTCCTCATGACCCCAGTGGCTGCCCCCACATCTTAGAGTTTCCAGTCTTCCTTGTTTACAACCAGCAGGAAAGCAAGATTGTCATTTCCCAGAATTTCAAGGAAAAGTCACAGAGTCAAATTGAAAGTAAAAGAAGTGAAAGTGAAAGTCGCTCAGTCGTGTCCAACTCTTTGCGACCCCATGGACTATACAGTCCATGGAATTCTCTAGGCCACAATACTGAAGTGGATAGCCTTTCTGTTCTTCAGGGGATCTTCTCAACCCAGGGATCTAACCCAGGGATCTAACATTGCAGGCAGATTCTTTACCATCTGAGCCACAAGGGAAGCCCAAGAAGGCTGGAGTGGGTAGCCTAGCCCTTCTCCGTAGGATCTTCCCTACCCAGGAATTGAACCAGAGTCTCTTGCATTGCCAGTGGATTCTTTACCAACTGAGCTATAAGGGAAGCCCAGAGTCAAACTGGACTTAAGTCAAATGCTTGTTTCCAGTGGGGAAGGGATAGTTTGATTGGTTTAGCCTAGCTTGTATCTTCCTCCACACCTGGAGCTGGAGTCAGCTTCCTTGGAGTTGTCATAAAAGAGGATGGGGAAGCTGGATGCTGGGAAGGCCACCAAAAAGTCTCTACTGGAGAGGTTGACATTATTTCCTCATCCCTAAGAACCTGGCTGGAGTATAGGGGGGAGGACTCACTGCCCTTCTCCATGCCCTCCATCCGTTCCTTACCCGCCCTGTCTGCCTGCTATGATAAACTGCTACATAGTGAGGTCCAGACACCAAGCATTCTTGGAGAGCTGGAGGGTGACTGCATGGACACTTTCAGTAGGCTCCTCTGACTTTGGACGTCTGGTTGAATTTGGCTAGTAGGGAGTCCAGGTGGAGTGGAGGGAGGGAGGTTGGTGAACTGGGGCATCCATTCTCCTTATCAGCTTTGCAGTCCTACTGAGAACCTCAGGCCCTGTTGGGAGACCCTCTCCAGACAGCTACTCTTGGGATTCTGGTAACTTCTCCTCCTCTTTGCCTCTTTGGACCTGGGGGATGGTAACTGGCCCTGCTTCTGCTGGCATAGAGCTTCTGCATTGTCTCCTTCCGGCTTGTCTCCTGCAGGTAGCTCCATCGCTGAGCCCTCGTGCGTCCAGCTTGCAAGCGCCACGCTTCCCTGCCAGGGCCCAGACCGATACACACCATCACTATGGACACAGCTGTCTCAGGGCAGGTAATGCGGGCGCTGTCCCACGGCTGCCATCTCTTTCCTGTCTCAGGGTCTTGCTCTTCTCTTACTTAGTCCATCATCTTTTCATCACCAGGGTCATACCAATGTTACAGTCTTAACAACATGGCGTTTTTAGAAGATTTTTTTGATGCAGACCATCTTTATTGAATTTGTGACAGCACTGCTTCTGTTTTGGTTTTTCTGGCCACGAGGCATGTGAGATCTTAGCTCCCCAACTAGGGATGGGACCTGTACCGCCTGCATTGGAAGGCAGAGTCTTAACGACCGGACTGCCAGGGAATTCCCACAACGTGGCATTTTAAACCACGTAACTACAAGGGCATCGCTTTTAGAGTCTATGCCACTCACTTCTGCTGTAATGACTGTAGCTCATGCAGTTATTCATGGCTGACTTTAGTGGTCAGGCAGGCTCTGTAGTATGAATGGGTTGACTGAGCTAAAAGGATCAGTGATCAAGTGGGCAGAGAAAACATATTTTGATGTACGTGTGGAGACACGGCTAGCGCTTGAGCTTCAAGGAAAAGTGAGACAGCCCAAGTCAAAGATGGAGCTTCCAGTTTCAAGCCTCCGGGGGGCCCTCCTGCTTTAACTGTCTTAACTGCAAAATGCACATTTAAAAGAGCAAGACTTCCCGGGCGGGGCGGTGGGGCTGGGGTGTGATGAGAGGCTGAGCCGGGGGACCTGTCACTCTCGCTCAGCCTCCCTCCCACGGAGCCCTCATCCTGGGAGAGGTGGCTCTTCTCCCACTGAGGCTGGGTCCCCTGTCACCAGAGCTCATTATCTGTTCAGTGTGAGTCACTCCGCGGCCCCCCACGCCCTTCGCTGGAGGAGGCTCTGTGAACCTCCTGGTGGGAGGACGGGGAGCAGGGGGCGCCCCAGGCATCAGCCCCGTGGGACCCACTTCCTCTTCCGTCCTTTTTAGAGAGGCTTTTGGAGCAAGGGAGGGGAGAGAAGGAGCAGGAGGGCAATGGGGTGGGGAGAGAGCTTCTGGAGGTGCCTGGGCTTCTGGCACGGCGGAGCAGGACCTAGAGTGTCTCACGGTCTACAGCACTGGCGAGACCCCAGGGACACTGTGCAGTTACAGCCGCAGCCCCTCTCTATGATCCTCGGCCCTGGTCGGGGCCCGTTCAGCTGATTTCCAGCACCCTCCAGCCTGTCCCCCTCCCCCGCTCCCCGGTCCTGTCCATTCTGCCTCGGCATCTTTATCTAGCCGGTCCCCGCCTTCTGTTTGCACCAGCGCTGCCTGGCTCAGTGCTCTCTGACTGAGACCGTGGCCACTCCTAACCGTGCTCCTGACCCGCCGTCCCCTCTGGTCCAGGCAAAGCTCTGTGTCTGATAAGCAGATCACCCAGTGCCAGCTGCCCTTCTCGCTTACAAACCTGCCTGATGGATGGTGGTCCTCACATCTCTGTCCCTAGACCAAAGGTCCTGGAGGAGCCCTTGTCCTGTTCATCTCTATATCCTGGTACCTGCTGTAAGTTCAACCAGAGCTGTTTAACTGGGGCAATTGTGCTCCCGAGGGACCAGCTAAAGGACCCATGCTAGGTTGGACTGGAGTTTGCTCAAACTCATGTCCACTGAGTCGGTGATGCCATCCAACCATCTCGTCCTCTGTCGTCCCCTTCTCCTCCTGCCTTCAATCTTTCCCAGCACCAGGTCTTTTCCAATGAGTCGGCTCTTTACGTCAGGTGTATATAATTTGTTTCATTTTGTTTTCCTTTTGGTAGTATATAAATATGTTTAATAAGAGCACTGTTATTAAATATGCTTTATTATTTTTGAAAAATGTTTGAGTACTTTCTTATATAGCAACTCAAAATTCTGGTTCTATCTAGCTTGGTTTATTTTATAGTATTAATGAAAATAAAGAAAATGATACTATGAAAAAAACCCCAAATTCTGGTTCTGTATTTAATTTTAATCCTGTCTTCCTAGAAAAATATATCTCACAGAGATATGTAGTTTAAAATGAAAGGAGTGTATCATTGGCTAAACAAATTTTAATTGTGATAAAAATTTTTCAGCTCTATCCACTGGTTTAAGCATGCATTGATACTTAAGAGTCTTCTTGGTAAACATAGTACCAGGATCTCTCTGATGGTACAGTGGGTAAGAATCTGCCTGCCAATGCAGGGGACACAGGTTTGATCCCTGGTCTAGGTGAGAAACTGTTAAGTCTGCACGCCACAACTATGGAGCCTGTGCTCTAGAGCCTGTGAGCCACAACTACGGAAGCCCGTGCGTTCTGGGGCCTGTGCCCTGCAACAAGAGAAGCCCCTGTTTGCTGCAATTAGAGAAAGCCCACATATGGCAACAAAGACCCGGCACAGCCAAAATCAAATTAAATTAAATTTAAAAACCTTAAAAGAAAAAAGTATAGCACCAAAGATGGACGTTTTCAAGGGGCGCCCAGTATCATGAAGGTGATGATGTAGGTGGAGGACAATCCAAGACCGCATGTGACCATTGCTGTCGGAGGTGGTGCAGAGAGTTGCCTCTGCTTTTGTGATTTCAGGGGAGTCTGTCCTAATTCTGTCCTCAATTGTACAGCAGGCACGATGCTCCTCTTGTTCAGCCCGCCCTTCAGAATCGTTGCAATTTCCACAGAAGATAAAAATCTGCACAAAGGCGCGGTGAGCAGCGGTGGGCTCTGTGTGTGAGCAGCGGCGGGCTGTGTGTGTGAGCTACAGGTGTGTCTGGTGCTGAGCGAGGGGGGCCAGGCCACAAAGTGCTGTCTCCGTGCCCCTGCTCCTCTGAGGTTGCCGTGGGAAATGGGATCCACTCCCCCAGGGGCTGTGGGCCCAGCTGAGCCCATTCCTCATAAGCTGCTGTCCCCAGAATAGCAATGTTTCTGAACTTCGCAGGAGAAAGGTCCTGCCTGCTTGCAAGACCAGTCTTCAATTAAAATTTCTGATTTGGAAACCAGGATGACTCAAGCTCAAAGTGGCGGCGGGCAGTGTGGGTAGTCACACCTTGGTTTCTTTCCCAGAAAGTCCCTAGCGAGGTACAACACACCTCTGGTGAATGTACAGTAAAGTTTTTCCTTTACTTGATTTTGAAGACCTCATTAATGCCTTCAGACTATTAATTAGGTCTATTTTCAGCCCTGGAGCATGAATCTGAAGCTGAAACTTTTTTTGGATCTTTCTCATTCCACGTGATTTTCTTAACCAGCCACCCTCAGCTCTGGTCATATTAACACAGGCAAGGTGATGACAAAAGGGAGGGGAGAGGACTAACGGGGTGAGGGCCTACCATGCCCGCAGAGCTCTACGAGTGTGAATTCTTTATTTGTTTATTTATTGGCTGTGCTGGGTCCTCGCTGCTGCATGCAGGCTCTCTAGTTTTGGCGGGCGGGGGCTCTCTAGTTGCCATGTGCAGGTTTCTCGTGTGGTGGCGTCTCTCGTTGTGGAGCACGGGCTCTAGGACATGCAGGCTTCAACAGCTGTGGCCTGTGGGCTTAGCTGCCCCGCGGCACGTGGAACCTTCCGGGACCGGGATCAAACCACTGGCCCCTGCACTGGAAAGTGGATTCTTAACCACTGGACCACAGGGAAGCCCCAAATGTGAATTCTTCAACTCAGAAACACCCTGGAAAGTTACCCTTATCATCACTGGGTAAAGTCAAGCGGCCAGAACCCATGGATGTGAAGTATCTTGACCAAGGTCATGTGGACGGTGACAGACTGGCCTGGGGGGGGGGGGGGGCACCACTGCACTGTGGCCTTCTCGACCCCCACAGCTGGGAAGTGCCGGGGCGGGGGGTGACGGGGGAGTGAAGGGGACATAATATAAGGTGAGATGCTCTAAATGAATGAATGGCTGGCAACAAAGACAAAGCGGAAAAGCACCCCAGACAGTCTGGGTTCAGCTGCTTAAAATAGGCAAAGAAATTTCTTTGGCTAATGCATAATCACCGCAGGGATTAATGCAGTTCTGCTCCTTGGGGTTAATTTATACTCCATGAGCCCCTATTAGATGAGATTTCTAAAATGCGTAAGAGCACGGGCTCTTTAGGGGTTTTTGTAAATGCCTGCAACAGGAGAAGAGAGGGAGGCTGGGGCCGTGAAGCTGGCCCAGAATAACCGGGCCTGGCTGCCTTTGGGGGCAGGTGCTGACCTGTGGGGTTCTGGCTGCCGTGGAGTCCTCACTCTTCCTGGCCCCACTGAGCATCAAAAGGTGGCGGCAGGGGCGGAGAGCAGGGCGTTGGGTTCTCCTCAAATCCCAGAAGAGCAGGGTCAAGAGGGACCTCGGAGGCCATCTGGTCCAATCCTGCTGCCAACAGCTGGACAGATGGGGAGACTCTGGCCCAGAGGGGCTTCCCTGCTGGCTCAGGGGTAAAGAATCCGCCTGCAATGCAGGAGAGGCAGGCTCCGTCCCCCAGTTGGGAGTATGCCCTGGAGAAGGAAATGGCTACCCGTACTCCAGTCCTCTTGCCTGGAGTCCCATGGACAGAGGAGCCTGGTGGGCTCCAGTCCACGGGGTTGCAAAGAGTCGGACACAACTGGGTGACGACTGAGTGATTAAAAGACATTTGCTGAGAGAGAAGACAGCTCACATTCAAGGACGTTTCTTCTCCCCCATTTCTGTGTACGACCAAGCATCTTTTCATCCATCCATGCTTCTCCGACAATGACTCTCACCCCCTTCTTCATCCCTCCAGCAGTGCTGAGCTGAAGTTCTCACTCTGGGAAAGAAGAGGTCACTTACTAGTTTGTTCATTCCCCTATTCATTCAGTTGTTCAAAATGAACCTCCTGCTACCTCCTGACCAGGTGATGTCTTCTGGGAAAGGCAACTGGGTATCACCCTGCGTGCTCTCTCGGAGAACTTGGTCTGATGTGCAAGGCGCAGTTATCACAGTGATCTCTGTTTTCTTGGTCTGGTCTGCAGAGTGCAGTTATAACAGTGATTTTCTTTCAACTCTTTCTTTCAACTCTTGCTATTCACAGTGAATCAGTCCTGAGTTACAAAGGAATCTCCTGATTAGTTTGCCTTTTCCAGTCACTGTCTGTCAGTTCAGGAGATGTACCCTGTCAGATTAACCTCTGGTCTGGTCATTCCGCATCCAGTGGCTGCCTGTGTACGGACTCCAAGCTCCGAATCCCTTTTAGATGGTATACCCCTCACATCTGGTCGGTACAGAATTCCTGGCTGGTTCTGGAGCACGTGCCATCTGCTGTCCTTCCTTCAATAGTAGGACACCTGTCTTTTCACTGGCCCACCTGGCCGGTCTTTCTTTCCCACGTCCAGTTATGGGAATCACACTCTTTAAGGCTCACATGTCATGGCACCTCTTCCAGGAAAACTGTTCTGCACATTTTCAAGAGAGGCCATCTCTCCCATATCTGAACTTCTCTTAGGAACCTTAAGTCTTTGTTTTTAAAATGTCTAAAATCCTTAGCTCACACTTCAGCCTGGTGTGCCTTGCTTTCTTCATCTGTAAGATGGGAACGTGATAATACCTGCTCACTCATCGTGAAGACTGAATACATCAGTATGTAAACTGGAGCAGATGGACTAGGTCAATTGATGTTTTCTGTTATAACAATTGTGTCTATTACTGTTACACATCACTTTCAGATGTAGTGTAACATCCATTTATTTTCATACTTCACCGCCCCTGTGGGCCACGCCTTCCATGTAAGTGAGACCTGGTACCTGATTGCTCAGTGAACAGCACTGTTTAAGATGCTCATCCCTTTGCTCATTGAACAGAGGTGTTCTGGTTGCCTGCGAGGAACTGCATGCTGAGAACAGCTGAGGGGGAGGCACAGGCCGGCCCTCCACAGCTCATTATCTGGAGGGGGACAAACACAGGCATACAGTAGGCTTGGCTGGGCGGGGCTCACAGAAAGGACAGGGGCTGAGGGTCCCACAATTCGGGTGGGGGGATTCACTGTGCTCAGGAACAATGAAAATCATGGCTCAGCCAATGGGAACTTAAGCTGTGGCTGTGCCTCCAAAATTGAGAACAAATGATGTTTAAGCCACAGATTAAAAAAACCAATTGAGAACAAATGATGTTTAAGCCACAGATTAAAAAAACCAAGAACAGTGAGGAACCACCGAGGAGCAGCCCCCGAATCAGTCCAAACACCTGGCCCGCCACTCCCTGGGAGGGTGGAGGAGACTTGCAGGGAGGTCGATGGAAGGGACAGAGGCAGATTCTCTTCAGAAGGAGGATGCCAGCCACTGGGGCGTCCTGTGCCCTTCTGATGGGCTCAGCAGGGCAGGAGAGGGGGGTGGGCTTCCCTAGCACCATTTGGAGAGCACGGCCTTGGGTATCTGGGGGTGCACGTGTGGCCCAGGGGAGTGGGATGAGAGTCACGAGGAGCATGCAGGCAGGGTGCCGACCGTGAGTGTCTGGCCGTGGGCTCAGGTGTGTCCTGGGATGGTCAGCTGGAAGTCAGGCCTAAGGGGACCATGAGCCACAAGCCAGAGGTGACATCAGCCAGGTTAGGGGACTGCAGCCAGGGGCCCCGAGGGAACACATTTTTCCTGAAAGAGCTCCAGGAGGAAAGGGGTGAGTGTTAGACACCTGCCATGTCCTTGGTGCCCCCAAGGCTGGATCACAAGGACAGCGAGTGGACAGTTTCTGTTCCTTCTTTCCTCACAGGGGTCCCCTTCTTCCCTCCCAGCCCTGGACAGCTGTCTTACGCAGCTGTACCACATTGCTTCGGGACTTCTCAGGTGGCTCAGTGGTAAAAAAATACTGCCTGCTGCCAATGCAAGAGACACCAGAGACGCTGGTTCAGTCCCTGGATTGGGACGATTGCCTGGAGGAGGAAGTGGTAATCCACTCCTGTATTTGTGCCTGGAAAATTCCATGGACAGGGGAGCCTGGCGGGCTACAGTCCATGGGGTCACAAAGAGTCAGACACGACTGAGCACACAGACACACACACACCGTGGAGTCACATCACCTCCACCCCAGGCCTCATGTTTAGCTCATAGCGACAGTGATGGGAGCTCTTTGCTCCGCATTTTCTAACCCAGGAGGTAAAGGACCCTGAGGCCACACAGCTAGGAAGAGGCCGGGCTGAGACGGGAGGGTCTCTGGCTGACTCTGATGTATCTGTAGAGTGAGGATGACAATCCTTGCCTCTGAAGATTAAATCGAATGTGGAAACAAAAGTGACAGTGACTTGGAACGACAGAGTGAGATAGACTCAGAGATTCAAATGTGCTTTGGAGCAAGCGACCTGGAGCCCTTGAGCTCTGAGGTTTGCAGGGTTCCTGCCCAGGGGAGGGGCGGCAGCGGCTCCTACCCAGCCCTTTCCTCCTCCACAGGGCAGGAAGCCTGGGGGTGGGGGGTGGGGGTGGAGGCAGGTCCCAGGGAGCAATTTCCAGGGATTTCCCAGCACTTCACTGAAGTGCTTTTAGGCAAAGCAGCAGCTGTCAACAATGATGACTGTGGGCGCTGGAGAGCTGGAGTGTCAGTGCCTATGCGAGCAGAGAGAGAAGCAGAAACGTCGGAGAAGGATGCAGCTGAGAGAGCCAGGCGTCTTGCAGCCCTGAAGCATGGGCTGCATTTCAGGGGCTGGAAAATGAGGCATCAGGAGGGGTGTGGAGACGGGAGAAGCGGCTGGCTTGGGGGACGGCAGCCTTGACACGTCTGTTGTGAGCTGAGCACAGGGTATAGGGGGAAAGAGGTGAGAGTGCAGCCCCTGATGAGCCCTGGGAGGAAGGAGAAGTCAGAGGAATAAATAGAAGATTACAAGACAGAGCGATCAGGATGGGGGATGCAGGGCACATGGAAATCCAGAGGAAGCGCAGTTAAAACAGAGGCGTGCAAATTGTTCTCAGCCCAGGCTGCATATTAAAATCACCTGAGGAGGTTTTAAAAAGTACTGCTGTCCAGGATTCCTCCTAGATCAATTACTCCAATATCCCTGGTGGTGGAACCCCCCGCCATGTCAGTACTGTTTTTCTAAAGCTTCCCAGGAGATTCTGGTTTCATAGCCAAGCTTGAGAACTATATTGGGCCAAGGGATCTGGGAATGCTTCTTGGAGAAGGTAGAGCTTGAGAGGGTGTTGGGCAGAAGCTGGATGAAAAAGGCGGGGAAGGGCTCTCTCCTGGAGGGCAGGTAAGCTGGAAGCCAGAGGAGACAGAGCAGCCCCCATCAAAGGAGATGAGAGAAGATTCCACAGCGAGGGCGTGAGTGGAAGGCTATGACTGCGTTCAGGAAAGCTCCCCGTGCTCAGCCCAAGGGTTGAAAGCTTCTTGGAAGAAATGGGGAGGTGCTGAGAAAGATGACTTTATCAGGGCATCAATGGGGGAAAAAAATGGGTGGGTAAAACTCCCTCCCCTGTCCTTCAGAGGGATGGATCTGGAAAGAATCCTGAACCCATCCAGTAGAGTTTCTGTTCCCACAGCAACAACCTTGAAATGCACCCCAATACTGGCTTTTCCCAATCTTTATCCCATCCTCCCCGATCCCGTGCTTCTCCTTCCCAGAATCATCCCTAAACACACAGCCTGCACCTGAGACTTGGTCTCAAGCTATTTGTGGGGAACCCACACTAAGATAAGCCCCAGGCAACAGCCAGACCTCAAAGAGCTCATTGTCTGCTGATGGAGTCAGATGAGAGTGGAGATCAACTCAATAGTGAGACACATCCAGTGGGGGGCAGAGCACAGACCTATCGTGGGGTGTTATGGAAGGCTTCCTGGAGGAAGTGGTGTTCCAAGTGAGAACTGAAAATCAGGAAGATACTGGCCTGGTAAAGACTTTGTGTTGGATATCCATTCAGTCACTCAGTCATGTCTGACTCTTTGCGACCCCATGGACTGCAGCACACCAGGCTTACCTGTTCATCACCAGCTACCGGAGCTTGCTCAAACTCATGTCCATCAAATCAGTGATGCCATCCATCTTATCCTCTGTCATCCCCTTCTCCTCCTGCCTTCAATCTTTCCCAGCATCAGGGTCTTTTCCGATGAGTCAGTTCTTTGCATCAGGTGGCCAAAGTATTGGAGTTTCAGCTTCAGCAGCAGTCCTTCCAATGAATATTCAGGACTGATTGCCTTTAGGTTTTAGGTGTTTGGGTATAGGACCAGGCAGAAGGTTGAGGATGACAGTCAGTGTTAACAGAGGGCAGGGGTCACCCTGAGGCTGTCTGGACAGGGGTTGGGACTACCTGGGAACTGCACAGGGTCACTCGGGTCCACAGTGTAGAGAGAAAGGGTCTCAGTGCCCAGGATGGGGTGGCCACTGAACAGTGAGGGGCCATGATCCGGGTCATTAGGCTGCTGAATCCCGATTGCTTAGGAAACCACTGAGGGTCATTCTTAATCATGGGTGGAAGCTCGTTCAAAGTGTGTGAGTTTCAGGTGCCTAGCACAGGACATGGCTCAGAAATTATCTATCAATATAACAATGATTTATCATTATGCGTCGTGAGAGTCCTTTCTCCTGTTCTCTTTACCTACCGTCTCTCTTCCTCCTTTATGATTACACCGTCACCCTCCATCTATTCTTTCTGCTGTCTGGAAGAATCCAGTTGCCTCTAATTTAACAAAGAAAAAAACAATCAACTCACCCAAAGAGGGAGCGTCTGTAGATTCTGTCACCTGGTTCCTGGCTCCTTCAAAGGCAGGTGGGGACTGAAGAGGGAAGAAGGCCCGCTTGCCGACAGGCGGGTGACATTTTATGGGGAATAATGGGAGGATTTCTGTCAAGCAGCCCTGATGGGTCCTAACAACGTTGGGTGTTTGAATTGGGTGAATGCATGTTACAGTGGAAATCAACCCTGAATACTCATTGGAAGGACTGATGCTGAAGCTGAAACTCCAATACTTTGGCCACCTCATGCCAAGAGCCGACTCATGGGAAAAGACCCTGATGCTCGGAAGGACTGAAGGCAAAAGGAGACAGAGGAAGCAAAAAGACAACAGAGGATGAGATGGTTAGACGGCATCACAGTGGACATGAGTCTGAGGAAACTGGGCGAAAGTGAAGGACAGGGAAGCCCGGTGCACTGCAGTCCGTGCGGTCACAAAGAGCCAGACACGGCTTAGCGACTGAAGAACGTTGACAATGTTACAGTGGAGTCCCTAGGCATGTAGAGTTTTTAGCTGGGCCTGCTGGGGGAGGGGTCTCTAGGGTGGGAGACTTTGACTTCCTAAACATCTGCTCTGGCAACTCTGGGTCCTCAGTCCTGGCTCGATGTCTGCTCTAGAGTGAGGACACCTCTTCCTTCCATGTTAACTGTCAAGAAAGGGAATTGGTGACTTGCTGTGGTTTAAGTACTTTTGTTCCCATGAGAATAATGATGATGTGAATATCATCATCCCCAATGAACAGATGAGAACATTGAGGACCAGAGTGGAAAGTTGAATATATTAGTCAGGGTCACACGATTTGCCAGTCAGCAGGACAGGGTTGGCACCCAAGTTGGCCTGAGACCAGAACCCATGATTCCCCTCTCAATATCCCTTCTTTCTCTCCCTATGAGGGTCAAATTAGGTCATGCCCTGGCATTTCTCCATCCTGTCTTAAAACTAATATCAGGCCCCTTTGCTTGTTTTAGATTTTCTCCCCTCTCACCTGCTCCTGGTCTCCACCCCAATCAGCAAAGGTTGTCTGCCCTGGACAGTTGACTCAGTAGCCACCTCCATCCATGGACCCCAAGGAGCCCCAGATGCCAAAACTGAAACCACCCCATGACCTAATGGCTTTACACCCTTCAGAGTGGTTGTGTTTATAAACATCAATAAAATTTGAACTTATTTTTAGGGAAGGGGAGAAATATCAATAGCAGCGAAACCATCACTAGCTATGCCAGGCTAACTTTGGCCTTGTTCAGACTCACAGAGTGGTCAGTCATTGTCTGCACTTCACTGCTTCCTGAGCCTTTTAAATCTCACCTTTTGCCATCAGACCTTCCTGTTACATGTTCATAGACATGCTTGACATGTTTGGTTTTCATTCAACACCTTTTCATGGAAGCCCTGTAAGTGCATCTGTGCTCACCATTGCAAACAAGGCATGCAGAAGAGGTTGGATAAGGGAGATTTGCCAGACTCTGAAGGTGAATATTCATTTCATCATTTTATAGATGAGAAAAGTGAGGACCTGAAAACTGAGTCACGTGCACAGTCGGAAGGGCAGAGTCTGGCTGGAGTGGCTTCTTGTCCAGAGCTGTTCATTGTTCACCCACTGCCCCACTGCTTTTCCAAAATCCTCCAAGAAATCTCCATTTTTTTTTCTCCTGATAGCCAGGTATTGAACTAAAATGGAGTTGGGAGAAAAATGGAATGAGGGAGATGACATTTTTAGAGGCAAGATGGTTTTTAAAAAAAAGCAAAGAGCTTTCCCCCTTCCATTTCCAGGTGAAGTAAAGCCAGAAAAAGAAAATATGGGGAAATGATGGGGGTGGGGGATGGGACCACTCACTTTTGTCTCCAGTTAAGAATGTCTTCCTGACTTTTTCCTTTCTTCAGATGTCTTGCACCAGTGGAAAATGATCTGTTATTTCTTTTAAAGCATACATATAGGGGAAAAAAAAATACCCTTTAGCTTCAAGCCAGAGCTGTGCAATGCTTGTGTTCATGTACTGCAGGAAATGGGATTCCTTCTAGAAACATACCTCAGGACCCTCAGTGTGAGAACATGGGACGTGGTCAGGTTGACCTTTCTTGTTTATGAAAGTTCTTGAGCTGTTACAGAAAACTGGTGAATTTGTTAATTCATAAGGCCTATCTTTATCAACTGCTTGAGTCTGAGATGTTTTCAACTTAAAGTTTCCCCTTATCGCCTACCACACAGGGTTTAGCACACTGTAAATGGTCGATATGTGTTTTTTTTTTGGAAATCAGAGAAAGAAGGGTGGAGGGGGTAGGTGGTCTCAACCCCAGTCCACTTCAGAGAGTCCCTGGGTGTTGACACCTTCTTTATACCCTTTCCTTAGGTTCTCTCTCCTCCTCCCCACCTCCTGCTCCCTCCTTTTCCAGCCCTGCTATATACCTGTGCATATACCTGTATGGGGAAAGTGATCTTCAAGATGGATTCAAAGCCATTTCACACTAAAGTACAAGCAGCTGAATAGAACTCATGTTTGTCCCTCCTGTGATGGTTTGCAGAGTTATTGTGAGAAACATGCTCTGGGAACTCTAGGGAATAGCCACTCAGTATGAGGGCGTGGAAACACGTAGTTTCCAGACTGGTCTAGATGAGCTATGAGGTTATGGCCGAGTGTCCTCTTTCTCATCGGAAATCCTTGCTTCCCGTCGTGGCTCTGTTGCTGGTTAGTCACTATGTCAAGTCCAGCTCTTCATGACCCCGTGGACTATAGACCGCCAGGCTCCCCTGTCCACAGGACTTCCCAGGGAGGCATACTGGAGCGGGTAGCCATTTCTCCTCCAGTGGATATTCCTGACCCAGGGATGGGATCCACATCTCCCGTGTCTCCTGCTTTGGCAGGCAGATTCTTTACCACTGAGCCACCAGGGAAACCCAGTCTTGGCTCTGGGAGAACCCAAATGAAGAACCCTACAATCCACCCCAGAGGCTGCCACCAATATTGCCAAGTATGATGTCCTACACCTATGATGGCATCTGAGTGCGAGGCAGCATGGCGCAGGGGAAGACCTCAAAGGATCATGGGGTCCCCTCTCTGCTCCTTCCCTGTCCAGCTGGAACACAGAGGACTTCTGGTTTCAGCTCCTCAGATCATTGTCTTCACCAGAGGTGAGTTCTGAGCAGCAGAGAGGAAGTGTCCAGGGAGCCATTGGAGGGGTGAGACCAATCCTTCTGCCCTTGGGTGGTGGTTCTGGGTCAACCCATCACGAGACCCATCACAGGGAACCAGCTGTGGACACTGACCGGGGACAGTGCGTGCTGACAGACTCTGGAGGGGGAGTTGGAGTGGAGGTGGTCAGAACTTGAGGAAAAACTCCGGCCCCCCTCTGCACCCCCTTTACCTCTGTCCTAACTGGGACAGAAATGGCCGCAAGGCACTTGGGGATCCCTGCAAAGCCAGCTGTCATGGAATGAGATGATTTTCGGTGCTACATAAGAGAACATTTTACATTTAATGTATTAGAGAAATGGTAACCACCACACAGTAAACCCGTAGTATAGAATTTCTTTTATAAGAAGATTGTAAATGGGAAAAAAAAGTGAGTCAATTAAAATACATATTAAGAAAAAAGGAAATGATTACAACAATAAAACTTACATCTTTTAAAGCTTTGTTATAGACAGTACTTGTCTATAGGTGTATGATTAGATATACCATCTCTAACTGTACTTTCTCATTTGCCAGATCATCATTCCAGACATCATTTGCCTTTTCTTCCCCCTAAGAATTTCTAAGTAAATTGAGATAATTGGATGAAAAAACATGTAATAACTAAATTGATTCTATTGACCCATTTAGGCAATTTTCCATTAGAAATGAATTCCAAGTAAAGAGATACAAATGATATATCTCAGTAATTGGAGAAGCGAATGGCAACCCGCTCTAGTATTCTTGCCTGGAGAATTCCATGGACGGAGAAGCCTGGCGGGCTATTATAGTCCATGGGGTTGCAAAGTGTCAGACACAACTGAGTGACTAATGCTTTTCACTTTTCAAAATATATATTAAGTAAATCATAGGGCAGGTGGTATAGTACAAATAGATGTGATGACAATTGTGAAGGCTGTTTACAAAGGACTAAAGAAACTTTGACAGATATCAGCAGGGGTATTATCATTCTGCTACCAAGTCATTTTTTCCCGGAAGACCAAGGATCTCATCATATTCTTTATTTCACCTGTCTCATCTTCTCTCTTCAATAAAAACAAAGTGTAGGGAGTGAGTTATCATTTCTATTTGTGTTTCCAAAGCAAAACAGTGGACACCCAATGAGCATGTGTTATCTGTTCATCTATCACTTGCAGTGTCCTGCAGGACAACCCTTTATGTCGGCTCCATTCTTCATGGGAAGGGTTTGGCTTGTGTGCAGACACGCAAGGTGGGGTGCAGACACATTTCCTCATTTTGGCAAATAAATTGAGCAAGAGATTCTCCATACTTCTCAGAAAGTCCATAGCTCCCTACCGAGGTCCCCAGAGTCAGCTCTGACTCCCGTCGCCCCTCTCTGGGCTCTGCTCAGGACACTGTGTATGTGAGTCTCTCAGTCGTGTCCGACTCTGTGTGGCCCCACGGACTGTAGCCCGCCAGGCTCCTCTCTCCATGGGATTCTCCAGGCAGGAGTACTGGGGTGGGGTGCCATTCCCTTCTCCAGGGGATCTTCCTGACCCAGGGATTGAAGGCATGTCCCCTGCATTTGCAGGCAGATTCTTTACCAGCTGAGCCACCGAGTCAGGACACCAAGTCTAGTCCTCTCTGCTCTAATCCGCAGAGCGAGTGTCTTTTCTGGGGTCTTTAGTGTTCTTACCCATCCAAAGATGTTGGCTGGGACCATCCCATTTCAACCCAACAGGTTTCTTTAGCTTTTCATTTCTAAATGGGATGAGAGTTTAGCTGTTTAGAAGCCTTCTGGCTCCTTCTGCAAAATGGTCACATCCACCCTAAATTCCAAAACGTTGAAAGGGTGTTCTAGTTCAACTCGATGAAAAAATCCATTCACTGAGACCCAGCTTGATCAACTTGTTGAAGGGTAATTTTAGCAAATTATCAAATCTTTCAATTAACCATAAACTGGTTTTAATGATTTGTCAGTTTGTAAGTTTGCAGTGCACGCGTGTGTGTGTGCGTGTACGTGTGCGTGTGCATGCGCACCGTGGGGGGTAGGTATAGGGAAGGGTTGGTTCCAGAGCTTATTTCTCAGGGAACTTTGGTTGAAAAGTATCCATTTTGTCTACCAAGAAGTGTTTAATTGGCCCAAAGTTCTGAGTTAGAGGGCAGTTCAGTCTCCTCATGGGCACTTTTAATAGATTGGCCCTGTCAACATACAGCTTTAGCTTCAGTAGGTCTTTATGAATTTGATGGGATACAAATAAAAGAAAAATCCTCAGCTGGAGTGAGACTTACTAAATCCAAACTATGAAATAAACACCATGTACTCTACAGTTTTCTCATCAAAAGTAATCCCATGTTTGAATGCATTCACATGTGTAAAACTGGATGGAGGGAGGGGGAGGGTCAAGAGGAGGGCACATATGTATACCTATGACTGATTCATGTTGATGTGTGGCAGAAACCAATGCAATATTGTAAAGTAATTATCCTCCAATTAAAAATAAATAAATTAAAAAAGACTGGAGGAAACTTAGCCGGAATGGCAACAGTGAGGTTCCTTAGTTTTTTTTTAAATGAAAACTCTCGCTTGCGTTAGATTTCTTCATTTTGTGAAGGTAACACACCATGGCCATGTGAAAAGAAATTTAAGAGTCCTTTGTTTCCTGTGTCTTAACATTCACACTTCCTAACACTTTAGAATGCTGATCCCTGGAAAGGAGTGAATCCATCTGCTGAGAATCTTTATAAAGCCAGGATGGGGAATATAAGGCCATGGGCCGCCTCTTTCTCCTTTGCTCCAGCTGCAGGTATCACTAATCCATCACAGATCTCTTTCCACCTTTAAAATCCTTCTCAAGCCTTTGTTCCAGGCAGAGCGGATCACATGGTGAACTTTGGGATGGGATAAATCTATTTGCCATCTTAGTTCTTGTTCTACTGTATTATATCAATATTCTTTCGTTGATCTGTTTCTATTTGCTCTCATTCTTCCCCAGAGTTTCATATTCTCCCCCCGCCTTTTATTTTTTTTTTTTGCTCTACCGTAATGGTTGCTTTTTGGCTTTAGAATACGCACCTTGAATGCAGAGAATTATCCATCATTCTGCCAGCCTTTGCTTGCCCTTCTGAATTTATGTGCAGCGGCTTTGTAGCTCCATCCCTTCTTCTTGCTAACATGCTCCCAGGAAAGCAGACCTGTCCTCCTCCAGCCCAGTGTGGGAGCAGCCTGGCTCAGAAAACTCAACTCCATCTGTTTTATGACATGTTCATTACCAGTGTGTCTTCACATCCAACACGGGAAATCTCAGGGCACTGTTAAGTCTAGGCTATAGCTTACACCTCGGATTCCTCTGTGCTCCAGGCTATGGACTATTCATCTTTCTATTTACCAAGAAGCTGAAACTGCAGAATTACCTGTAACAATGTCCAAAGGACCTTTTGGGGGTAAATAGTCTTAGGAGACTGGAATTTATTTTCTTGGTTTTGCCAGAACTGCCCACCCACCCTGGACAATAGGTCCTGGTAAGATCATGCAAGACTTCAAATCCATATTCAAGGCTATTTCCTCATCAAATCCTAGTGCTTTATACACATCTCTGATTTGGCCTTTCTTGCATCACTTTTGGGCTTCCCCAGTGGCTCAGTGGTAAAGAATCTGCCTGCAATGCAGGAGTTGTGAGATGCAGGTTTGATTCCTGGGTTGGGAAGATCCCCTGGAGAAGGAAATGGCAACCCACTCCAGTATTCTTGCCTGGAAAATCCCATGGACAAAGGAGCCTGGCAGGCTACACTCCATAGTGTCACAAAGAGTTGGACATGACTGAGCATGCACACATGAATCACTTTTTAATATCTTATTTCCATTTTCCCACTCAGACTGGGAGGCACTTTAGGGCGGGCACAGTTTTATTCACCTCTGTGTCCTGAGGGTAAGTCATAGAGCCTATTATCATGGGCAGCAAGGTATATTGTGAAGAGTCAGGCTTAAGCAAGAAAGTATTCCCCAAATCCCAGTATTGACTATACTTACTGATTGTGTAGCTGTCTGTGAATTGCCTGGACCTTTTCTAGTAATTTGAATAGGCCACAGGGCTTTAAAAATGAAATAGAATAAAAAATTTTTGTAATGAAAAGAGCAGCCATCACCTGCTTGCCCCACCTCTGTCCTGCTTCTTAGGAGCCATTCTTTTTAACTCTGAATGGTTTCTTTTGGTAGTTATCTCCATATTTCTAAATATAATTTCTTATATTGCTTTTTGTTGGCTTTACACACTTAGCATTTATTGTTGTATAGGTAAAATTAAGTAGGATTTAATCCTTTATATATTTGCACATTTTCTTGACAAATTTATATCACAACATGCGTTTAATTTTTTAGTAGAGTTTTCATTATTATGACTATGAAGTTTGCTCTAGAACCAGATGATACATTATGATTTTATTTTTCTTTCTTATATAGTTTTGTGTCTTGTTTCTTTTTCTGTAAAGCTTCTGGTTACCGTTCTTTTTTTTTCTTCCTTATTGCAAAATCTCCTTTATATTCATACTTTTTCTTCATATTCTGTCCCAAGAGCTCCAGCTGATCAAATATTCTATTAAGCATTTTAAATAGTCTGTATTGACTGTTACAACATCGCTTCTGTCTTATGTTTTGGTTCCTTGGCTGTGAGGCATGTGGGATCCCAACTCCTTGACCAGGAACTGAACTTAGACCCCCTGCATTGGAGGATGAAGTCTCAACCACTGGGCCGTCAGGGAAGTCGCTCTACTAAGCATTATAATTATTCATAAAATCCTGCCACCCTTTCTAGGCTGACCCACGTTCCCTTCTGTGTGTCACGGCTACCATCCTGGACGCCTCTTGTACCCTCACCCGACCGGGGGTCTCTGTTTCCCGAATTTCACATTTTCCTATTTCTTGGGTTACTTCCTTATTATGCTGAAGCACATCCTTCTTTACATCCCATAAGGTAGGTGAATTTTCAGAGCCCTTGAATGTGTGAAGATACACTTATTTCCTAGTCGGTTAACTAGGATTGGAAGAGGCTTCACTTCAGTATTTAGGACGTACTCCCTGGTTCTCTAGCATGCGGTGTTACTGACAAGGCGCCCACCACTATTCTGATGATTATCCCTTTTCTGGGAGACCATTATGCCTTGAATTGTGTGTGCGTGAGTGCTAAGTCACTTTAGTCATGTCCAACTCTTTGTGACCCTATGGACTGTAGCCCACCAGGCTCCTCTGTCCATGGGATATTCCTCACAAGAATACTGGAGTGGGTTGCCATTTCCTCCTCCAGGGGATCTTCCCAACCCAGGAATCAAACCTGTATCTCCTGTGGCTCCGGCATTGCAGGCAGATTCTTTACCACTGAGCCACTGGGGAAGCCTTCACTGAATCGTGTTCCCTTCCCCAAAGATATATTAATATTTAAATTCTAATCCCTGGCAACTCAGAATGTGACCTTATTTGGGAATGAAATATAATTAGTTAACAGATATAATTAGTTAACAGAAGATGGGGTCATACTGGAGAAAATTTTAGGCATATTTTATGGATTTTCTGTCATGGTAATAAGTGAGAAATTGTATTATTTTTTAACCTTTTCTAGTTTATTCTCTCAAAATAGTCATATCACATTAAAAAAATCCGAATGTATGTGAGGTGGCTTTATTTATTCTTTGAAATTTTATGTATTATTCTCTTTGGCTGTGCTGGGTCTTCCCTGCCGCTCGGGCTCTTTTCTAGTCTCGGTGAGTGAGGGCCGTAGGGCCCCTCTGTAGCGGCTTCTCCTGCCGTGGGGCGTGGGCTCTAGGCTCACGGGCTTCAGCAGCTGCAGCTTGAGGGCTCAGTAGCTGTGGCCTGTAGGCTTAGTCTCCCCACAGCATGTGGATTCTTACCCACTGGACCATCAGGAAAGCCCTTAAGTGGCTTTATTGCTATAATTAAATACACTGTCCAATGCTGAGCCTGCTGCTGCTGCTGCTGCTAAGTGGCTTCAGTCGTGTCCGACTCTGTGCGACCCCATAGACGGCAGCCCACCAGGCTCCCCCATCCCTGGGATTCTCCAGGCAAGAACACTGGAGTGGGTTGCCATTTCCTTCTCCAATGCATGAAAGTGAAAAGTGAATGTGAAGTCGCTCAGTCGTGTCTGACTCTTAGCGACCCCATGGACTGCAGCCCACCAGGCTCCCCCGTCCATGGGATTCTCCAGGCAAGAGCACTGGAGTGGGGTGCCATCCTCTTCTCCAATGCATGAAAGGGAAAAGTGAAAGTGAAGTCGCTCAGTTGTGTCCGACTCTGTGCGACCCCATGGACAGCAGCCCACCAGGCTCCCCCGTCTATGGGATTCTCCAGGCAAGAGTACTGGAGTGGGGTGCCATTGTCTTCTCCCATGCTGAGCTTAGTAATGCACAATTATGACACTTCCTTTTTTTTTAACAAAGATTTTAGCTTTTCCTGGAGTTAATAATTACCTGTTTTTCTATTTACTTAGTTCATATATGTAAAATAATTGGAACAGTGCCTGGAAAAGAGTAGATATGTTTGCTACATATCAAACATATCAAACACTATTGATATGTTTGCTTTTATCATTTGACTGTTTTCTCACACCCTATAAGAGCTCTATTATATTATGTAAAGCTGCGTTAATTTTCCACGTCATCAAACCCATAAAATACTCTATATATTCTATTTTTCTCTTGCAGCCTCCTGATTCTATCGGGGACCCATTGCTCTCTAAATAGATCCTTAGCTGTGTGCTAGAAATCCACCCACCATCGTCCTTAGGGTTCCCTTCCCCACTCCCTGCAATGGGTTTTCCATTCCTTGATTTCCTCTCTGTTTAATTGGACCATCTCCTCCAGTAACTTCCTGAGAAAGGGTAAGTGAGTAGGAATTGAATTTTTGAGACTTGACATGTTAAAACATTTCTTTTCTCAGTGTTCACATTGATTCCCTGGGGGCTCAGATGGTAAAGAATCCACCCACAATTCAGGAGACCAGTGTTTGATTGGGAAGATACCCTGGAGAAGGAAATGGCAACTTGCTCCAGTATTCTTGCCTGGAGAATTCAATAGACAGAGGAGCTTGGTGGGCTGCAGTCTATGGGGTCACAAAGAGTCGGACACAACTGAGCGACTAACACTTCATTGATTTATAATCTGGGTAATGTCTAAAATATTTTCCCTTAGAACTTTGAAGTAATTGCTCCGTTTTCTTAGGTCCTTTATGTTCCTATGAAGAAGTCCAGTGCCACTCATATTCCCATATTTTTAATATAATTTAATATGTATTATCTGTTCACAGTATGATTAAATTAGAAATTAATAATAAAGAGGCTTCTAAGAATCAACTTCTATTGGAATATTCAAAATGAGAAGCTACATAATATATAAGTTAAAAGAAATATACCATAGGAAAAAAGAATTAAGTCATATAAAAACTGACAGGACATAGATAAAAAGATACAGAGAAAAATATATATATTTATAGGTTCTTATAAAATGAAATTCAAAAATGTTTTTTAGTCAACTAATAATTCCAAATCAAGGGTAAAAAGTAAAGGACTGCTGTTATCAAAGGGATAACAGAAATGCAAGTAAAAAAATACAACTGGTAATTGAGGAGAAAAATTGAGGAGCATTTAGGATATTCTTTTGTTCTAAAGTTTTACAGTGATATACTTTAGTTTGTTCTTCACATCAGGTGGCCAAAGTACTGGAGTTTCAGCCTTCCGCAGACTCATTGGAAAAGACCCTGATGTTGGGGAAGATTGAAGGTGGAAGGAGAAGGGGGTGACAGGATGAGATGGTTGGATGGCATCACCGACTCGATGGACATAGGTTTGAGCAAGCTCTGGGAGTTGGTGACGGACAGGGAAGCCTGGCGTGCTGCGGTCCGTGGGGTCACAAAGAATCAGACACGACTAAGTGACTAAAGAGAACTTCAGTTTATGACTTTGGACATATCTTTTTCACTTATGACTCAGGGAGAATTTTTGTATCTCCATTCTAGGAAATGTTCTTGCATGTTTTTCTACAGTAATATCCTATTTTCTCTGATCTCTCTGGAAACTCTTATCATTAGGATGTTCAACTTCTTGGATTAGTCTTTTAATTTTCTTGTTTTTCCTTTTTCTCCCTACCCCCACTTATCTTTTTATTCTACTTCCTGGGAAACTGTCTTGCCTGCATTGTAAAGTACTTTTTTTGAATCTTTTTTTAAAAAATCGAGTCATCATATTTTTAATTTCCAGGAATTCTAACTTATTCTCTGAATGTACTTTTTTGTGTTTGCATTTTTCTTGCTTTATAGATTATAATATTGCCCCTTATTTCTCTGAGCATAGTAGTTACATTTTCTTTGAAGTTTTTCCTGCTCTCTACATTAATTCTGTTGCTTCTTTGTTCAGATTTCTTTTATCAAGTAGGATGTTTCCCCTGATTTTTCGGAATTAATTGTCTTTATGATTAAGGTGTTTAAATCCAGATGCAGACCCTGAGTGCACTGGTGATCTCCAAAGAGGTCCAGTAGAGCCCAGAGGACAATTTTCATTTGAGATTTGCAAGTCTTTTCCTGCTTTGTGGGGTTGTTTTTCTGTAGGGCTCTGTGCTCCGTGTGCTTCACTGATGTCCGACTCTTTGCAAACCCATGGACTGTAGCCCGCCAGGCTCCTCTGTCCATGGCATTCTCCAGGCAAGGATACGGGAGTGAGTTGCCGTTTCCTCCTCCAGGGGATCTACCTGACCCAGGGATCAAACCTGAGTCTCTTAAGTCTCCTGCACCATCAGGTGGGTTCTTTCCCACTGTGTCACGCAATAATCCTCAAATCAAGGGGCTGCTCACCCACCCCATCTCATTTATATATACAAGAGTTTACTTTTAACCTATTTTCAGCAGAGTATAGCCTCAAGGAGAAAAAAAAAAACCCATGGTGTCTTAGAGGGTCAGATAGGGGTTGGGACAGGGCCCAGTGGGTCTAAATTGCTAATATTGGAAACTTTCGACCACTTTTCTGTGTTTAGCTGCCCACCCTACCCTTCTCATTTGAGCCTCTTTTGATACCTGGTCCTGTTAGTTTTCAAGCCTTTCTCTGATCCTGGAGGGGTGAATTGGGTTGATTCCTCTCTTTGCAGGCACTTAGGGTTGACATGTTCTCTCTGCTAAGTCATTTGTTTTTCTCCGACTATAGTCCATCTTCTCATATAGTGCGTTAAGATGTCTCTTAGTTTCTTTGAAGAAGAAATGCATTGTTTTTTTCTACTTCTTATTGTTATTGGGGGAAAATTTTGGAAGGAGAAGATGGCTGAAATGGATGTACTCTGCCATCTTAAAATGAGAACCTTTCTTGTGGACGCTTTTAGAGACTTTTCTTTATCGTCATGCTTTAAAATGTGATAACCTGTTAGTAAAATATTAAGCTGTGTCTCTTCCTTTCATATGTTTTTTAAAGCTCTTTGTATTTTTAGCTGTTATGCTTGGAGAATCCTAAATTCTCAACTAGGGATCCTTTAGGAGGAGGGATCACTCAAAATCTTCAGTTAAAAAGAACAACCAGATGTTCTGTCCTGAAGGGGAGGTGTGAGGTTAGGAAGGCAGGTTACACACCTGGATGGCAGTGCTCTGCGCACAGAAGGTGCAGCTGGGGAGGAAGGGAAACGATTCTGAGCCCAGTGTTTTAGTGAGTGTCTCTGGTTCCAGTCCCCTATCTTGGTGAACCTTGGTTTCAACCTCCTAGTGGTCTCACCTACCACTCCGGTGTCCTGGACTTCTCCAGAGTTCTGTGTTACAGGATGTCGGTTTTTCATGCACATGGCACTCTGCTAATGCACAGGGCTGTGTCTGCATCCACCTGTGCCATCAGTCGCCTTTCTCCGAGCCATTTCCCGGGACTTCAGTGAAATTCCTTAACCGTGAAAGGGTTTTCTGCAGGTACTATCTTCATTGTGAGTTTAAATACTTTTTACTTCTGTACAGTTGTAGAAACTGAGAGGACAGAGTGTGAAGATGCCATGCTCAGAAAGTGCCACTACTTTTTAACTGTCCATCTTCAGGCAAACTAGTTAGCATCTCTCTGCCTCAGTTTTTTAATCTGTAAAGCAAGAAAAGTAATAAGACTTTCCTTGTAGGATTTTGTGAGCCTTAAATGAGGTAATCCAGGTAAAGAAAGGAAAATTTGACATGTATTAATAAGCTGACTCATAGCTGACCTTTCAAAAATGTCATTCATCACTATTTCAGTGGAATATTAGCATGGAGAAAAATACAAGCTTATTTCAATCCACTGTCATTTACTGGAAGTCTGATGAACTTTCCTGAGGTTTACATATTTCATACAACTGTTTGAGGAATAAATAAGCTAATGTATGGAAAACACATAGCACATGGCAGATACACAGTTGTTAGTAGTCACTGAATAGGTCTTTGTTGAGTGACTATTGAAGATAGAGTTTTATATAGGGAAGCAATGTCAAGCCTCAGTGTTGCATGACGTTCATTTAGTCCTCCTTGCCACTATCTGTGACTCAGACAAATCAATGAACCTTTCTGAGCCTGTTTCTTCTTCTGAGAATAGGAATAATAATAGCAGATAGTTTGATTGATGCATTTGAACTGTGGAGTTGGAAAAGATTCTTGAGAGTTCCTTCAGCTGCAAGGAGATCAAACCAGTCAATCCTAAAGGAAATCAACCCTGAGTACTCATTGGAAGGACTGATGCTGAAGCTGACTGGCCACCTGATGCAAAGAATTGACTCATTGGAAAAGACCCTGATGCTGGGAAAGATCAAAGGCAGGAGGAGAAGGGGATGGCAGAAGATGAGATGGCTTGATATCATCACCAACTCAATGGACATGAGTTTGAGTAAACTCTGGGAGTTAATGATGGACAGGGAAGCCTGGCATGCTGCAGTCCAGGGAATTGTAAAGAGTCAGACACGACTGAGCAACTGAACTGAACTGAATGATGTTATAATGATGAGTTCTATGATAAGTTTATACAAGCTATAAAGTGCTTTATAATAGAAAAAAAGGTGGTATATTAATGCATGTATGTGGAATCTAGAAAAATGCTAGAGATGATCTTATTTACAAAGCAGAAATAAGAGACACAGACAGAGAAAACAAACATGTATGGATACCAAGGGGGGAGGTGGGATGAACTGGGAGATTGGGGTTGACACATGTAAACTATCGATACGCTGTATAAAACACAATTAATGAGAACCTGCTGTATAGTACAGGGAACCCTACTCAGCGCTCTTGTGAGCTAAATGGGGGGGGGGGAATCTGGAAAAGAGGGGATTTATAGCTGATTCATTTTGTTGCATGGCAGAAACTAACATTGTATAGTAATTACACTTCAATAAAAATTGATTTAAAAGAAGAAAGAGAAAGACCCAAACCACAAAGTGCTTTATGAAAAATACGGTATATGTGGGTGTGTGTGCCCACAGGTGAGCACATGAGTTAGGCAGCTTGAAAGACAAGATGTGAGCACACCTCCGATATTGTCAGAGGTGCCAGGACTTTCGACTGATTCTTAAAATTGTTGCTTGCTCCAGATATGGTAACAAGGTCTCTGTGCCCAACAGCAGTTAACTCGTGCCACCGTGTCCAGACCTGAGTTCAGCGCTTTGCCGCTGCCTGTGGTTCTCAGGGAAACCAGCCAACGGGAAAGGCTGCCCATCATGGATCAGAGTGGAGGACTTCCTGCCAAATTGTTCCTTCCGCTGAAGTCCACTGGACATAATTTGGATGAAAAGGAAGAGGCCAGAGGCTACCTATCTCTGGGTCTTTTCGTGGAGACCCAAGATTACAAATAAATTCCTCAGAACCAAGAGAATTCCAAATTGCTTTTTGGCAGGGGGCGCTCTCAAACAAGGTGTTTTTTTTTTTTTTTTTCATAATTTTCTCAATCAGCACTAAACAAAGTTCATAAATGACCAGTGAGAGAATAAGATAATGAGATGGAAATCTAATCCCCAAGCAACTCCCACCAAACTCTCAAGAAATGGCTGCTTAAATCAACTTCTGGGGAACCCTCCTCAGCGCCCAGGTCATTTCTCTTTCCTTCAGACAGACCCGAGCACTGACTTTCTCCACGGAGATTGTTTATGGGGAAGCTAATTAGTTTTCCTCATGCAAAAGCCCGCTTTTGACTTTGCAGATGTGCTCAACCTCCTGAGGGAGACTAGATCTGAATTTCAGCACTCCTGACTGTACATCGAATGGCCTAAAAATTCTCACAAATTGGTCTTCTCTTTCCCAACCGGGCTGGGCTCTCATCGAGAGGCAGACCCTTCTGAGAATTCTGAGGGACTATTACTTTCCAGGGATGGCATCAGCTATAAATAGCAGTGCCTTCCTGGTAGTATGCTGCCGGCTGGCAAGCCCTGAGCTTGCATTATTCCAGGGAAGATTGAATGCCACTGGAGGATTCTGGGAACATGAAGGCCGGCCTGGCCCTTGGGGCTTGGAGAAATTGACAGGGATCCTCCCTGGAGCCCCTTCCCTGTACCAGCCTCCCTCCCAGCTGGGCATGGGGGCCATACATATGCATAGGACAAGCTTCATTTTTCAGGATCTTGTCCAAGACAGAACTGCCCAATAGGCATGAAGGGCAAGTCACGGTTATAATTTAAAAATTTCTAGCAGCCATATTTTTAAAAGTACAAAGAAACAGGCAAAATTCATATTAAGACATTTTACATTCCCTTTTTTCGGGGGAAGGGTATCTCCATTGTGGTTGATTTTCGTTATTTGGCATGCTCCTAAAAGTCGTAAGCTGTGCTAAGAGGTAGACAGACAGAAATGTCTGCCTCCTCCCCACTCCCTACTACTCATCTCCGAGTCTAGCAGTCTTTATACTCTGTTTTGGTCTGTTCCCTTAGTAGTTTCTGGTTAATTTTCCCTGTCTTCATCCTATCCTTTTTCAAAAATGAGCAGATGTACTTTTAAAGAATGACCTGGAGGGATGGGGGCGGGGAGGGGAGAGAAAACAGGGAGGGAGGGGATGTTTGTTTAATCATGGCTGATTTGCCTTGCTGTGTGTCAGAAATCTGCACAACATTGTAGAAATTTAAAAAAAAATCCTTCATTTCCTGTTGGAAGGGTCCACACTGTAGATAATCTTTGGCACTTGGCTAATTTTGACTTAAAAGGACGTCCTGGAAATCTCTCCATATTGGAACACAAAGATTTTTCATCCTTTTTTTTTTTTTTGGCCATGCTGCTCAGCTTGCAGGATCTTAGTTCCCCTGACCAGGGATTAAACCTGGGCCCATGGCTATGAAAGCTCAAAGTCCTAACCATTGGCCCACCAGGGAATTCCCAAAGATTTCTTATTGTTAATTTCAGCTTCAGAGCCCTTCATTATATGGATATGCCATACTTATGTCAACCATTCTATGTGTTAGGTGTTCTAAAACACTTTGCAGTGACAAACAATATTCATGATTTTAAATACAAGGTGTGCAGTCTCCACTCCCCTCCCCCAACACCAAGCAATTTTCTGACTCCAGCTGAATGTCTTACAATTCAACTCAATTCTGACACTGTCTACCTAGAGATAGCATCAGATCCCGAGGATTAAGGGTTTAGTCCTAAGAGACTGTCGCCCCTCCCTAGCCCCCTCCTCAGATACTAATAGCAAGTCCAGAATTGTTACCTGGGCTTCTGATGGCGCGGCTATAGAGTCGAAGTTGGATTAATTTGCTAGAGCAGGTCACCAAACTCAGAGAAACATTTTTCGTACTAGATGACTGATGTATTGTCAAAGACATAACTTGGGAACAGCAGATAGAAGAGATTCACTGGGCAGTGTATGTGGGCAGGGCAGGGAGCTCTGATGCTCTCCAACCTCTGAGTGCCTCACCCTCCCTGAATCTCCACGTGTTCTCCAGCCCAGAAGCTCTGTATTCTCTGTTTAGACTAAGCCTTTGAAATGTGTGTATTTTAACACATTTAGCACATCTCTCTTTGGACTTTTAACTTTTCATTGGAATGACTTGATTTTTACTTAAATTTCCTGAAACTTGCTGTAGAAAGAGTGGATTCACAACCCGGGTTATTTCGAACATCCTTACAAATTTTCCAACAGCTGAATTGAATATCACTTTAAAAAATTTCTATTTAAATTAATTAAAACAAAAAAATGTGATTCCTCAGTGGCACTGGCCACATTTCAGGTGCTCACCAGTGACACATGAGCAGTGGTTGCAACGGTGGATGGTGCGGGTCTGTCATAAAGAGGCTGTAAGATGAGCCCCCTTGCCTGGCAGGAGTGGGGAGCAGGTGAGGGGAAGGAGAAGGAGTAGAGTGGCCCAGCAGTCTGGGCATACGAGAAATGCAGCAGGGCAGGAAGGCCCGCAGATGGAGTCCCAGTCATTCAAAGAAGGGAAGGGGCAAGGAGCTGGGGAGACAGCCGGCTGCAGCAGCGCTGCTGTGTGGAACCCCACTCTTCCACGGGCTCGTCCAGAACCACCGCGAGCCTGCTTCCAGATGAGAATGCGTGACTGTGCTCCTTTTTGATTCTCTTTCTTTTGGCCAATTGGGTATCTCCTCATAATTGAAGCTGGAGCTGTTATTTGTTAAGAATATCAGGTATTTTACACATCCTGATTGTACTTGTTTTCATCTTTGCAATAACCCCCAGGGAAGAATTATTATTTGCATTTCCCAATAAAGAAACTGAGGCTAATGGAAGTTCAGTTAACTCCCCCAAGTTTAGCCAGGTTTGACTGTAGGTCAGTCGTAGTCCAAAGCCGGCGCTCTGTCTTTTAATTCATTTTCTCATTCATTTATTCACTCACAGAGGTTAGGAAGACAGACAAATGTCCTGCTTGCATGGAGCTTTCGGTCTTTCTTCTCTTTTTTTGAAAAATATTTATCTACTTATTTATTTATTTGGCTCCTCTGGGTGTTAATTTCAGCATGCAGGATCTTTAGTTGCAGCATGTGAAGTCTTAGTTACAGCATGTGAATCTAGTTCCCTGACCAGGGATTGAACCTGGGCCCCCTGCATTGGGAATTCAGAGTCTTATCCACCGGAGCACCAAGTAAGCCCCTGGAGCTGTCTTTATAACAGGAGAGGTATACAGGCATAAATAAGAAACAGTTACAAATGTGGCATTTATATAGAGATACATTTTTATGAGGATAAAAATGGTTGGGGTGGGGGATATTTTAGACTGGGTAATTCAGGAAAGCCTCTCTAAGGAGCTGGCATTTGACACATAAATGAGAAATTGTAGTCAGCCCACAGGAAGATCTGAGCGAAGGGATTGTTCATCCTCCCCGGATAACCTGAAAGTCATACTCATGTACAAAGGCGCTGCTTTCAGTCTGATCACCTATTCTCACAAGATCATGGAAACTGAGGAGTCAGAATCAGAAGTAGATTTAGCTGGCATTAATCCCATAAAATGTCTAATTTCTGTGCAAGGATTTGCTGTTTATAATTGTCAAATGATATTCAGAAAGGCCTTGTGAGGTAGGAAAGCATGTACGTTTGCCCCAATTTTTCAGCCAACAAATAGGTAAAGAGAGATTTTGTCCCTTTCAGGGCAGTTTTTTGCTCTTAAATTCCTTATCCACTGAGCAAGGTCTGTGCTAATTTATTGCATCTGGCACATGGTAGAAACCCATTGGCTGTTTGCTGAATAGGAGTCTAGAGATTTTACACTTCTTCCTGGTTGTCCAGGATCCTGTAATGCATGCCTCCCTTCTGCCTACAGAATGAGTCTACTTTCTGAGGGAGTAACTTGCTTTTGATCTCTGCTTCCTCTCTCTCCTTTACCAAAATTACCTTATCCATGCTCAGTTTTACCAGAACTTGAAGTGAGAGTCGTTAAACTGAAAAATAATACATTTATGTATTCCAAGTTTCCTCCTTCGCCAAAAAATTTAAGATGGTTTAAAACAAAAGTTTCTTAGACAGTAATGAGATTAAAGTAAACATACTGGATAGGGGAAAAAAGCCTACTGAATAGAAGAAAATAATGACAAACTATATATATGATAAGGTGTCAATGTCCAAACTGTATGAAAGACCCACACAACTTAATAGCAAAAAATCAAAATCAGATTACAAAACGGGCAGAGCATTTGAATAGGTGTTTTTCTAAAGAAGACAAACAGATGGCCAACAGACACTTGCAAAGATGCTCAACATTCCTAATTATCAGGAAAATGCAAATCAAAAGCACAATGAGACAGCACCTTACACCTGTCAGAATGACTTACCAAAAAGACAATGAATAACAAGCGCTGGGAAGGATGTGGAGAGAAGGGAGCCCTTGTGCACTGTTCAAGGGAATGTAAACTGGTGCAGCCACTATGGAAAACAGTATGGAGATTTCCTCAAAAAATTAAAAACAGAACTGAACAGAGCTGTACTTGATCCAGCAATTCCACTTTGGGGGTTTCCATTCTCATACTAGCCCACATCCAGCCTTTAGCAGTTTGTTGGTTCTTTTAGCTGCTTGTATGGTGCCCGAGTTCCCAGGTGGTGCTAGTCGTAAAGAACCCACCTGCCAATGCAGGAGATGCAGGAGACATGGGTTGGATCCCTGGATCAGGAAGATCTCCTGGAGGAAGGCATGGCAACCCACTCCAGTATTCATGCCTGGAGAATCCCATGCAACGAGGAGCCTGGCGGGCTACAGTCCATAAGGTCGTGAGAGTCAGACACAGCTGGAGAGACTTAGCACGCAGGCAGTGGGCCCAGCATTTCTGTCATCCGCGGTCTGCCACAGGTGAGCCCGGTTTCCAGGTCTGTCTTTCCTTGGATTTCACATTACTTGTTAGTCCTGTGACCTCAGCTGTCTGATGCGTTCAAGAAAGCAATAATTTTGTATGTTATCCCACTTACTCTTATTGTGAGGATTGAAGCTCTTTCTTGCTTGTATGTATCTTAGGCCTAAATTAGCTGATTGTTTTTGTTTTTTAACAACAAATCAATGAAAAAGATGTCTATATTCACGTTCACCAAAGTATCTCTCTTCATTATTTCTTGGAACTTACTCCAGTAAGGCTTGGACCCTCATCCCTATATTAAAAAAAAAAAATTAAGGTTTCCAATAATCTCTGTGTTGTTATATAAGACAGATAGTTCTGAGTTCTCATCTTATTTTACCTTTCAGCATCTTTTTGTCCAGATGACTTCTCACTCCTTCTTTAGTAAAATACTTTAACTTCGCTTCTGGGACACCGTACTTTCTTTTTTTAAATGTTTTAATTGGAGGAGAATTGCTTTATAATGTTGTGTATGTCTCTGCCGTAACAACGTGAATCGGTCACCATTATACACATGTCCTCCTCATGCCGAGCCCTCTCACCTCCCCCCATCCCTCCCCTCCAGGTCATCACAGAGTGGCAGGCTGGCTCCCTGTGTTATAAGGAGTAGTAGCTTCCCACTAGCTCTCTATTCGACACGTGATCGTGTATAAAGGTCAGTGCTGCTTTCTCAGTTCATCCCACCCTCTTCCTCTCGTGCTGTGTCCACAAGTCCATTATCTACATCTGCGTCTCCATTCCTTCCCTGCAAATAGGTTCACCAGTACCATTTTTCTAGATTCCATAAAGATGCATCAATATGCAGTGTTTGTTTTTCTCTTTCTGACTCACCATACTTTCTTGAATTTCTGCTTACATAAGTGGCCGTTCCTTCTTTATCACCTTTTGGGAGTTCCTTCTCTTTTCCTGACCTTTAAATATTGAGTATCCTGGGCTCAGTTTCTGGAGCTCTTTTCTTCTTTAATGATACTTATATTCTTTTTGTGATTTTGTCTAGTCTCAGAGTTTTAAATATCACTTATCCACTGACAACCTCCCCGAACTCCAAATTTATACACTACTAGACATCTCATTTGAATGCCTGAGACATCTTAATTTAACATGTCTAAAACCAGATCTTCCCCCAACAAACCTGTTCATCCTGCAGACTTCCCAAAACTTAGTAAATATATTCTCACTAAAAGTCCTTCTTTTTGTTCAGACCAAAAACCTTGGAGTCATCTTGGCACCTCCTTTCAGATTCCACGTCCAATCCATCATCAGCTCTTATACCCAGAACTAATTGCTCCTTATAATCTCCACTATTACTACCCTTAGTGACAGCACAAACAGCTTTGGCCTGAATAGTTGTGATAGAACTCTAACTGGGTTCTTTTCTCCTGCCTTCTTTCCCTACCTAGTCCATTAATATTTTGGCCAGAAACAAAAAAGCAATAGCAATTATAATCAGTAATGTGATATTAGACAGGTCACAACCTCCCTGTGTCTCATTTGAAAACTAGAAATGTGAGCAGAATTCTAAAGATGTCCTCTCAAAGTTTCAGTCCCTGGTTATTCAACTGAACATTAATTTAGGTACGGTTGTGAAGGGCTTTGCAGATATAATTAATGTCTCAAATCAGTTGACCTTAAGATATGGATATTAATTGGGTGGCCTTACTAAATCAATTAGGTCTTTCAAAAGCAGAAAGTTTTCTCCTGCTATAGCAGAAGAGACATTCAGAGATTAAAACATGAGGGGAATAGGCTGTGCCATTCCTCACTTTGAAGATGGAAGGGGCAAAAGGCAAAGGATGCCTTCAGCTCTTAGAAACTGTGAGTTAGCCAGCAAGTAGGTGAGTATCTCAGTCCTACAACCACAAGGATCCGAATCAGCCAATAATCTGAAAAACCTTGGGAGCAAATGCACTCCTAGAGCGTCCAGATAAAATCTCAGTCTGACCCATGACTTTGCTCAAGAATCAATGGCTTGATTTGTTTCCTTAGCTCATTAGTGGTGGAAAGTCCACAGTCACTATCTTTTCAAATACCTTCCTTAACTGATTTTTTCTGTCATTTCTTTCTGGGACTTCAATTACTGTGAAATCTTTTGGTGATGTGCCAAATGTATTCTATTCTGTTTTTCACCCTTTGGTCTCACCATCCTTTAGTCTGAACATTTTCTATTGACCCTTCTTGTAGTTCATCACTCGTTTATTCTTCTCTCCCTAGCTTTCTGTTAAATCAACCTATTATGTTCTTATATCCAGATACTATATGTTATATATTAGAACTTCTATTTAATTATTTTTTAACTACTTTCCAGTTTTCTGGTCAAATTTTCTGCCTGGTCACTTATTTTCAGTTATTTAAAATTTACTTTTGGATATTTTTGGAGTCTATTACTATCGGCTGCTTTTTTCGAGTGCTTTTGGTTCTGTCTCCTAATATGCCTGGTAAATTTCACTGAATTCCAGCTATTGTGTGTGAAAAAATTCAAGAACTTTCATGAGACTCTGGGAGGAAATTATCTTCCTCTTGCAAGTACTTAGGGATTAAGATGTTAGTAAACCAATCTGATATTGAGCTGAGTGGAAGCAGTATCTTCAATCTTTGTGGAAGCTGGCAAATTTCCAGTATGCCTGTTCCTAGAGAGTAAAACTTCAGTGGCCCCAGCTGAAAACCTGTGGTATATACTATGGCTCAACTCCTTGGCATGTTTTGAACTACAATATTTTCTCTCTAGCCTTTGATATGACTGAACTCTCAGCACAGTGTTTTCTTGGGTTTTTTTTGCCTCTTGGTCATCATTTACTAATGAGTAAGGATCTCAAGCAAAGACAGGATGTAGGGCTCACTTTTCTGTAATTCTCTTCTCTCTCAAATCATAGCCCTTCAAGCTAAGTAGGTCACTAATTCCTTCAAACAGAATAGTTTAAAAATAATTATCTGTGTTTTTTTTTTCCCTACTGTCTTTTGAGAGAAGCTTGGTCTGATCTAAACTTGCTAGGATATAGTTGGCAATGGGAGAAGTATCACTGCCTTTATGATAACTTTCCTGACACCCTGTTAAAATGGCAACCTATCACCTCCCCTCCTCCATTCTGAAGCCTTTTTTCTCTTCTCTGCACTTTTTCTGGGTAGTATTAATCAGTATTTTATGTTTTATATATGTTCATTATTGATGCATATTCTCCATAAAATACAAGCTCTGAGAGAAGAAATTTATATAAATGTAATATATACATACAAACTGTACATGTATATCAGTTCAGTTCAGTTGCTCAGTTGTGTCCAACTCTTTGCGACCCCATGAACCACAGCATGCCAGGCCTCCCTGTCCATCACTAACTCCTGGAGTCCACCCAAACCCATGTCCATTGAATTGGTGATGCCATCCAACTGTCTCATCCTCTGTCATCCCCTTCTCCTCCTGCCCTCAATCTTTGCCAGCATCAGGGTCTTTTCAAATGAGTCAGCTCTTCGCATCAATCAGGTGGCCAAAGTGTTGGAGTTTCAGCTTCAGCATCAGTCCTTCCAATGAACACCCAGGACTGATCTCCTTTAGAATGGACTGGTTGGATCTCCTTGCAGTCCAAGGGACTCTCAAGAGTCTTCTCCAACACCACAGTTCAAAGGCATCAATTCTTCAGTGCTCAGCTTTATTTATAGTCCAACTCTTATATCCATACATGCCCACTGGAAATACCATAGCCTTGACTAGATGGACCTTTGTTGACAAAGTAATGTCTCTGCTTTTTAATATGCTATCTAGGTTGGTCATAACTTTCCTTCCAAGGAGTAAGTGTCTTTAAATTTCATGGCTGCAGTCACCATCTGCAGTAATTTGGAGCCCCCCAAAATAAAGTCAGCCACTGTTTCCCCATCTATTTGCCATGAAGTGATGGGACCAGATGCCATGATCTTAGTTTTCTGAATGTTGAGCTTTAAGCCAGCTTTTTCACTCTCCTTTTTCATTTTCATCAAGAGGCTCTTTAGTTCTTCTTCACTTTCTGCCATAAGGGTGGTGTTATCTGCATATCTGAGGTTATTGATATTTCTCCTGGCAATCTTGATTCCAGCTTGTGCTTCTTCCAGCCCAGCATTTCTTATGATGTACTCTGCATATAAGTTAAATAAGCAGGGTGACAATATACAGCCTTGATGTACTCTTTTTCCTGTTTGGAACCAGTCTATTGTTTCATGTCCAGTTCTAACTGTTGCTTCCTGACCTACATACAGGTTTCTCAAGAGGCAGGTCAGGTGGTCCGGTATTCCCATCTCTTTCAGAATTTTCCACAGTTTGTCATGATCCACACAGTCAAAGGCTTTGGTATAGTCAATAAAGTAGAAATAGATGTTTTTCTGGAACTCTCTTGCTTTTTCGATGATCCAGTGGATGTTGGCAATTTGATCTCTGGTGCCTCTGCCTTTTCTAAATCCAGCTTGAATATCTGGAAATTCACGGTTCATATATTGCTGAATCCTGGCTTGGAGAATTTTAAGCATTGTTTTACTAGTGTGTGAGATGAGTGCAATTGTGTGGTAGTTTGAGCATTCTTTGGCATTGCCTTTTTGGGGATTGGAATGAAAACTGACCTTTTCCAGTCCTGTGGCCACTGTTGAGTTTTCCAAATTTGCCGGCATATTGAGTGCAGCACTTTCACAGCATCAACTTTCAGGATTTGAAATAGCTCAATTGAAATTCCATCACCTCCACTAGGTTTGTTCATAGTGATGCTTTCTAAGGCCCACTTGACTTCACATTCCAGGATGTCTGGCTCTAGGTGAGTGATCACACCTTCATGATTATCTGGGTCGTGAAGATCTTTTTTGTACAGTTCTTCTGTGTATTCTTGCCACCTCTTCTTAATATCTTCTGCTTCTCTTAGGTCCATACCATTTCTGTCCTTTATAGAGCCTATCTTTGCATTAAGTGTTCCCTTGGTATCTCTAATTTTCTTGAAGAGATCTTTAGTCTTTCCCATTCTATTGTTTTCCTCTATTTCTTTGCATTGATTGCTGAGGAAGGCTTTCTTGTGTCTCCTTGCTATTCTTTGGAACTCTGCATTCAAATGAGTATGTCTTTCCTTTTCTCCTTTGCTTTTTGCTTCCCTTGTTTTCACAGCTATTTGTAAGGCCTCCTCAGACAGCCATTTTGCTTTTTTGTATTTCTTTTTCTTGGGGATGGTCTTGATTCCTGTCTCCTGTACAATGTCACACACCTCTGCCCGCAGTTCATCAGGCACTCTATCAGATCTAGTCCCTTAAATCTATTTCTCACTTCCACATATATATATTTCCCATTATTTATATATTCTTCTAATATATATTTACCCACTATTTCTGGATAGTATTTATCAGTATTTTATGTACTGTATATGTTTATTATTAATATTATTGATATATAGTCTCTGCAAAATACAAGCTCTAAGAGAGAAGAAATTTATATATATATATATATATATATATATATATATATATATATGTATTTCATTGCTGTATTCTTAACCCTCAGCACAATGCCTGGGACAGAAGGTATGTATTTATCAGATTAAATACTTGGTTAATGAATAAAAAAATTGAATGAGTAAATACGAAAAAAAATGTAGATTTAATTTGGTTTAGACATTGTTTTGATTTTGTTTGTAATTTTAAAATATTTTATTTAAAATTTTTATTTGTTTACTTAATTTAGCAAGAGAAAAGACAGATTTTGATTCACATAGGAAGATTTTTACAGAAAAATGTGACTCAAAATGGCAGCTATAATTGGGGGCTTAAATGCCATCTTTTTTTAAAATTAATTTTTATTGGAGTATAGTTACTTTACAATGCTGTATTTGTTTCTACTGTATTGCAAATTAAATCAACTATATGTCTACGTATGTCCCCTCTCTTTTGTATTTCCTGCCTTTTTCGGTCACCACAGAGCCCTGAGTGGCGTTTCCTGAGCTATACAGTAGATTCTCATTAGTTATCTATTTTATAGATAGTATCAACAGTGTATATATGTGGTTTAGATACATTTGGAGGCAGAGACAAAAGAGAAATTGTGACAGATTGAAATGCTCTTATTATCTATTAGAAAAAAGGATATCAGTTATTAAAGCATTAAAAATTTATTTCCTGACATGACATTCTTAAAGGAATTTATTACCTGATATAGTATATGAGTCTTTTAATGACATAATAAACAATACATTAAATGGTACTTTCGTAGAAAATGCAGAAGTGATTTTATATGTTTCTTTTGATTCTATTATCCATAAAAGTTGAGAAAAATGAGTTAAAGCAAGAGAGGTAAGGGCTGAAAAAAAAAACTCAAGGTAACTAGAATGGTGACATTTTATCTTATGGGTAATCCTCAGAAATTATGAGAATTATCAGTAACATCAGCAGCAGGAAAACCCAGAAAATCTAGCAGGGTAACAAAGAATGGGTTAATTAGCTCTGTGGGCCTCGGTTTTCTTTTCTGTGAAAGAGGAATAATGAGAATCCTGCTCTTTTCAGAACTGCTATTAATATCGAGAATAACATTCTAACAGCCGACTAACAAATAGCTGAATTGCTTTCTTGTCATTCCCAAAATGCTTGTATGTGCATTTTCATATGCACATAAGCAGGTTCCCTGTGCAGGTATTGTCATCACTCTCTGTTTTCCAGGTGAGGAAACCAGATTCAGAAGGCCCAGCTGACACAGCCAGCAAGCTGCAGGGATGAAATTCATCCCTCTGTCTTTCATCCATGTGCTTTGTCTCCAGAGCCATATTGTCTTTCCATAGGAGGCATTTTCAGGTGGTAGAAACTCAGACATCAGGGCAGACACTCATGGGTCAGGTGGCCTTTCTCATGCTTCTGTGGTTACTCCACATAACCACATGAGGATGTGGAAGTAGTTAAAAATCCCAAGAACTGCTTTCACTTCATCGCCAAACCCCAAGGTCTCAGAAATCTGCACAGCTTCTACTTTATCTTGGTTAAAAAGTAAAACATTTCATTTTTCCCTTAAAAATGAATATCTGGAGCTGAATATAAAGACCCTCCTGATGTCTGAGTCAATAAATCGACTCCATCCTTTGAACTCTGTGATGGCCTCAGGCTACAAGAGTATGGGAAATGCCTTCACAAACATCAAAGGCAGACCAAGTCTATCTCTGTAAATATTAAACCTAAAATAGCCAGGACTCTGGGAAGATAGACCTTCTTGCTCTCCTGGCCTCCTTGCTAGAGACTATGGTGGTACCTTAAGCTCACGGAGTCCTTACTTTGCCTGGAGGAAGGGGAGATGTCTGGAGTTCTCTGGAGTCTTCCAGAGAACTTTTGAGCTCAGAACCGGGGGATGCACACATTTAGGGTTTTCTGAAGCTCTCATGACCACTGGCATTTTATCTCTATTCCTAAGATCCAAGGAACTGGAAGCAGATGATGCATTTATTTCTTGATATAACACACTGGCCAGCATCTCAGACAAGCCAATTCCTTAGCAAAAAAATGTGCCAAGAAAATGCAATTACATCTAGCTGGAGCTAAAAACTCCACACAACACAATAGTGATGCTGTCATTAAATTTTCTTCTTTCTTTGTGCCAAATACCACATGTGCATTTCAAATCCATTGTTTCACTTATGTCACAGAGCTTCTATGCAAATGCAATATCATCTTGTGTTTACAAATGAGTAACTGAACCTTTGAGAGGGTAAGTGACTTGAAATAACCTGAATGAATCTCCAGAAGATTATGCTGAGTGAGAAAAGCCAATATTAAAAGGTTACACATCATGTGATTCCACTTATACATCCTTCTTGACAAATCACAATTATACAAATGGGGAATAATATAATGGTAACCAGTGACTAACAAGGGGTCGGGGACAGAGGGAAGTGGATGTAGCTTATAAAGGGCCACATGAAGGATCTTTGTGGCCCTCATTACTGCATCACTGTTAATATCCTGACTGGATTACTGTGCACGTGTGTGAGCTCAGTCGCTCAGTTGTATCTGACACTTTTCGACCCCATGGACTGTAGCTGGCCAGGCTACTCTGACCATGGGATTTCCAAGACAAGAATCCTGGAGTGGGTTGCCATTTCCTTCTCCAGGGCATCTTTCAGACCCAGCGATCAAATCCATGTCTCCTGCACGGCAGGCAGATTCTCTACCACTGAGCCATCTGGGAAGGCCATTGAACTATAGTTCTGTAGTTTTGCAAGATATTGCCATTGGAGGAAAGTGATTAAAGGGTAAACAATATCTCTATATTCTTTCTTATGAGTGCATGTGAATCTACAATTAGCCTAAAATTAAGATTTTAAAAAGTACCGTAAGAATGAATATTTCTCAAGATTGAAGAAACTTCAGTTTCCAAATTGTAAGGGTCCACCCGAAGATCCAAAACAGACTTAAATCAACAAGAATTTTATGTGTAACTCCAGAAGAGATTAAAGAAAAGATCCTAAAAGCACATCATGATAGTCAGAGAGGAAAAAGAAGAAGGGCCTTAGAGAGGGAAGGAGAAGGGAGAGGGAGGAAGAGGTGGGGAGAAGTGAGAGAGAGAGAGAAGGCAGGTCGCATGAAAGCATATATGGGTGATAGTCTTTTTTTGGTAAATTTATTTATTTATTTTAATTGGAGGCTAATTACAATATTGTAGTGGTTTTTGCCATACATTTCACATGAATCAGCCATGGCTGTACATGTGAGACTGGTTGATAGTCTTAATAGTAACATTGAAAGCTAGGAGAAAATGGACTAATGCTTTCAAAATTCAATTCTTCAAAATCTAGTTCTTTAACCTAAAATTTTCTTGCTCTTCCAATTAAGCATGAGGTTAGGAAATTTGGATAAATATGCTTTCAAACATGCATATCCTCAATGTTTTTACTTTCAAGTTAGCTTTTTGTAGGATGGGAGCATATCAAGGGAGAAGACACAGGATCCAGAGCAGAAGGTTCACACCCAAGTGAGCTGAAGCGGCTGGGGCAGTGTGGCGGCTGTGCTGTGGGCAGAAGTTCAGCTACCTCAGAAGTGTCTTTCTGGAAATATTAATAAATCAATTAATGAGATTTATGGAGTGCTTGTTTCTGAAGAAAAATTATTTAAAGTGGTTATAAATTTTTTTTTAGAAAATTTGAAACTTGAAGGGACTTCCCTGGTGGTCCAGTGGCTGAGACTTTGCATTCCCAATACAGGGGGCCCAGGTTCGATCCCTGGTCAGGGAACTAGATTTCACAAACCATATCTAAGGGCTCACAGGTCACAGCCAAAGATCCCAGCTCAGACAAATAAAATTTTAAAAAAATTAAAAAAAATTTGAAACATGGAAAAGTAATTAAGCAAATTCTCAGTGCCAACAACTGAAAATGAAGCAATGACTTAGTCCTTCAAAAAATAAAAAATTGTATAAGGGGGAAAAAATGGCATTCTTAGTTAGATTTAGCTTAGTCATGAACATATTTACATCATCATAATAAACACTGGATTTAACAAAAAACATTGATGGTGGGAGAGAGGGAGAATAAAGTGGAGGTTGTATATAGGGGAGACTTGAAGGTGCTTACTTGCATTTTTATATAATAGATTTAGATAATGTCCAAAATCAAGAAACCAAGAATCATAGTAATAGCTAGCATTTTGGATGAAAATCTAATATGGTGGGAAGTTCAGAATATACAGCTAAAAAAGTGAAAATTGGTTGCTTTTTAGAGTAGGGAGAGACAGGGAAGTCAACTTCTGATTTGATTGTAAGTCTTCTAGTGATTTTGACATTTTAAACCACGTGTGTGTATGACATTGATGAAAAAAAAATTTAAATTTGAAAGAAAAAACCTGGAGGCAGTTTTTTTCCTTTCAGATGCATTAAGGAGACAGGCTCAGTTGAGTTGGAGGAGGCATTTACCCGTCTAGGGATATTTCAGAAGATATAGGCACACCTTCCAGACAATTCCTCCAGACCCTCTGCCCATCATCTGTATTAATAGTAACCATGGTAACCTGACTAGATGCTCTAGTGGCCGAGCCAAAGAAGAAAGGCAAGATAGAAAGATGGCAGATATGTTCTGATATTTGTCTCCTTGGCCCCTCCATTTTGGCTCCTTGCCTTTGTAAAGACAGAGGACTCAGGATTATGATAATAGAGTAGATCCATGTACCTCTTGAGTGATCCTGTTTTTTGTCTTTATGACCTGCGGAAAGCTGAGTGATTAAAAAACAAGTGTGGTAAAATGTGGCAGCTAGCACAGCCATACCAACAAAGAATAGCAGGAGAAGAGATTAACCCCAACAGATGGTTTTTAAATCTGACCTAAGCAGGAGGCATTTATTGCTGCCTCTGCTCTGGTGCAGACTAAGGTTTTTGATTTGCACCATGCTGTTCTCATAACATCAAAGTTTCCACCAACAGGTAGAAAAGCCTTTATGTCTCACTGAGCTGAAAGTTCACAAAGCACCAGCTGCCCTGTCTGCATGGAAGCAAAGAACATCCCCATTTTACAGATGAAGAAAGTGAGATTTAAATTTATTCTTCCCTGGAGCAAAACATTTAATACAGGCACCAGCTATGAGGCAGGCACTTTCTTAGGTACTGAGATGGGGAGATGAAAGTCAGATGCTTTGTATACACAGAAGAGGGGGGCTGACTCATTCACTCATTCATTCAGAAAATATTCATTAAGGATTCAGTGCTTAGTCCTGGCTCAATGCTGAAGATAGAGCTCTAAATATACTAGACATAGTTCTTGCTTTCATGAAACTTATTTTCAAATCTGGTGTACTTGGCTGTGCATTGGAATCTGCTGGTGGAGATTTAAAAGCTCCTGGTCTTATCCCAGATCTTCTGCATCTGGGGGATGGAAGGGGATCCAGGAATTAGTGCTTTCCAAAGATCCCCAAGTAATACTTATGTGTAGGCAAGGTTGAGACCCGTCACAACCTCCCCAAACCCCCCTCAAAAAAAACTGATAAGAAATAAGTAACTGCATAATTTCAAATCATGGTAAGTGTAATGAAAGAAAATTATAAGGTACATTGGTAGAGAATTAAAGGAGAGAAACTCTGGGCTTGCAGTCTCTACTGATGTCCCCCTGCTGTAGACCATTGGGTACCTGGTCTTATGGTGCAGACTGGTAAAGCTTACAGGAAGTCAGGGTTTGTAGAATTCTGGCGAATAGCCCATTTGGGTTCCTTGGCTAGCAGTGCCTTTTCCTTCTATATTCCTCTCTGGGCAGGTTCCATAACGGAGCACCACAGTCAGACTCTCATTTTATTTCTGCCTGTATTGAAAACCAGAGCTCGATTAATAGTAGGTACTGCTGCTTATTCTACAGTATGATGCTTTTAGGATGACTTCTTTTATGAGAGTTGCTCTTGAAAGTTTCACTATAGAAATGCTTAGAAATTTTCTAGATTTCTCATGGCATAGGGAGCATAATTGATATGCTCCTGTCACCTGCTGGTGTCTAGTGTCCCTGGCCTTTAAAATATATCTGGCCCTTCTCCACCTCCATGAATAGGATCAGGGACAAGGATTCCTGGAAGCAAAAGCACCTGTCCAGGTATTCAAGACAGTCCCAGCAGAGGTGGCTTATACCTACTCTGTAATAATCTTGATTCTGAACCATCTTGCAACTTGGCTTATTATTCAACTTCACAGCTGGATCTAGGATACCAGACAGCATTATCAGGGTCTATCTTCTTCCATCTTCTTTTCCACCCTCTTCTCTGTCTTGGGTTTATTTTTACATATGAGAAAGCATAAAGTTGGTGAGCAGAATAGCTGGAATTCTTGCCTAGGTCTGTACAATTCCAGAGTTCATGCCCCCTTTCTCCATTACAACATCCGGCCTTCTAAAGCCCTTGAATTCCCCGTCTTCTGAGTACAGCTCCCTGCGGGGCTGGCCTGCAGAGCTTAACATCACCACAGCACCAACTGCCAGCACTTTAGGGACATCACCCTCTTAAATCTGTTCCCTCCTGTCCTCCCTTCCCCTGATGGAGTCTCCCTCTGCTCCCAGCCCTGAGTACTGGGCAGAAAAGGAGGTGCTTTCCTTTCACCAAATGTAGGAAACTACAGATCTTAGGATTCTTGTTCCCATCAAGTTGCCTGTGTTTGGTCCACCTTCACCCAGATCTTTCCTCTTGTGTCATACGCTCTTGTATTTAGTTAATAGATTTTCAATCACTGAACATTTATGGAGCAATAACTCTGAGCCAGGACCTCTGTTAAGTGTTGGGATTAAGAGAAGAATAAGGCACATGTTCTATGTCTTCCATGAGCTCAAAGATCACTGCAGGAGTCAGACAGCTCCTGTGACCCAATCGAGGATGTGTTGGGAGCATGAGATGGGCATGGCTATTGCTACTCAGGCATGGAAAGTTAGTGACACATTCTTGGACAAAGAGGTAGGAGTATTGGGCAGTTAATTCCATTTATCCACCCATGACGCATTATTCTATCCATCTGACAATTGCACTTAAATTCATTTGTGCCTAATGAACTTTGACTGCTCAGTATGATGGCTTCCCCAAGTCTTTATGGGTCTTCTGTGGGTCATTATAGTCTTCTATGGGTCAGCCTCCATGCCAGACGTAGGTGTAGGAGGGAACACACCTCCTGGGAACTTAGAGTCTATGGAAGTCAAGTTCCTAATTGTGTTGAACATAATAGTCACCAGGGAAATGTGTTAACAACACAGATCCCCAAATCTCACTTCCAAAAATCTGGCTAATTAAGTCAGGAGAGCAATCTTAGAACCGTCACAGTTTTGAAACCCCCCAGCTGGATTCAGGTAGATCACACTTTCAGAAGCATTGCTCTCATTGATGTTGAATGGCTTTGAAAGATGAGAAGTTAAGAATTAGGCTAGACATTCCAGATAGAAATGCAGCATTAAAAACAGCAACAACCTTGAGGAGTGCAAAAATGCAGGGGTGTGTTTAGGGAGTGAGAAAGATTTAACGATCAGGTAATATAGCAAACGGAATTCAAACAATCAGTGGGCAAGGTGAACTGAAAATGCTGAAAGGTAAATAGAAGCTAGCGGTTTGAAATTCATGATGACAAACTTTGACTTCATTTTGTAGGAACTGGGAGTTATAGAGGTATTTTTTTTAAATATTCATTTATTTTTGGCGGTGCTGGGTCTTTGTTGCTATGCGTGGGCTTTCTCTAGTTGTGATGTGTGGGCTTCTCGTTGCAGGGACGTCTCTTGTGGTGGAGCACGGGCTCTAGAGCTTGGGTTCTGTAGTTGTGGCACACAAGTTCCGTTATCTGTGGCATGTGGAATCTTCTTGAACCAGGTATCAAACCTGGGTCCTCTGTATTAGCAGGCAGATTCTTAACCATTGGATTACCAGGCAAGTCTGTAGAGCTGATTTCTTTAATTGTAAAGAGCTGGATTTGTTTTAGTATTTTTAAAAATTGAAGTATAGTTAATTTACAATGTTGTGTTAGTTTCAAGTTTCCAGCAAGGTGATTCAGTTATATATACATACATATGTATATATTCATTTTCAGATTCTTTTTCATTATAGGTTATTACAAGATACTGAGTATAGCCCCCTGTGTTACATAGGGCCCTTGTTGTTTACCTCCTTTATATACAGTAGTGTATGTATGTTATTAAGGAGTTGGCTTTTAAAAATCCCCATGAAGTTACACAAGCTGAGGTCTTAGTCATTTTCTAACTTACATGAGCTTTGGTGTCTTTATCTGCGAATGGCAGTTTTCTTCATTCTGGAATAGCCACACCCATCTTCTAGGGTAACTTTAGGAATTTGATGATATTAAGTGGCCTAGAGACATGGTAAACAGCAGTGTCCTTCTGTGTATGATCACCTGGGTAGGCACAGCAACTGTGACCCTTCCCACTGGAAATGTGGGACTCCAGGGACAAGACAAGGTGAGGCGCTCACTGAATTAAGCAACATATAAAGTGAGACATAAAGTTGGGGGTGTGGATCCTGCTCCCAGGGTTAGTTTGGGTAAGGAGGATGAAATAAAGGAAAAGGGAATAAAAACTGGGGGCACCTATTTCCATACAAGTCTCAGTAAGTCTTCAAAATGACTTTAGAGTTACTAGTGACAAGTATCTCTAATACAAACAACCCCAGGAAAAAAAGAAAAAAAAAAAAAAAAAAAGACCGCTTCCAGCTCTGGCCTTTGCACTGCCGTCTCATCTTTATGGCATCCTTCTCTCTGCCCTGTGTCTCTCCCTGGTTCTCCTGGACCTCTGCTCCAGCTGCCTGTCCTAACAGCAACTGCTTCCAGGAAGGTCCCCGAGGGACAGTGGGCAGGCACATGCCGTCTCTAGTTTCTCTGGCCCCTGGAGGGCAGGACAGTCATCCTGGGCATCTCTTGTGCCATTTGGCTTCCAGCAGCCCTGCCTTTACCAGCCTGGGCCACCTCTTCATGGCCAGTGCCCTGGGCTCTTCTTCCTGTCGGTGGGGTTCTCGCTTCTGAGTACAGCATCCTCACTTGCAGGGTCTGCTTCTCTCGCTAATGAAGATGTTGGGTGGGTGCCTAGAAGTCTATTAAAGTTGTTGATTCATCATTTTTTCCCTCTCTCTCCCTTGGCCCAGAGACTCCAGCCTAGTCACATTATGATTGGGTGGCTGCGCCCAAGTGACTCTGTGAAAGAAGGAAAACCTGGAGGGGAGAGGCTCCGGCTGCAAGACCCTCAGGGAAATCATTCCTCCTTCCTCAGAGTTCAGGGGGCACCTCTGTGAGCCCCACAAAGCAGGCTCAATGAGGAGAGGGAGGTGGTTCTTTCTCCTATGGGCCCAGACTGGTGGAGAAGACTTGAGTGAGTGAGTGGATGAGCACAGGCATAAGTGAATACATTTACGTAGACTGTAGTGGACACCGCTGGATGTGTGTCTTTATTTTTTAAGTTAATTTTCTTATTGTAGTGTAGTTGATTTACAATGCTGTATTATTTTCTGCTGTCCAGCAAAGCAAGTCAGTTATATATATATATATATATACATATACATATATATACACATAAATATATATCTATAAAAAGGATCTGTTTTAGATCCTTTTTCCATTTAGGTCATTACAGAGTATTGAATAGAGTTCCCTGAGCTATATAGTAGGTTCTTATTAGTTAGCTGTTTTATACATAGCTGGAGAAGGCTCTTGAGAGTCTCTTGGACAGCAAGGAGATCAAACCAGTCAATCCTAAAGGAAATCGATTCTGAATATTCGTTGGAAGAACTGATGCTGAAGCTGAAGCTCCAATACTTTGACCACCTACACAAAGAGCTGATTCATTGGAAAAGACCCTGATGCTGGGAAAAACTGAAGGCAGGAGGAGAAGGAGGAGGCAGAGGATGAGATGGTTGGATGCATCATCAACTCAATGGACATGAGTTTGAGCAAACTCCAGGAGACCGTAAAGGACAGGGAAGCTGGGTGTCAGACACAACTGAGTGACTGAACAACAACAAATATATAGCAGTTCGTATATGTCAATTCCAATCTCCCAGTTTATCTCTTCTCCCTTTCCCTCTTGGTAACCATGTTTGTTTTCTACATCTGTGACTCTAGTTCTGTTTTGTAAATAGGCTCATTTGTACGAATGAGTGTCTTTAAAATACACAAGGTAACATTCCAGGGTGGTTCAGGGAGAGAAAAGATGGTCTGAAATTCCAGCCAATTCTTGTTCAGCTAGAACAATATGGACAGGCCAAAACAGCCAAGGTGATTGGGATGCTCTTGGGATTCATTGATGAGAAGTTCTGGAAACCTTCCAAGCATGAGTGATGCGAAGTTTGAGCACTCTCCACTTCGCGGAGTTAATTGATTCAAAGACTTAGAAGCCTCAGGAGGCTAATTGCTGGCAAGAACTACGTCCACTTTGAGCCTTCAGAGATCCTATAGCCGAGGAGAAATATTCACAATGTAGAAGCATTCACAACAGAACTAATGGATTGACTGAGGGGAAGGGAAAATAATTAAGGGGTGGAAATAGTTGTCAGTAAAAGGCTAAGAAGTCAGCTCCAGCAAGATCGAGAAATCAAGAAGAATAGAGACACATATGTCTTCTAGGCCCTGCATGTCAAGAGCAGAGGTCACTAGATAAAATTAGGAAGAAGAAAATTGGAGTGTGTTAAGGGGGAGAGTTTCTCAGTTCCACAAGCCCCTGGAGGTCCCCCAGGAGGAAATATTTCAAAATGAAACCACATTGTTTTCTTTAGGAATTTTACTTTTATTTAATACTCTTCTTCCTTCAATAACTAACTTTCATTTTGGATTTTTCAAGGAGCAGATACAGATATTTTTAATTATTGCTTATTTTTTTAAAGATGCTTATTTTATGTTTTTAGTTTTTTAACATTTTAAAAAATTTTTGCCAAAGTATAGTTGATTTACAACTCAGTGATGAAACAGCTACAATAACAATCTCATCATAAGGGCTCCACCCAAACACAATTCTCTCCCAAAGACCCCGCTTCCACATGTTATCACACTGGAGGTTCAACATGTGAATTTTGGGAGGACATAAACATTTGCGTGTGTGTGCTAAGTCACTTCAGTCGTGTCCTACTCTTTTTGACCTCATGGACTATAGCCCGCCAGACTCCTCTGTCCATGGGATTCTCCAGGCAAGAATACTGGAGTGGGTAGCTATGCCCTCCTCCAGGGGATCTTCCTGACCCGGGGCTTGGACCCATGTCTCCTGTGCTGGCAGACAGGCTCCATACCACTAGTTCCCCTGGGAAGTCCACACAAACATTCACTCTGTAACAATTAGGGAAGGGGTCTAGTCTACCCTCTCTGAGCACCAAAGTCTTAACTGCAATTATCAGCAGAAGCCAGCTGTTTCTGTCATCAATCCATAAGGGAACATACAGGAATTCGTCAACATAGGAAGATAAAAATACCGCCCTCCCCAAATTCATCAGTTTACCTTAACTAAAATCAAACTCATCAGATGACCTTAACTTAATTTGCTGACAATCACTGAGGCTTGACTGTATACCAGGCACTGCGTGGGGGTCTTTATTTAAACCGCATCATGAAATGGACTCAGTGCAGCTTGTTACACAGTGAAATGAAGCATATATCCATGCACCCCTCATGTTGCAGTCCTGGTACTGCCCATGCTTCCCCATGCTACGCTCCCAACCCCAAACACAGAGAATGGGTGAGACTCCCAGTTCCATGTGGCAGAGTCAAATGTGTCCTTCCCGACCCCACTCAGCCTCTCTCTTTCATTCTCTCAACATCTATTTGTTGGGTGTTGACTAGTGACAAGCACTGTCCAAGGCACAGGATACAGCTGTCAGCAACCCATGCAAGGGCCCACCCTCATCTAGCTCAAAGTCTGCATCTTTATAAACTACAATAAGAAGAAACGTGCCTAGGAACAATCAGAGAAACTGAACCATAGCAGTGCATCAGGCTTTCCTGGGAAGATTAAACCTCTAAACAGACAACTCCCAAATGAAGCCAGATTTAAATTCATTTTAATGGCCTGAGAGATGACTCACCCTCCATTCCCCCCATGCCCTGTCCCACTAAACTGGGGCTCCACTGTGCAGGAGACACGCAGACAGGTCTTCAGTGACCCTGAATTTGTATGCTTTTTGTCATAGATGTGAAATCAATGCTGGAGTGGAACACCATTTTCAAGTGGAAGAAAGATGAGCGTCAGGAAAGAGAAGTGACTGATGAGAGGGAAGAAACACATCTAAATGATCTATGAGAACATGTATGCAATTATTTATGAAATTCTTGGAAATCTTCCGTTGCTAATGAAAGATAAAGGAGGAAACTCATGAAGCTCATCTTCAATGCAAGATAACGTCATATTTTCCATGTACAATTCTTGGGGAAGATTGATTAGTTTCACTTTTTGAGAGCTGTAGAATTTTAGAGGAGGGGAACTTAAACTGATCTGGGGGATGAAGGCAAATTCTATGAGGGGGCCCATCTATGCTTTAAGTCCATAAACGGAAGGCAGTATTCTCTTATTAGTTCCATTCAAGCAACATGATTTTCTTTTTTAACTTTTTATTTTGTATGGGAGCATAGCCGATTAACAATGTTGTGATAGTTTCTGGGGGACAGCGAAGGGACTCAGCCATCCATATACATGTATCCATTCTCCCTCGAACTCCCCTCCTATCCAAGCTGCCACAAGGCACCTAGCAGAGTTCCCTGTGATATGCAGTAGGGCCTTGTTTGTTGTCCATTTTTAATCTAGCAGTGTGTACTTGTCCATCCCAAACTCCTTTGCTATCCTTTGCTCCCTTTCTTCCCTCCTGGCAACTATGAGTTCATTCTAAGTCTGTGCAAGCACCATGCTTTATGTAGTTAGAAAAAGACTGGTCAGTTTCCCCTGACTTAGTTAACGGGAACGTTTCTTTAAATGGGGTTGAGTCCTAATTCTGGCCTAACACCTGTAGCAGCATAATCATGACATATCTTCTGGCTTTTCTTCCATCCGTCCTAGCCCTTCTCACTCAAAGATCTTTCATGAATCCACTTTGTCCAAAGTTCTACCTTCTCAGGGGTCTCATTCGAGGCCCCCTAAATCTGACTTCCACTCACTTTTCTGCCATCATTGTTTGCTGCCTCTTCTATCACAGTGTCTGTGGCAGAGATGTGAGTATTTGACTGGCTGGAAAAATTCCTTCTAGCTTCCTTTGGGGGTCTTTGCGTGGGCCTCTCTCCCCATGTGAAGCCTCTTTACAAGCCCATTTAGCACCTGGATATTTTTCTGCTATGATTTGTTTGGGATCTGTGTTGTGTCTTGTTCTTCTGGCTTTCAACTCAAATGTAAACTTTTTGAGGACAGTCTTTTCCTCCTATAGGGTCCAGATAAAAACGTCTGCAGCAAATGACACCACACCACCCTCTAAAAGAAATGCCCAAGATTGCAATAAGGCCGGATCAACCTGACCTTTAATTTGGGGTTTGACTTTGGGGAAGTTATTTACCAGTCATGAATGCTCGGTTTCCTCGTCTGGAGAGTGAGCGTGATAGCTTCTGGCTGCATTCTTGCTGCAATCAGGCAAGAAATCCAAAGTATTTAGTGTGTGTGGAGCAATTCTCACTGAAAAGTGCTTGGCATCATGCTAACAGGTGCTGCTGCCTCCAATACGTTCTCACATAGAAACAGATGGCTCTTACTATGGGACTAGTACTTTACCTATAGTACAATCTCCAGAATAAAAATTTACACTAGTGCATTTATTAATGTATTAATTTATACATTATTATTTATAAAGAGGAAATTTATTACTCATTCTTATTATTTATAAAGAGGAAAAAATTGGTTTACAAAAAATAGAGGAGGGGTGTATGGGGGCTGCAAAGTTTTCAAAGAAGATGGGGCCCCAGAGCTGAAAAGTCAAGAAAGTGCATGGAGGAATCTGCTGACAGAAGGATCTGAAATGAAACCCTGCATCGGAGGAACCGGCATGGGCTCCCTCTTTCCTCTTCCAGCTCAGTCTGTGGAAATGTCACCTCGCGGGAAAACCCAGGGAGCACTGATGCTTTGAAGGGTTTTCAGAACGTTCTCACCCGCTGTGAGGGTGGGGCTGACGGAGGCACATCAAAACCCTTGGCTGTCTGGAGCGGCAGCCAGGCAGGGGTTTCGGTCTCGCTGGATCAGTTTTGACAATCTCAAAGCAAGAACTCGGCCATAGCTCAAGAAAAGACCCTAAGGTTTTTCACCAAAGTCAAAGTAGAAATAAAGACCTTTTCTGCCTGACAAGGAAAACAGTGGCCCAGAAAACTCTGGACAGGGCTCTCTGTAAGAGATGCCGGGGGCAAATTTGGGAAATATCTTATTTCCACAGTGACTACGCCTCTCTTATTTAGAGGACAATTCAGCACTAAGGTTAGGGCAAGCCCATGGGAAACCGTGTGGTATTTTTTGAACAATGTAGGGAAGGAACCCCATCCAAAATATCACCTTCATTCTTGATTTCCATCATTAAAAGTCATGCCCTTGATGCCCGAGTGATTTATCAACTCACTTAATAGATGTGTTTATTTATACCAGGCTGCACACCATAAAGAATTTTAACTACCTTTCTAGAACCTATTTACTGTAAGCTAAGACATAAAGAAGAATTAGAAGGGACCAAATAAAAATAAACATAGAAAGTTCCAAAGAGAGGTAAATATAACACAAAGGTGATAGGCATAGGGTATATACAAGTGCTATAATTGAATCTAAAATTTTTCTCTGGGCTGAAAAAACAAAATAGAAGATATAGTCTTCCTACTATTGCTACCATCAGGGAAGAAAAACTTGTATGTCAGTATAACAAAGGCTCTGAGAAGTCTTGCTGCAGATAACAACAACAGAAACTTAACAACAGACGTTTGTGGTTCTATGTTTCAGGCACTATTGGATGCATATTGCATGTTATCTCATTCAGTCTCATAATGATGCAAAGCATGGAGAGCTGGATGTTGTCAGCAGGCAGCTAGGGCTCCAACTGAGCAAGACCCCGTGAGGCCTTGGCAGGGTGTGGGTCAGCAGTCAGCCTTCCTCCACACCCTCTTCTTTAGCTCCTCTCGGAAGTACCTGGATAGTAGCATCTGATGCACATTTCCTGAGTTGTTTTGCAGATGTGAAAACCCACCACTAAACAGAAGATACTAACTACTTGATGACCATGGGCCCACAGACCCAGGCCTCCTGGAGCCTAAGAACTGATATTGCTAACACTGTTCCCTCACCATCCACCAGGCAGAGAACTGGGCTGATCACAGACCCTGCACACTCCCCTCCCTGCCAACCTGGCTTTTAAAAGTGCTCTGCCAAAACCCTTTGGGGAGCTCAGGGGATTTTTAGGGCATGAGCCACCTGTCTCCTTGCATGACCCTGCACATAAACCTTTCTCTGCTCCAAACTCTAACTTCAGTTTGTTTGGTCTTACTGTGTTTCAGAGACATGAACTTGTACTAACAGCACTGCTGTCCCATTCAGCTTGTGTATCTTTATGAAATGCAGAGGTTGGGGTCCTGAAATGGAATGGTCCACACTCTCCTATACGTGGGATTGCAGCTGAGAAAACAGTTCCATGAGCAAGATGTCCTACGGTAAGACTGGGAGAGAAGAAGTGATGGAGTGAGTTCCAGTGGGTTGGCTATCTTTAGGGTCCAGTGGGTGTGGTCATGGAGACAGATGCTGTCTTGGGTACAGAGAGGTGGTTGTTGTGGAGACAATGACTAGACTGACTTTTTAATGGTCAGGCCAGTCCAGAAATGGTGCTGGGGGCTTCCTGAACCCTGACGGTACCTACCGTGGTATTTTAAGCAAGGCCTCAAATTTCTTCACGTTTCTAATCATGGTAGAGGTACAGTCAGTTCTACTTCCTTTTTTTTTTTTTTCCTGGGCATCACTCTTGGAGGTCCAGGCAAGAATTTTCTCCTCCAGTCTTTCCAGGGATTTCTGTAAGCACCTAATTTCCTGTATTGAATCCTTTTCCACTTAAAATACTTGCAGTGTTCTCTGTTTATTGCACTGAATCCTGGCTGACATGGGCAGGAACTAGTATCATTTCTATTGTGTGGGTGAAGAAACTGAGCCATGAAAAGCTTAAACAGTTTGCACAGAGTCACAAAGTTAATAGACAGCCAAGCTAGCACTCAAATCTGTTTTAGTCTGATGCTAAAATCCATTCCGAACTGTTTGAAAAAAGTAGAAGTGTTAGTCACCCAGTCGTGTCTGACTCTTTGCAACCCCATGGACTGTAGCCCCCTAGGCTCTGCTATCTGTGGAATTCTCCAGGCCAGAATACTGGAGTGGGTTGCCATTTCCTTCTCCAGGGGATCTTCCTGACCCAGGGATTGAACCCAGGTCTCCCACATTGAAGGCAGATTCTTAACCATCTGAGCCACCAGGGAAGCCCCTCCAAACTCTTTAATAGTGTTTAACTCAGAATTTCCCAAACTAATTGACTCCAGAATCTGCTTTTGTGTAACTCCTATTAATGTTCTGTGGAACTAATCTCTAACAAGACTGCTTTCAGACGTGGTATTTTCAGTTACATTTTTTTCACTCAGTGGGTTCTGACCAGGTGGGACCTGGATCTATCCATGGTGGGAGAAGAAAGGGGGTATGTCTTCCACTCTATTCTGGAAAAAATACATGACCTTGGAGATGGAGAGAAAAAGCACACTCCAACCAGCAGAGCATAAGAGCTTTGAAGTACAGACCATGAAGTCAGGTTGTGGTATATGTTAGGGATAGTTAATCACTTTTCTGCACTTTTGTTTTCACACCTGTGAAATATAATTAACAATACTGTTCACCTGCTGATGTTTTATAAAGAGATGATGTGGTCAGAATTCTTCCTGATGGGAGCCATGGAAGTCCAATTCAAACCAGCTCCAATAAAAGATAAACGGTTGGATCCTTGCCCCTAGCTCACATCCTCATCCTTTCTGTTAATTTAGGGTCAGCATCGTTGTGTTGATCCAGTACTCTTTTGACTTCAGAGCAATTTTTCTTCCAAGGACTGATTTTTCCTTCCATGGCTCTGGGACTGAATTAATTGAGTTCATTCAACTCATGTCCTTAGTTTTGAATTTTAGAAAGAAAGAATAGGGGCCTTTTTAAAAATATTTTTTTATGTGTACAATTTTTTGAATTTTTTACAATATTGCTCCTGTTGTTTGTGTTCTGATTTTTTGGCCACAAGTCATGTGGGATCCTAACTCTCCAACCAGGGATTGAAACCATACCCCTGCATTGGAAGGTGAAGTCAACCACTGCACCACCCTGGGAAGTCCCAGGGGTCTTGTTTAATGTCTCAGGAGGCAGGTGGATACATTGTGAAAATTGACTCTTCTTCCCAGAGCTCTGCCTGCCCAGGGTAGGATAGACTTTGCTAAACCACATAAACACATAGGCTTTCCCATACATGCATAAGCACACAGACACACATACACTCACTCACACACATGCACACACCCTCCTGCTGTTCACAGCGCAGTGAAGATCTTGGGCTCTTCCTTATTGAGTGTGGAGGTTGTTAGGGATTTGGAAGAAGCATGAAAAGAGGGGGAGACCTGTTGGGCAAAGGGGCAAAAGAGTCTCTCCTCCAGACTTTCTGCTGGGACTTTGTACTGTAACAGAAGACTAATGTGAACGGATGCTCGGTGAGTGACAGGCATGCTCAGGTCACCTGCTTGTTTCCTGCAGACCTCACACTGGCCGTGCCCTTCCTCTGCTCACTGCCCCCCTGGGCTGCACAGTCCTTGTGTAAGTGGCAGGCATTCAGGAGGATGCAGAGACTCGCCCAGGCTGGAGGAGCCAGCAGTCTGGCCCTCCCTCTGGGAGACCATCCACACTGCCTACTTGAGCCTTTCTGGGCCTCTCTGCCAGGTGGCCCCGGGAGCTTCACGGCAGAGAGATGCCTGCTTACCCATTAAACTGGAACATGCACTAGGACATCTGCAATGAGGGAGAGACAAGGTCAGCATGGCGGGGCGGGAAGAGCATCGTCCCAGAAGGCAGAATGCCCCAGCTGGCTCTGTCACCTATGGGCAGTGGCACCTTGGACAAGCCCTTTTGCTTCTCTGAGCCTGGATTTCCTTCTCTGTGAGATGCTCTGGCTCAACCAACTGAGTTGAAAATGGCAGTCCTACCCTACCAACCCTGGGCCGTGACCTTCTTAGTCTTTAAAGTGAAAGTGAAGTCGCTCAGTCATGTCCAACTCTTTGCAACCCCTTGGACTGTAGCCTACCAGGCTCCTCAGTCCATGGAATTTTCCAGGCAAGAGTACTGGAGTGGGTTGCCATTTCCTCCTCTAGGGGATCTTCCTGACCCAGGGATAGAACCCGGGTCTCCCATATTGCAGGCAGATGCTTTACCATCTGAGCCACCCCGGAAGCCCTCTTAGTCTTTCAGTGAGAGATAAAAAAACTTCTATCTCGCATACTTGGTGGCTTTGGACGTTTGGTATTGCTGTTGCTACAGCAACTTAGCAAATACTCCAATCCAAAGAATGACACCGTGCCCAGGTAGGAGTGGGGAATTTATGGGCAGGAATGACTCGTGCCCCACTTCCAAGGTGAACTCTTGGGAGGACCGCAGAGTTTCTCTGGACCAGCGTGGCTCAGGCAGTTATGCAATAATCAGACCAGTTTCATCCCACTGGCAGGCGTGAGGGACTTAGTTCCTAAGAGAGAAGCAGGGAGGAAGCTGAATGTTCAGGCATCACATGGGGAGCTGACGGGTCTGCTAGTGGGTGAAACGCATAAAAATGGAAAGCTCATCCAGTGTCATTGTCTTTTTTCCATGTGTAGCTTCCTGTCTAGTTTCTGTCTGCTTTTGATCATTTTCCAGTACCTTCAGGTAGTTGTTTTATGCATGTTTTGCTTATGTCTATATCTATGTTTATATCTATATCATTTAGATTGACCTATCTATCTATCCATCTACTTATCTGTCTAATCTCTAGAGGGATATACTTATTATCGACGGGAGGCTTGGTCTGGTGTGACCTGGTTCACCATTATGGAAGCAGAATTATAAAACTCTATTTTCCTGAGAATAAAATTGTAGGTCTAAACCAGGAAAGGTCTAGCCCTGGCCACACGTTTGTTCACTTATCACTTACGGCTGCTTTCTAGTTTTCACAGCAGAATGGCATATCTGCAACAGAGATGTGCAAAACCAAATGGTCTGTAAAAATCTAAAATATTTACTATATGGCCCTTTAAAAAAGGTTTGCCCTCCCTCAACCTACAGGAATGAATAAACTACATATCCTGGGTATGTGCATGCTAAGTCGATTCTCCATGGACTGTAGCCCACCAGGTTCCTTTGTCCAAGGTATTCTCCAAACAAGAATACTGGAGTGGGTTGCCATGCCCTCCTCCAGGAGATCTTTCCCAACCCAGGGATTGAACCCACATCTCCTGCATCTCCTGCATTGGCAGGCAGTTTCTTTACTACTAGCACCACCTGGGAAGCCCATATCCTGGGTAATTATCCATAAATATCATTTCTTGTTAATAGCATTTTGAAAAAGAATTAGAAAGTTGAATGTTACTTTTTCTGGGAAGAATTGGGGTAGTGCGTGTCATTGCTTAAGTGAAGTGTGTTTTGATAAACTGAACGAGGCTCAGGGTTAAAATTCTTCACCAAGTTCACACAGGTGGGGAGTCCAGGCCATGAATCAGACTTGGGGCCTCTGACTCCAAGGTATGTGGCCTTCCCCCCACACCTGCAGAACTCCCTCAAACTGGGAAGAAAAATTCTTCCAACTCAGCCTTTTGTGAAGCTTTGTAGAAACAGAGCAATTAAGATTCTGACTTGAACTGCTAGATGCTCTGTTCTTTTGAGTCCTCTTCGGGCTCAGGATCTCTTAAGGTCAGAGGCCAATTGCTAGTCCCCTCCTCCCGCTTCCTTCTTTGCCCACATTCCTCTCAGCTCTCTCTCTCTCTTTTTTTCCGTTTATTTTTATTAGTTGGAGGCTAATTACTTTACAATATTGTAGTGGGTTTTGTCATACATTGACATGAATCAGCCATGGATTTACATGTATTCCCCATCCCGATTCCCTCCTCCCACCTCCCTCTCTACCCGATCCCTCTGAGTCTTCCCAGTGTACCAGGCCCCGGGCACTTGTCTCATGCATCCAACCTGGGCTGGTGATCTGTTTCACTATAGATAATATACATGTTTCGATGCTGTTCTCTTGAAACATCCCACCCTCGCCTTCTCCCACAGACTTCAAAAGTCTGCTCTGTACATCTGTGTCTCTTTCTGTTTTGCATATAGGGTTATCGTTACCATCTTTCTAAATCCCATATATATGTGTTAGTATGCTGTAATGGCTTATCTTTCTGGCTTACTTCACTCTGTATAATGGGCTCCAGTTTCATCCATCTCATTAGAACTGATTCAAATGAATTCTTTTCAATGGCTGAGTAATATTCCATGGTGTACATGTACCACAGCTTCCTTATCCATTCATCTGCTGATGGGCATCTAGGTGGCTTCCATGTCCTGGCTATTATAAACAGTGCTGTGATGAACGTTGGGGTGCACGTGTCTCTTTCAGATCTGGTTTCCTTGGTATGTATGGCCAGAAGAGGGATTTCTGGGTCATATGGGAGTTCTATTTCCAGTTTTTTAAGAAATCTCCACACTGTTCTCCATAGTGGCTGTACTAGTTTGCATTCCCACCAACAGTGTAAGAGGGTCCCTTTTCTCCACACCCTCTCCAGCATTTATTGCTTGTAGACTTTTGGATAGCAGCCATCCTGACTGATGTGTAATGGTACCTCATTGTGGTTTTGATTTGCATTTCTCTGATAATGAGTGATGTTGAGCATATTTTCATGTGTTTGTTAGCCATCTGTATGTCTTCTTTGGAGAAATGTCTGTTTAGTTGTTTGGCCCATTTTTTGATTGGGTCATTTATTTTTCTGGAATTGAGCTTCAGGAGTTGCTTGTATATTTTTTAGCTTAATCCTTTGTCTGTTTCTTCGCTTGCTATTATTTTCTCCCAACCTGAGGGCTGTCTTTTCACCTTGCTTATAGTTTCCTTTGTTGTGCAAAAGCTTTTAAGTTTCATTAGGTCCCATTTGTTTATTTTTGCTTTTATTTCCAATATTCTGGGAGGTGGGTCATAGAGGATCCTTTGGCTATGTTCTCCTCTAGGAGTTTTATAGTTTCTGGTCTTACATTTAGATCTTTAATCCATTTTGGGTTTATTTTTGTGTATGGTGTTAGAAATTTGTTCTAGTTTCATTCTTTTACAAGTGGTTGACCAGTTTTCCCAGCACCACTTGTTAAAGAGGTTGTCTTTTTTCCACTGTATATCCTTGCCTCCTTTGTCAAAGATAAGGTGTCCATAGGTTCATGGATTTATCTCTGGGCTTTCTATTCTGTTCCATTGATCTATATTTCTGTCTTTGTGCCAGTACCATACTGTCTTGATGACTGTGGCTTTGTAGTAGAGCCTGAAGTCAGGCAGGTTGATTCCTCCAATTCCATTCTTCTTTCTCAAGATTACTTTGGCTATTAGAGGTTTTTTGTATTTCCATACAAATTGTGAAATTATTTGTTCTAGTTCTGTGAAAAATACTGTTGGTAGCTTAATAGGGATTGCATTGAATCTATAGATTGCTTTGGCTAGAATAGCCATTTTGACAATATTGATTCTTCCAATCCATGAACACGGTATGTTTCTCCATCTGTTTGTGTCCTCTTTGATTTCTTTCATCAGTGTTTTATAGTTTTCTATGTATAGGTCTTTTGTTTCTTTAGGTAGATATACTCCTAAGTATTTTACTCTTTTTGTTGCAATGGTGAATGGTATTGTTCTGATGCGCTGGCTCTGAGCCTTCAGCATGGCCCTTCGCCCTGCAGCCAGGGCTGCTGTGGAAGGTTCACACTGCCCTCTGCTCCCCGCCCCTGGGAGAGGAGCACTGACATACACACATCACCGTGTGTAAATAGCTAGCTGGAGGGAGGCTGCGGGACAACAGTGGAGCTCAGCTCAGCGCTCCGGCAGGACCCAGAGGGTGGGACTGGTGAGGTGGAAGGGAGGCTCGGGAGGGGAAGGATGCACGTATACACACCGCCACTTCACTGTTGTACACCAGAAACTAACACAACATTGTGAAACAATGATTATCCGATAATAGTAACAGTAAATAGTGATAAAAATTTTTTACATAAAAGAAGTAAAATGAAGACAGAATCACTATTTTAAAAAATGATTCACGCTCCAATTCAGGTGTGTTTCACATGATATCTGCCAAGCTGTAAACCCTGCTCATCTACCTCCTGGAACATCATCTGCCTCTCAAATTGGGTAAATGCCCTATTTCAAACCAAGAATTTTGTCCCAATTTCCTCGTTCTTACAAAGCAAATACGTGTTTTTCAGACTAGTAGGCATGTGGCAGAAATTACCACTCCATTTCTTGGCAGTCTTAATCCTTCTTCCAGAAATGTGTTTCTTGATACAAAAATATTATTTGTATTTGCTCCTCAGTGAGAGGCAGTGGGAAGCAGAAAGAGGAAGAAAGAGAGTGAGTGTGGTGCTGGTGACCATGATTTTACTGACAAACACAGATAAAGCTAGAGGAATCTTGAATCAAATCAGGGAACGGGACCTGAATGGAGGGGCTCTTGCACTATTATGTGTGGGAGTTGTTAGTACTTGTGGACTGATTCTAATTCTTATTTGTTGTATCCTTTTGAGAGTTTGTGTGTATATGTGTGTTCCAAATACACACCTCCAATCAGGAGCTCTGTTCTGAATTTCAGTCTTATACATACAGCCAGCAACACAGTATTTCCGCTTACAGTATCATTCAAAATAAACAAGTAAAAGAAAAAAAATGAGAGGAAGAAAGAATGGAAGGAAGGAAGGACAGAAGGAAACATGAGTTCATTCTCACTCTTTCAAACCTGTTCCACTCCTTTTTCCAGAGCCTGTTTTTGGAACTGGGGTCTGAAACATTTAGGACTAAAATGACTATCCTTTAGTTCTGGGAAAGGTGGTGGTGGTGATTTAGTTACTAAGCTGGGTCTGACTCTTTTGTGACCCCATGGACTGTAGCCCGCCAGGCTCTGCTGCCCATGGGATTTCCCAGTAAGGATGTTGGAGTGAGTCTCCATTTCCTCCTCCAGGGGATCTTCCTGACCCAGGGATTGAACCCACATCTCCTACATTGGCAGGTGGATTATTTACCATCTGAGCCACCAGGAAAGTCCCTAATCTACCATGTAATTTACTTACATATTATTTATTGTCTGTCTGCCTTCTCCGAAATGTAAGGTCCATAAGTTAAAATCTTTATTCTGCTTACTGATGCATCCTAAGTGTTTAGTAGAGTGACTATCCAGCCTATAATGAATATTTGTGGGGACTTCCCTGGTGGTCCAGTGGTTAAGACTTCACCTTCCAATGCAGGGGGTATGCAGGTTCGATCCCTAGTGGGGAGCTAAGATTCCACACACCTCTAGACCAACAAAAACAAGACATAAAACATAAGCAGTATCATAACAATCTCAATAAAGGTTTTAGAAATGGCCCACATCAAAGAAGTCTTTAAGAAAGAATTTGTGGCATGGATGAATGAATGACCTCCCTCTGTTCTTTGTCCAGTCACCGACACAGCCCACGTCTCTGCTGCCACTTTCCCCTCCCCTCCCCTCCACCTCACCCTTGACCTCCACTGACACTGCAGGTGGTCTCCCCTTAGAAGCCCAGGACCACCTTCTTTCCTGATGCTCTGCAGGTACCACCCCACCAGTTTCAGAAGAGGAAATTGTACATGTCTCTTTACATCCTCACCCAAGGCATGTACATCTGTAACCTTTAGTTCTTCCAAGGCACCAATAATCCAAGTTGGCTGCATGTAGGATTTTACATGACAATTCGGTGGAGAATGGTGTGAATGGCAATTACATACTCCACGGGGGTCAACTCTAAGTCAAATGTCTGACCTCAGTCACTGATGCTAAACACTCACCAGTCATTCCTGATACACAGGACATTTCTCTTTACTGAGTCCTCTTAGGCTCCAACTCCTGACTTCTCCTTTTATCCCTTCTTGGTATGGTGATTATTCCCTGCTTTCCTCTCTTTGCTGGGTTTTCAGGATCTGCTAAATTCCCTCCATTGGAACAATCATAGGACAGATCCCCAATTCATCTTACATTTTTGTCCAGAGTCATTTTATTTTCCTTTATTTTTTTTTTTTGCAGTCATCACCTTTCATTATGGCACTCTGCTGTCCAGAAGTAGGAAGCCATTGCTGTTTTGCTTAATCAAGCTTCTATCGTGTTCAGATCTCCACCCAAAGACACGAGGAATAAAAGGAACTTCAAAGTTCCAACCTTGTTTTCTGAGTTCTGATTTCTGTAAGGGCCAAGCTAAATGTTTATCCAGGGCTCCTACCCTTCTCCCTAGGGGAAAAGCATTGATGGGACCCTGGCTAGATGAAGAACCCAGGAGTGATGGATTTTCATTTTTTTCCTTTACATTGGTGGTTTTTAACCCTAGTTGAACACCAAAAGTCACCTGGAGAGCTGTTGAAAATCTTGACACTCAGGTCAAGCCCAGGTCAATTACATTAGAAATCTTAAGGGTGGGGACCACTTTGCAGTAGGGTTGAGAGCCACTGTTTTATATTTAAAGCAACTGTAAAGTAGGAGCTTTCTGTTTTAGGAATGTGAGACTGAAGATCAGAGAAGTCTGCACAGCTGGTTCCTTACACTCCGGATCCCCTGCTCTTCCCATGAGAAGCAAGGCCTCATCTCATCAGGGAGTCAGACATGGAGACAATTCCAATACAACGTGACAGTAAAGGCTTTGTAGGTGTTTTGCAGTCATAGAGGACAGACCATCAAACTTCACAAGAGAGGTCAGGAAAGGGGCTTTGGTGATTTTTTTCTGCTTTAGGGCAGCCTGGGGATGTTTTGTTCTAGCCTGGTTTTACCTGGATAAGCAGGTTGAGGAGCAAGGGGAACTGAGAACATAAGAGATGAATTAATGCAACCCTTCATTCCCCAAGGGAAAAATCCTCATCAAGCTCCCGATGAGCTTGTAATCCCTCTCCTCTCATTAACCAGGGAGGGAATTTTCCCTGCTCCTGCTTCTGTTCTTTCAGGATGGCTCATTAGCCACTGAGCAGTTCTCCTTCCCCAGGGGTCTGCTTTGAGATGACTCCATCAGGCTTTCAACAGTGCAGTTAGGCTGGGGTCTGACTCTATATAAATGGCCACCTGGGAATATGCGGAGAGTCAGTGGGACCAGGGTCTATTTACTCTGCCAGCAGGTTGGGGAGGATGCTGTTAAGTTCTGTGGAAGACTGTGCTTTTCTGGCTGGCTTTGTTTCGTGTGTGGGAATGGGGTTGATGCAAAAAGAAAGAGATGGCAAAGCAGAGACAGTGTATCCCGTTTCATTTCCCTGGGCCTTGGCACACAAAAGACTGCATTCCCCAGTCTCCACTGACCTTAAAAACTCAGGGTCATGGACTGCATTTTGGGGGTCAATGGAATATTTAGAAATGTTAACTATTTCCCAGCCAGACTCTTAAAACGACCCTCCCAGCACTTCCGTTTTCTCCTCTGGCTACGATGACTTTGCAAGTTGTATGTTGAGCTAGTAGAATATGGACCCCTCACAAAAGAACTGAACCCAAGAATTCAGGGGGCCTGAATGGACTTCACCTGTGTACAGTTACGGCACTGACAATATGAGGTTTGTCTATTACAGCAGCAAGAGATTACCTAGTCTGAATAATATATGCAGACATAGTTAACTCCTATGTACAGTGTAAAACATAGATTGGAAACAGAAACATAACATTTAAAAAATACAGCTTGTGAAATAAAAGAAAAAATAAGGATCAATGACCCAGGGAGTAGAAATCATGAATTTTTTTGGCAGCTCATTTTTATGTGTTTTTGAGACTAACTTTAAAGACTTGGTGTTTCTAATTTATGCTTGTACAGTAAGCTTTAAATGACAGCTTCTGGACTATTATCACCTAACTTAAAACTCAGGTTCACTTTTCCCATGAGCTCAAGGATTCAAGTTTCAATAACTCTGATTTGTGAGCCATTTCTGTTGGGGATAATTGTTGAAAAAGGGTATTAGGCAGCTTTCAGAATAGCAGCTCCATCACAGCAATGTAGTAAATAAAGGTATGGTTTCACTTTGGTTTCAGCATGGAAATTTATTTCCCCAGACAGAAATAATGCCATTATCACTCATCTTGATACCAAAACCAGACAAAGATACCACACAGAAAAAAAGATTTCAAGCCAATACCAGTGATGAACATATATGCAAAAATCCTCCACAAAATACTGTAATCTGTATCCAACAATACATTAAAAAGATCATACACCATGTTCAGGTGGGATTAATCTTGGGGATGCAAGGATTTTTCAACATCCACAAATCAAGCAACATAATACACCACATCAACAAATTGAAGGATGAAAGCTATATGATCATTTCAACAGATACAGAAAAAGCTTTTGACAAAATCAGCACCCATGGATTTTTACATCTCCAGGGTGTTTCTCCATCAACTGCCCTGTCAAACATCCAAGTTACTCTTGTACCTGGAGCCACGATGGGGTCTGACAGGCTGAGTCAGAGCATCCAAGGCATAAATTAGGATGCATTAAACTATATCACAGGGAAGCAGGGCTAGTGGTGGGGGTTAAAGGGAAGGACTTCTTCATGTGAATGTTACCTACAAGAAAGCCAGAGTTATATTTGAAGATCTTAGTGAAATGTGAAAAGATGAAATCACTGAGAAGTTTTTCATAAGTTAAGGTTATGAATAGTATAGGTTCATTAGAACAAGTGCCATCGAGGTCTGCATTTTTTGATATATTTCTGTGTATTTTATTAAAGTACAAGTGTTTATTAGGGTTGTCCTAGGCCCCCTTGGGCTGCTGTTTCCTCTAACACTTCTTCCCCACTGGGAATCAAATTTCTAGGCTAGGAATGTTCCTATCACTGTGATTCCAGAAGCATACCTTTATGGAAGGAAAGGGCTGATTTCCTTTCAAACTCTTCATCTGTAGCTGAGAAAATTGTTTTCTTGCTCCTTCCCACCCCTGACAAATTTGTCATGTCTCTTCTGCCCAAGAGCTCGGGACACAGTCGTGTTTGGATTAAGAGACTTTGTAAAGCCTGAGTCTGCTTCTTTAAAATGGCAAAGCCAGTTGGCCTGTGTCCTTCATGTTCACTTGATTCTGCTTTGCTTTTAGCAATGGAGTGTCACCTCCTTCAACAGAAAGTGTCATTATTTCCCCGTCTTCTTGACATCTTCAAGTGATTTGATAGCCTATTGGATTTTGTCTCACTTATGAGCAATGACATGCGCCTGAACACACCTTCTTTCTGTTCTGATGTGCGTCCTCTCTGGGGAACTTTGCTTCGTGACAGTCATAGAAGAACCAATTTGAAAGAAGAGATACTTGACATTACTGCAGAAACTTCCTTGCAAGTCTGGGCAGAGACAATCATCTTCTCACTTTGACTTAGATAACTTCACTCAGATAATATTTATTGTGGTCTGATGTTTTTCTTCAAACTCCAGAGTTATGGGCTAAGGCAGTCACCCTCTATGTATCAGAGGATTTACAAACATAATATCAGGCATTGCTCGCAATAATAAGCTTGCCCTATGGGTGTAATTATGGTAACCTCAGGTTGTGAATGAGGAAACGGAAGGCTTTGAGAGGTTGAAGATCTAACCCTCTCTTCAGAGCCTCTGATTAAAGCCTCCGCAACTGAAGGAAGGACAGGAGCACTGCAGCTTTGCAAAGAGTGCCACGAGTCAATAAGCAACAATGCTTCTTATTTTCATTGTTAGCATTTTAAAAATAACTGTGTGTATTTATTTACTTTTGGCTGTGCTGAGTCTCATTGCTGCCAGCCTTCCTCTAGCTGCGGTGTGCAGGCGCTACCCTCCGGTCGCGGTGTGCAGGCCCTCACTGCAGCAGCCTCTCTGGTCACAGAGCCCAGGCTCCAGGGCCCGCAGGTGTCCGTAGTTTCAGCCCAGACTTCAGAGCACAGGTTCAACAGTCGAGGTGCACAGGCTTAGCTCTCCCAAGGCACGTGGGATCTTCCTGGTTCAGGGTTTGAACCCATGTCTCCTGCATCAGCAGGCAGATTCTTCACCATGGAGCTACCAGGGAAGCCCTCATTTTTTAGTTTTAATGATGCCGGCTTCACGTGTCCCTGTCTGTACTAGTTAGAGTAAAATGCAACGCTGAAATATTGGGTGGGGCCAAAAAGTTTGGTTGGAATTTTCTGTCACGTCATATGGAAGACCCGATTGAAATTTTTGGCCAACTCAATAATAAGGACGGTGATGATACGGTTTAAAGCACAGAGGAAGAAGAGGTGGATTCAGGAGACATCCATCCCTCCTAGATACCAACTTGGAAATGGCATTTATCACTTCCATGTAGTCTAGCTGGCTGTGCTGGAGCACACTCATGAGTGCTAAAGAAGAGAGAATTGATTCAGGGGAATAAGAAACAGTCTCCACAAAAATATCATAATCCTAAAATTTGAACACCTGCTCAGTTGCCCAGTCATGTCCGACTCTCTGCAGCCCCATGGATTATAGCCCACCAGGCTCCTCTGCCCATGGAATTTTCCAGGCAAGAATACTGGAGTGGGGTGGCATTTCCTCCTCCAGGGGATCTTCCCAACTCAGGGATCAAACCCATGTCTCTTGCATCTTCTGCATTGGCAGGTGGATTCTTGACCACTGGCACCAACTGGGAAGTCCCATATACACATACGCAGACACAAAAATGTATATATTCCAGCAGTATCTGAGTGCCCCACTCATTTCTTCAGAGTGAGTTAACGTTAGGATTTATTTCCTTTTTTAAAACATATTTGTTTATTTGGGATTTCCCTGGTGACTCAGTGGTAGAGAAGCTGCCTGTCACGGCAGGAGACATGGGTTCGATCCTTGATCCCAGAAGCTGCCACATGCCACAGAGCAACTAGACCTATGCACCCATGACGAGCCTGTGTTCTAGAGCCCAGGAGCCACAACTACTGAAGCCTGTTGGTCCTAGAACCCGTGCACCACCACAAGAGAAGCCCCAGCAATGAGAAACCCATGCACCACAGCTAGAGATTAGACCTTGCTCTCCACAACTAGAAAAAAGTCTTAGTAGCAATGAAGACCCAGCCCAGGCAAAAATAAATAAATAAAATTATTTTTAAAATATATATTTATTTGGCTGCACTGGGTCTTAGTTGCAGCATGTAGGATCTTTTGTTGTGGCATGTGAACTCTTAGTCATGGCATATGGGATCTAGTCCCCCTGACCAGGGACTGAACCTGGTCCCCTGCATTGGGAACATAGAGTCTTAGCCTCTGGACCACCAGGGATGGCCCTTGAATTTATTGTCTTTATGTGTTTTGCTTAGCACTGGACTGAAGTCAGAGTAACTTTCTAATGATTTGTTGAAAATGTGACTGAATATAATTTAGAATTCACCAGATGTCTACAGTTGCTAAGGTCTGTGGTTTCCTTCTCTTAGTTCACATTCCTGGTTGAACATAAAAGAGACCAAGACTCGGGGAACTGTGTAATTGTGTAGATAAGGTGGGGCAGTGAATCAGAGCACAGAGAAGTTAGCCTGAAACCCAAGTCTGATGGGCCTCCCTGCCCATCAGCAAGATTAAAAAGAGAAGAATTAGTACAGAGGGCCACCTCTTACCTCTTCCTGATAGTAGACCAAGCCCCATGCTGTGGGGGGACATTGGGGAAGGGGTGAGAATGCAGTTCTGGCTATTTCTGAATCTACAGACTCAGGGACCCCATTTCTGCCTCTTAAGGCCACAGCTGTTCAACAGCTTATTGTCGCTTTGATGGATTGTTGCAAAAAGTGTTAGTTACTTGTCATGTCCAACTCTTCACAACCCCATGGACTGTGGCCCACTAGACTCCTCTGTTCATGGGGTTCTTCAGGCAAGAATACTGGAATGGACAGCCATTCTCTTCTCCAGGGGATCTTCCTGATCCAGGGATTGAACCTGGCTTTCCTGCATTGCAGGCGGATTCTTTACCAGCTGAGCCACCAGGGAAGCCCCGAAGGTGGGGGCAGAAGTGTATTGAAATTAAAAAAAAAAAAAATTATTTCTTCCTGATCAGCCTTTCCATTGTGAGAAAAGGGGATCCTGGTAAGGGAAATAGAGAGATTTGAGTGTCAGCAGCCTGGAGTTCAAAGCCAGATCTACAGCCTCTGGTAAGACAATGGGCATTGCTAAGACTTTGCTTCTCATCTTGATAGTGGGCACTATAGCTACCTTTCAGTTGTGTTGGGAAATTAGATTATGGACATAAAATTTCTGGCAAAAAGTCTGGCTCATAGTCAGGTATAAATTATAGCTGTTAGAATTGTTACTACTTCACCTTTCTGCATTTTCCCAAACTTTTTCAATGAATATGAATTAACCTATTCGGTGAATATGTTTAGTAGTATAAAAAGTATGTATATGCACCAAAATAAAACTAAACCTCACTAGGCTAACTGCATACCTTTTTCTATGAGGTGCGGTTCTCATAAGGTTGTATTACTGAAGGGGATTTGAACTTGGCTTTCCTTCCTTCCTTGTTCCTTCCCTTGTTCCTTCTTTTTTTTTTTCCTAACTTATACTCACTCACTTAAAAAAAAATTGAGGCAGTTTGCATTGTAAAAACAAACATGTGGTAACAAGGTTTACACAGATAAGACCAGAAATATCTTAAGTGATGAGAAAGGACAGAACTCAGGACATAGGTTGAGATTCATTCACTCATCAAAAATTTCAACTTTCATTGATCATTTTATCCGTAGGGAAGGAAGAGGGGAGTGGAGGAGTCAGATAGTCTCTGCCTCCCAAGAAGCTGTCGTCTAAGGAGAGACAGAAAGTCATTAAAATTACTTACTGCTACTTTCAATACAGGCAAAGTCCAACACTTGGGATTACTGTTGCTGCTGCTGCTAAGTCCCAAATGAGTTCTAAAACTGTAGCAGTGTTTCCTGGTAGCCGAGGCAAAAACATGAAGAGAACACAATGAGTTTGGTCTTTCCCTTTATCTGATAAAAAGGGCAAATCCTTCCAGCAAGAAAGCTAGCCTGGATTCACACTGAGTCACTGGCTTCACCAGGACTCTTTGTTAACTGTATTTGTGTCATTCATAAAAATCTCTAATTCAAAAAGGATAGTTAAAGCCCAGTCTGTCATCATAGAGGATGCTATGCAAACGTTGCGTGCAAGGGAGGGGTGGAGTGGGGGGGTGGTTATCACATTTAATAAAAATAAGAACAATAATGATTTCATTCTGAGCAGTCTCATTTTGCCTTTGAAATATCTTAGGCCTCCATCTCTGGGCTGTCTGTGCCCCTAAGCTGGCTCTCATCTCTCTCTAAGCTCCCTTTGCTCTCGTGATGCCTGATTTTCTGATTTTCCAGAGCAGCCGCTTTGCTGCCCTTGTCTGCCTCTTTATCTCTCACTTATCCTCAGTAATGATTCTTGGGTGTACTACATACCCAATTCTCTAGAGTTGATTCTCTGTTGGGGCTCCTTTGAGAAGAGCTGGCTCAGTGAAGAGACTGGATTAATGGGCACATGTGGACAGACAGACCTCCTTTGGGTGTGCCCTGTGGCTTTCTTTTCACGACTATCCGCTCTTGTTAGATACCAACTGGCCTCTAACCACCCTATCAAGTCAGAGCTATTCCTGACATGTGCAGAAAGCTTTGCAACTTACAAAGCACTTCACACATCTCAGACATGCTAACTTGGTGAGATGATACATATCTCGAAATACTGCTTTTCCCCACTTAATTTTATATCATAAGTATTTTCCCATTTTTTTCCTTTGAAAAACCTCATTTTTAAAGATCTCCATTGTATAGAGACATAAATATTTTAAGAGATGAGAAAGAATGAATGAATCTCGACCTTGTATTCTGAGTTCCATTCTTTCTCATCTTTTAAGTTCTCAACTGTTGGACAATTAGGGTGTTTCTAGCTTTTATTTAGAAAACTACATTGATAATCTTTACACAGAAATCTAGGTTGCACATCTCAGATTATTCCCCAAAGTTGTATCCCTACCAAGAGGATTATAAAGCATTTTAAGATTCTTGAGAAGCGTTGAATCTTTGCCTTATTGGTTATATTTTCAAGTGGGTTCCTTTGCAGATATTTTAACAATACTAAGAAAGTGTTCATCTAACAAGATATTGTGAAAGGATTCATTCAGAAGGATACAGTTCAACTATTATAGAGTTAAATGCACATACATACACACAAACATGCACACTCAGTGCTAAGAGTAACTCTTTCTCATTGAGGAACTGGTAAAATTCCTAGTCAAGTGAGACCAAGGAAATTACCTGATCCTGCTAGAAGGCTCTTCTTCAGCTGTTTGCCTCTGTATTGAATATTACTTCTCTTCCTGTTTAGTTAGTCTCATGTTCCAGGACAGCTTGTGTTTAGACAGTTCCACGTTGGGTCAAGGATTTTACAGAGTTTACATAGGACTGTTCTCTCTGTCTATACATAGTACAGACTCTCCTGCTACTGCCCTTTACCACCTCCATTCCTAACTTGCCACTGCATCTGTCTGTGCAATGATAGAACACGAGAAGGCCTGCCACCTTTGGGGAAGGCTCTGCAGAATGTCTGATCCTGTTGTTTTGTGTTTGTAATTACTTTCTTGTGTCCTCTGGCTCTCTGTGTCCTGTGACACTTTTCATTGATCCAAATAACCCACAACTATGTCCTAAACACTTCTGTCCCATGAGTTTCCATTCCTCCTACTATAATAATATAATCCAGTCACCTAGTGGCTTATTGTTCACTTTTTCTCACACTCATAAGGCTTGTGTACAAACAGAGTTTTAATTTTAATTATTTGTCCAGCTTTGGTGTACAGGAAACTTTTTATATTTTCACAGTGATGTTGTATCTTACTAGATTTTGTAATACTGAGACATGGGTGATTTTTCTATTTACTTCCTAGCATTTATTAGTGATGTCTTTTTAAAATGTTTTTCTATTTGTGTAAAAGTCACATAATATGCAACATACTATTTTAACCATATTTAACTGTAAAGTCCAGTGGCACTAAGTATATTCAGTTTGTTGGGCACCTCACCATCACCCATCTCCTGAGTTTTTTACCTTCTAAAACTGAAACTGTCCCCATTAAACACTAACTCATGCATTTCCCCTTTCCACCCCCTCCGCTGGCCCCTGTCACCTACCAGTGTGCATTCTGACTCTATGAATTTGACTTTTCTAGGTATCTAATATAAGTGGAATCAAACAGTATTTGTCTGCACTCAAACCCCAATACTTTGGCCACCTGACGTGAAGAGCCAACTCATTGGAAAAGACTCTGATGGTGGGAAAGATTGAGGGCAGGAGGAGAAGGGGACAACAGAGGATGAGATGGTTGGATGGCATCATTGACTCAACGGACATGAGGCTAAGCAAACTCTGGGAGGTAGTGAGGGACAGGGAGGCCTGGCATGCTGCAGTCATAGGGTCGTAAAGACTCGGACATGACTGAGTGCCCGAACAACAACAAATGCATATCACAATACGCGTTTGTAGGACATGTTAGTGATATCTCTTTACCAGCAGCAAGCGTGGGTGCCGCAGGAGTGTGCCCTGAATTGCAAAGCTAGGAGCCGTCCCAGGAGGGGAGTAGCAAGTCAAGGAGGCACTTCGAGTGATAAAGATGTCAGTACCGGCCTCTTACACAGCATGTTAGAAGCTGAGGGGAGAATTTAGCTCGTATGTTTGGAATCTGTAACAAGCTAATTTGTTCCCTGAAGATAGTTCTGTAAGAAAGAAAGTCTGAGTAGAGGAAACCGATTGCAAGGAGGTAGATTTCTTTTTTCAAGTGAGACAGTTGGGAAGGAACCTCTGGTGGGACCCAGTCAACACGAGCTGGGCAAATACCACCTCCAGCTGGGAGCTTGCTCAGGGCTGGAGCCTCCAGAGACAAGCCACGGGCAGCCACAACCTGTGCTGCCAAATGAAGAGGCCACTCAGAGCTGAGGGGAAAGGGCTAATTCAGCTGAGACTTTGCTGGCTTCTGTGGAGAAGCTGAAGGGAAAACCGCACATAGGAACTCATGAACCTTCATGAAAGTTTAATTTGGTTTCGTGAAAAGGGAAAGACTTGTATCCGGTCTTCCTGTCTTTATTAAAGCAAGGATGAGCTCTTAGGACAGGGGTGTAAATGAAAGTGTTGGAGACTCAGTTGTGTCCGACTCTTTGCGACCCCACCAGGCTCCTCTGTCCATGGAAATCTCCAGGCAAGACTACCGGAGTGGGTAGCCATTCCCTTCTCCAGGGGTGCAGTTAGGTAAAACCATGATCCCAGACGTTGACCTCTGTGTGTGTGAAAGAAAGAGAGACTGAGAAAGAGACCCAAATGGAAGGTCCAAGGGAGGACCAAACTCAGCTTCTGTTAGGGGCAGGGGGATTTCTGACTCAGGCCTCATAGTCAAAAGAGTCCTCAAATGGAGCTTTTTCTCCCAATGAACTTAATGCTCCTTCAGCGGGGTTTCTCAGCAGGTCTGACTGAAGTCAATTTCCTCAAGCAAACTTCAACACTCATCGGGGCCTGAAATACTGCAAATTCATGTTTTAAAATAAACTGTATAATTATTCTATGTAAATCATAATTATATTGCTTTGTAATTTTCTCCACTAAAAGTGTTAATTTATTCCAAGTCAACATTTAAAACAGGCCACAATTTTTGTAAGCCTGTTTTGGCTGTCTTCCATCTTTTTTGATGGGATGAGAAACTCTTAAATGGGGTGTAGCCAGGGCTGCTAGAATGACCCCAATTTGAACCAGAACCCAAGTACTAACCACATCAATAATGAAAGCAATTGCTAATAATAATAGTGATAATAATAATAATAACACTGACATAATAATAGCAGTTACTCATCAGCTCTCTCCCAGGTGCTGTAGTACATTATTTCCATTAACAATCCCAGTTCTTGAAACCCACCCTGTGCAGAACACTTGTGGGAGGAAGTGACCACTTTCTAATACACACTGGCATCTTGTAACTACTAAGTGTGTCTTCTACTTACTAAGAGTCAGCTCTGTTTCTTCTCAAACCAGTTTATGCCAGTTGTCCTGGTTATCAAATATTTAATTAGCTACTAGGTAATATGATGAAATGGGGCTTCCTGCATGGCTCAGCTTTAAAATATCCACCTGCCAATGCAGGAGACATGGGTTCCATCCCTGGGTTCGGAAGATCCCCTGGAGGAGGAAATGGCAACCCACTCCAGTATTCTTGCCTGGAAAATCCCATGGACAGAGGAGCCTGGCGGGCCACAGTCCAAGGGGTCACAAAAGTGTCAGATACGACTTAGCGACTGAACAGCAACAATAAAATATGATGAAGTACGATGTCAAGGACCAAGTTACTATTGCTTTAAACACTGACCTGAATACATTGGAAACAATTTATTGAGCATAGGAACTAAGCTCTCTGCTGGGCAAGTTTTGCATGCCTTATCTTCTTTTTCTGTTGTAGCCACCCCCCAAATTAGATACCATCTTTAGTGATAGCCAGAGATCTTAAGCAACATACTCCAGGTTAGCAACTAATAAGTGCTGGAACCGAAATACGAATCCAGGCTGTCCGACTCCAAAGATCCAAAGTGCTTGCCACCGCTGCAGGACCAGCCAATGTGCACCTGTGCCTGGTATTGCATTAGGAGGAGGAATAGGGCTGAAAAAGTCACAAATCTGTGCCCTAGAGTAGCTCAGAGTCAGACAGGTAAACAAACCACTACAAAGCATGTTTATGCTATGAGAGAAAGACCTGGAACTCACTGGGGTTCATTGGGAACGCCAATATGGTGTGTCTGACCCCAGCTAGAGGAGAAAGAACTGGAGGAAGCTTCTGGAAGGGGAAATTCCAGGTTAAGTCTTATAGTCTGAGCAGTCAGGTACCAGGCCCGTGTGTTACAATTCTGCCCCATCACAGCAGTCCGTTTTATTAGAGCCTTTCCAGGGTGAAATTCAGTCCTTGCAACCCAGCCTGGCCGGGTGCTCTGAATGTCTGCTGGAGGATGGGGGCAGGTGGGAGCAGAGGCGGAGCCTGTCCGCTCCCTGCTTGTGGTCTGGATGTCACTGCTGCCCTCAGGTCCCCCCCAAATGCCACTGTGCTTTTCTGCAAGGAAAATGGGGCTCTGTCAAAAAAGCCGGAAATCACTGACCTTGTCTGCTTCGTCAGAATAAAGACAATGAGTGAAGGTGGGTAGGAGGCTCCGGGGACTCTGGCAGCCTCATTTGAAGTGAGAACTGCTAAGCCTGCCATATTTAATGACAGGCCTGGGAGTGTGGTTGAAAGCACGCGAGCGTTTCCCCTCTTGACTCCCGCGTGCCCTGTAACACTGCCTCCGGGCCTTGCTAAGTGGTGGCTCCATCCTCACCATGGATGGGGGCCAAGGGACCCGCGAGGAGTCTCAGATAGCCCCTTACCTGCCAAGCCTGCAGGTTTCTTTCCCTTTTTTTAGCTCTTCGTTTGAAAGAAATTGGCTTTTCTTGTTGTGGGGTCTCTGAGGTTCTTGGGAGGCCATGAAAAGCTTCAGAAACAGTTCAAAATGTGGCGCTGATGAGAAGACAGAAGGAAGGGACAACCTCTAATGGAAGCTGAAGTCATCGGAACAGCTTAGGGGCCCCCAGACCTCATTCTCCTTATTGTCAGCTGCCTTTTAAAAGAGGAAATCTTGATGACTGCTCAAGATGGCTAATTGGTAGTTATTCCATTACACAGCATTCCTGGATTAAAAGCTTTCTGTGGTCCCTGGGATTTCGGCAGGTACATATGTCAATTGATCCTTTGGTTATCTTTGAGCTCAGTACCATGTCTCCTGGGAATTGCCCAGAGAGCCTCGCCCATCTCCCTGGGGCCTGGCAATAGCTGGCAACAGCTGGCAACTGGATTCAACAGTGAAGATGTTTTCTTCTCTGCCTACTGACATCTGATCAAAGTCTAAGCCCATCAATTACCAAAAAAAAAAAAAAAAAGGTAAAATAAAAGCTGCAGAATCAACACTTTAAAAAAGCCTTCTCGACTTTTTAGGATGTCTAATTAATGATGTGAGTGGGCAATTTGCTGCAGCCCTCACTGATTAATTTATCAAATGCTGAAGCCTTTCTTGTTTGCCTCTCAGCCCAATTAGTTAAGTGCTGGATATGACGAGCAAGGCAATATCTTTGAGAAATCCCTCATGAATTTGTGTTCATGATGCATTCTACCCCACGGACTGTAGCCCACCAGGCTCCTCTGTCCATGGGATTTCCCAGGCAAGAATACTGGGTTGCCCTTTCCTACTCCAAGGGATCTTTCCCACCCAGGGATTGAACCCATGTCTCTTGTGTCTCCTGCATTGGCAGGCCCATTCTTTATCCACTGTGCCCTTGGGAAAGCCCTGGCCACTCTCTTTCAAGATCCTTCTCCCACACCCCCAGCCCACTCTGGGGCATCTTTCCCCTCCGTGTTCTTCTGGGCAAATTGCCCAAGGCTGGCTCCTAACAACCCAGCCTGTCCTGTCTTCTCTGGATGAGCAGTCCAAGACAAGCTGTGGCTCAGAACAAAGCCACATGCCTGTTAGCTGTCCCCAAAGGGCCCTAGCCATTGCCTTCCTGCCAGCACTCCCCAGCCCACCACTTGATTAGGCTCAATTTAGCTCTTCGCAGCAGATCGACGTGCATCGCTCTCTAATTAATAACAGACAAGAAGAGCTCACGTGTGTCTGGTGTGTCATCATCCGTGAAGCGGCTTTCACACCTGTTGTCATGAAGCGTCTAGGACAGTAATTATTATAATCTCCATTTAGCAGAGGAGAACGCTGATGCTTCGATAGGCAGCTGTAAACAGTGCAGGTTCACGGCGTCCTTTATCTAATTGCTACAACCGTGATAAATCGAACATCCAGTCTGAAACTCAGCGTACCACAAGGAGCATGCTTTGAGCTCACTGATCTGTGCACTAGTTCTGAGTCCCTTGATTTGGACCAGGTTAGGCTGGGGAGGTTTGATTCTGTGCCCTTGAGTCCCTTGTTCTTCCTCTGGGACAGGGAGCTGTCCAGGGTATGTTGTTTCCAGGGTGACGGGAGGAGACTTCAGAGCCTGGACTTGGAGCTGGCACACAGTTATTTGAGTCTCATTCTATTGGAAAAGATGTCATATGGTTGAACCATGCCAAGGATTGGGAAAATACACTCTATTCCCTCGGAGAAGGAAATGGCAATCCACTTGAGTGTTCTTGCCTGGGAAATCCCATGGACAGAGGAGACTGGCGGGCTACAGCCCATGAGGTTGCAAAGAGTTGGACACAACTTAGGAACTAAACCGTCATCACCATTCTGTTTCCTATAGTGGGAGGTGCTGCCAGATCACATGGCAAGAGGTCAACATTCAGGCGGGATGAAGAAATGCAGTGTTGGGACCCAGGCTGGGCTGCCCCCAAACGTGCCACAGTGGAATTAAGTTTACGAAATGACCAGTGCAAAATGGACACCCTGACCCCTTTTCCCTGTCTCCCTGAAAGCAGGAAATAAATCTCTGATGTGAAAGGTGAAGACCCTGTATGGGGAGAGAGAAGGACCCCCTGATCACCAGAAATAGAAAATTTGGACAGAGAGTCCTGCATAAAAGCGTCTTGTTACTTAATTTCCTACCCTGAGACCTGACTGTTTAGATTCTCCACTAACTGAGCAAACAAAACTTTCATTTCCTGGTTCTGTTAATTCCTCACAATTATTGTTTCTTTATCTAACAAGTCTAAAAGCTGCCTGCGTTGGCCACTTCTAAGGTCCTATTTCTATGCAACCACCATGAGCATGAATTAAAACGTGTTTCTTTTTCTCCTGTTAATCTGTCTTGTGTCAACATTAGGGTTAGTCCAGCCAGAAGAACTTAAGAAGGTGGAGGGGTAATTTTCTCTTCACCTACAGTGTCCAGCAGTGCAATCTATTATAGAACCAAAAATCCAGCTGAGGTTTTACTCTCAATTGTCAACTTTTTCATGGTACAAATATTTTAGAAGTGTCTACCATGTGTAAGACACTTTAAAAAATGGGGACTGAACAAGAAAAAGTCGCTGCTGTTACGCAATTTAATATCTAGTAAACAAAAAGAGGAAAGTAGCTAAACAAGAAAAAGGTTCAGCTCGTGATATAGACAGTGTGGACTAGGAGCTGGGAAATGTCTGTGAAGAAGCAGAGAGTAAATAGTTTAGGTTTTGTGGGCCATCCAGGCTCTGGGGCAATTACTCATCTCAGAGTTGTGGCATGAAAGCAAAGACTGAAAAGATGTCACTGCTTGTCAATCAAACCTTATTTACAAACCTTGTTTTGCAAGAGCAAAAAAGGTCCAGAGAATTAAAATAACGATAAGCTGTCCCTTTGTGTCCTTGTTGATTAGTCACTGAGTCATGTCTGACTCTCTGCCAACCTCATGGATTGCAACCAACCAGGCGCCTCTATCCACGGAATTCTCCAGGCAAGGATACTGGAGTGGGTTGCCATTTCCTTCTGCAGGAGATCTTCCTGACTCAGGAGTCAAACCCACATCTCCTACCTTGCAGGCAGATTCTTTACCACTGAGCCACCAGGGAAGCCCTGTCCTTTTATACACTCAGCCTAAAAACACCGATAGAAACCCGCAGCGTGCAAAGACAGCTCTGAGGAGGGAGCGGGAGGCGCCTACCTGGAGGTGGAGTGGAGTTCAGTATCGCAGGACATATGGAGATCTAGCAGGCAGGGAGGGATGAGAAGACTTGGAGATGATGGACTGGGGAAACAGCTGTAAGGATACTGAGAGAAATAACCGTCAGTGAAGCCTTGGACAGTGAAATGCCCATCACCCGTAACCCCACCCAGGGCCCTCGGGACTCTTGAAGCCCAGGCGTCCAAGCAAGACTCCAGGCAACAGCTAAGGTATGGAATAAAAATCCCAAGGGCAGAGCTCTGTTAGACATGGGGTTCTGAGTCATAGGAGCGGTGATCTTTTTCCTTCTTTAATTTTATTTCTTGGCTGTCCTGGGTCTGCAGCACGCCGGCTTCTCTTGTCCTCGGCTCTAGAGAGCACGGGCTCAGTAGTTAGGGCATGTCATGGACTTCTCCTGGGCTGTTGCTCCACAGCATGTGTGATCTTAGTTCCCCGACCAGGGACCGAACCCATGTCCCCTGCATTGGAAGGCAGATTCTTAACCACTGAATCACCAGAGAAGTCCCCAAAGTGGTGATCCTGCAACCGCCGAGTCAGCGTCCCAGCTTGTAGGAGAGCAGCCAAGTGGTGCTCCAGAGGATGGGGGGAGGGAGGCGAAAGGCCCTCAGTCTCTCCCCAGCCCCACAAGGTGTCTAACGCTTCTCTGAACTGCCTCTCCTTGGTGGGACCCTCGTGTTCTCGGCAAACAGAAACCGTGTCTGAGCAGAGCGAGGTACGGGCCTGTCTTAAATTGTGATGAAAGGAGAAAGTCTGAATTTGATGGGGCCTATATCAATGTTCTCGCCTGGAGAATCCCAGGGACGGGGGAGCCTGGTGGGCTGCCGTCTACGGGGTCGCGTAGAGTCGGACACGACTGACGTGACATAGCAGCAGCAGCAGCAGCGTATCAATGAGGCTGGGGACAATTCTACAGAATGAGACCCACAGCTACTGGGAACGCTGGGAACATGGCAGGGAAAAACTGATACAGGGAGTGGAGAGGCTTCCGAAACTCACTGTGACCAAGTGACTTGGAGTAATAAATCTCTACACACATCAGATGCTTCGCTTATTCGTCTCTCAACCTAGCTACTCATTTACCAAGCATTTATCGAACGCCTTCTGTATGCTGGGCGGTTTACAGGGTACCTTGATGCTGCCCCTGTGGAACCTGCCGTCTAGTGGAAAAGGTGGATAATCATCATACAATTACCACCATGGAATGAATGCTCCCAACTGTGGTATGTGGCCGGGTTGGGAGGTCACTGTTCCCTGAACGAGGTCAAGGGGGGGAGATTTGACCTAATCAGGGTATCTGGGAAGGCTGCCGAGAGGAGGTGACCACCGAGCTGACATGCGCAGGACAGGAAGGAACCGACTAGGTGAAGATGCAGGAAAGGACCTTCGTGCAGAGAGACCAGTGTGTACAGAGTTTCTGTGGCTGGAGGGTACCTGGTGCTTACTTGGAACAGAAATGAGTCCAGGATTGCTTGAGCTGAGTGTCACAAAGACAATGAGAGAGATGGACAGAAGAAGCAGCCAGACCCCCTGGGGGCACTGTGCTGGAAGCTCACGCTAAACACATCCTCACTGATCCCAAGGCTGAGAAACCACAAGAGTGTGCTACGCAGAGAGGCGACCTAAACTGACTTGCATCTTGAAATGATCCCTTTGATTGCTTCGTGGGGAACAGCCAGGAGGGGCCAAGCCCGGAGTCAGGTGGAAGGAGCATTGCCTTGTTTATACGAGAGATGATCAGGATTTGAACTAAGACGGTGACTGAAGAAGTAGAAAGAAGTGAATGTGAGAAACACTTCAAACATAAGATTGTCAAGGTTTGGGTTGGAGTTGATGAGGGGGAAGGAGGTATGAAGAAGGACCTGAAGGTTCGGCTTGCCCAGCCAGATGGCGGGGGTCACTCTCTGAGCAGGGAGTCCAAGAAGTCTAGTCGTCTGTAAAATAGGGGTAAACTTGCCAATCCTGCTTCCCTCGTGGGGTCGCTGCCAAGCCCCAATGAGATGAATGTGTGACAATGCTTTGTGGATCGTGTGGTTGCAGACCTGTAAGCTATTATTATTTCCCCACCTACTGTCGTTAAGGGCTCAGTGGTGCCCTGCAACCAAATCTTCTAAGGAAATCTAAGTTCTCACTGAGAAGCAAATAAAACAAGTTCATTCCATCTTGGCAACAACCAGAAAATCAGATGGAATAAAATCCTTGGGAGAGAAAAATGTCTTTTGCCAGAACTGCAGCCCACGCAGGAACTTTAAGTTCCAAGCCTCCAACTCAGCCAAAATCTCTTCCATTTCTAGCTCTTCTTGTCGTTGGAAAAGGCAACACAGTGAGTGAGGGAAATGTCCCTTACTAGGAGACTTTCTGAACCTTTTTTGCTCTTGCCAAATAATATCTTAAATGACCCCCAAGTGATTCAGAAATGAGGAGACTTCGCTGGCTTATCGATACCATCAATGCTTCATGCAACATGTAGTATGGATTTTTCCTCCTCTTTAAGGAGACATCTTCCTGTCTTTCCTGCCTTGGAATAAAATGCATTTTATAGATGTCAGGGTGTCTTCTTCTTTCACAGATTAGGGCAGTTCTGAGGATGTTCAAGGGTACACATATCACCACTAGATGGCAAGTCTCAAATTTCCAGTTAGGTTTATCAGCTGCACAGAAAAGTCCCCAAGTCTCCAATGTACCTTGTGAGTCCTCTGGTACCTGATGCTTCAAGAACAAAGTCCATACCCTGTAGCATCACATCAGTGAGCCATCAGGCTCTGACTCTGACTTTCCTTTCCGCCAGCTGCTGTTTCTCACCACTCTCCACGGTTATAGATACACTGTCCTCTGACCCTACAGAATACTCCTTATCACCCATTTGTTGATCCACTGTCAGATTCCTTGGCTTCTAACTAACTTCATCTCACTCGCCCAGATTCAGCAGAAGCATCTGCCATTCTTTGGGTTCTCTGAACGGGCCAAAGTCATTCTCCACGCTGGGTCATCCAGTAGCTCTTCCCATGGGTTGGCATGCTCTTCTCTCATGTGTACACTTGGTTGACTCCTTCTATCCACAAAGATTTTAGCAGGAATGTTTCTCTGAGAGTCCTCTTCAAGGATTGCTGCTTCTCGTTGTCCATGTTGTGCACTACACAACTTCAGGGGAGGGGGCGCTGTTCCCATCACAGTTCGCGCTCATGGTACGTGTTAGAGTTGGACAGGCATGGTCAGCAGGGCCATGCCAGGGGGCCCTTGTCATCTCTGATGTGCACTCGGATGCCCTTCTCACCCAATCCTGGGCATTTTATATTTTTTTCACCCTTTCAGATTTTTCCCACTGTACCTAACATTATCCAAAATAATTTCATTGAATTATTTATTTACTTCTTTACTGTCTACCTGCTCAGAGTAGACTGGAAGCTGCATGAGAGCATACGTTGTGACTTTCTGCTTCACACTGTGGCCCCAGTGCCTGGAAGAGTGCCTGGGAGATCCTAACTGCTCAATAAACGTGTCTTAACTCCAAGGACTGAAATGTAAAGGGGCATCAGAAAAGACAGTAATCAGGAACTGAAAAGTCACAGCGTGTGCATCCTAAGTCACTTCAGTCGTGTCTGACTCTTCGAGACCCCATGGACTGTAGCCTGCCTGGCTCCTCTGTCCATGGAATTTTCCAGGCAAGAATACTGGAAGGAGTTGCCATTTCCTATTCCAGGGGATCTTCCTGACGCAGAGATCAAGCCAGCGTCTCCTGTGTCTGTCTCCTGCATTGGCAGGCAGACTCTTTAGCACTGCACCACCTGGAAAGCCTAAAGACTACAAAGGGGGACCAATAAAAGATGTCAGACCTCTGGACCCAAACACAGTGAAGGTGCTTGAGCGAAAAAAGAAAAATAATTGTTAGAAAAGATGAAACTTGAGAAAATGATCAAGATGCTGAAATGAAGATTATCACAACATTCCCGGATGGAGACACTTGGCAAATGGATGGTTGTAATCCATTTTCCCAGTCGATGGAGCTTGAAGCCTTGAGAGAATGTGTTGTAAATCCTCTAAACACCCCCAACCATTACCCTATTAGTGCCTTGGTGTTTCAGTGTGCTTGGAGACATCTTTTCAATGGAAAGATCACTAAAAAATGAGAGCTCTGAGCAGCCTGTAAGATCTGAGGAGGCTCAAGTGCTTAAGTGGTTCTGGCTGCAATCAGCAGCTGCAGAGATGCCTGGAATCAGACAACAAAATTAATTGAACAGTGGAGAATTGACAGAGAATGGAGAAGAGGCACAGAATAGGTGACCTGAAGAAATACCAATGTTTGATGAAAATAATGATGCATTTGTTTGCTCACAAAGGGTAGGAGCTATATCATATGTGCTTCTTCTTCCTTTTATTTTTTTTTTGTCTCTAATAGCAGTTCTTATGATGCTGGGCTCAAGGGAGGCATGACTGTATGTTTGTGAAAGGAATGTTCATGTTGGAATGGATGTGAGTAAGAGTAAAGGATTAGTTGCTCAGTTGTGTCTGACTCTTTGCAACCCCATGGACTGTAGTCCACCAGGCTCCTCTGTCCATGGAATTCTGCAGACAAGAATACTGGAGGGGGTAGCCATTTCCTTCTCTAGGGGATCTTCCCAACCCAGGGCTCAAACCTGGGTCTCCTGAATTGTGGGCAGATTCTTTACTGTCTGAGCTACCAGGGGAGCCCCTCCTGTTGGAATAGTGGTGCTTGATGTGGTCACGGGAGATTCTCAACTCTGCAGAGCCTTTCTCTGCAACTGTTTTTTTGGGAGGCAAGAGGATGGTGCCTGGTGTTGCTCTTTGGCTAACCTGTGATTCTCTAGGGTTCCCTCACACTGAGAAAAATTCTATTTGTGTGTGCTCTTAAAGTCTGAGGATCTTGGATAAATCCAATGAAGCTTCTTTTACCGGTATTGACCTTGGAAACTGTCTCAATTCTCCTTGGAAATGCTGTAGGAGACCTTGATCATCTTCAGGATAAAGTCCGGAGGAGGCCAGCCAGTGCTCGTCACACTGTGGCCTTTGGCAAACTCCTCCAGCTCAGCTCATGGCCCTTCTCAGCTTCGCACCGGGAAGTTCCCCAAGCGCCTGTGCTTCCTCTAGCCTCCGGACTTGCTCATTGCTTCCCTGCTTCCAGGAAGGTTCCACCTCCTCCCTCACCAGCCTCGCTCCTTTGGGATTCAGCTCCTGTGCCCGCCCCTCGCTGTGTCCTTGTCAGCTCCTCACTTACACCTCGTCACAGCCCTCATCGTCCTAGGCCCTGATTCCTCCTTCCCTCCCAACCTGTGTTAGAGGCTGCGGGGGGATTGCACTGCGATTTTGAGCATTCCTATCCCCTCAGTTCATATGATCATGCCTTATAAGTATTCAATAGGTTGTTTGTTGAGAGAATAAATGAATGAGTGAGGTAATGGGCTAAAGGTCAATCCCAGAACATGGTATAAGAACATTTTTATGTTAAGGACACCATACTCTCTTTTTTTTTTTTAACTTTGTGTTTTATATTGGAGTATAGCCGATTAGCAATATTGTGACAGTTTCAGGCGGATAGCAAAGCAACTCGGCCTATACATGCATGTATCTACTCTCCCCCAAACACTTCTCCCATCTAGGCTTCCAAATAATACTGAGCAGAGTTCCCGATATAGTAGGGATACAGTAGCTATACAGTAGGTCCTTGTTACATTTTAAATATAGCAGTGTGCATATGTCCATCCCAAACTCCCTTTCTATCCCTTTCCTTCACCCTTTCACCTGGTAACCATAAGTTCATTCTCTAAGTCTGTGGAAGGACTCCATACTTTTAATTTCTTGTTTGATAGACTCTGCTGAATCTCTATGATTGAAGTCACACTCACAATCTCTGAAATTCATAGCTATTGTCAGAGCTTATAGGAGAGAATTAGAATCAGCTTGAAAGGCAACATGGAAGCATCTTAGAGAGGCTACAGGGAAACCTCATGAGCAAATGGAGATGCTTCCTCCGTGACTTCCTTCTTGACCCTGGACCCAGGCTACGATATTGGTGATACTGAGGAAACATTCAAAATAAAGAAGTAGTCTATCTTGCTCCTCCTGTCAATGCTTGTCATCCATAATATATAAATCTTGAGAATTCCCTGGTGGTCCAGTGGCTAAAATTCTGTGTTTCCACTGTAGGGTGCCAGGGTTCAATCCCTAGTCAGGGAAATAAGATCCCACAAGTCACATGGCCTAAAAATTAAAAAAAGTCCATAATATACAAGTCTAAAACTTCACATACTCTAACCCTTGTAATCTGGGGGAGGACGGGTTGTGTTGGGGAGGGTCCTATCCCAGCTCACATGGAAGTCTTTTCTCCTACAGAGGAAGTCAGTGTCAAGCACCGGGGTATCCTGGGTTTACAGCTAGTTATGGAAGAAGGGGAAATGGTGAGTGTGGAGATGAACAGATGGACGGACAGAAGAATAACATGTGCAGGCGTGCATGTATGGGTACATATATGCATAGACTGGAGAAAGAACCGGGGCAGAGAAGGAGAGTGGGAGGGATGCTGAACTGTGAGACAGCTGATTGTACTTAGTATTTCTTATATTGGGGACAAATATATATATTTACCAAGGGATGAGGGAAGACATCGTTTGTCCTCGTTATCTGGGGAAACATGAAAAAAAGCAACGATGGCCCTTTTTACAGAAACCAAGAGTATTATTAACTTATCTTCTGGGACTCAGGTTAACAGTATTGGGGCAAAATTGTCTGCGGCCCAGGGAAATGACTAAATCTTAATTAGTGCTTTGAAATTTAAACTCAAGACACAGGGAAAAGTTTGGAATTAGGAGTCAGGTTTCCCTAGATAGAGAAAAGAGAGTGGAACAGAGTTTTTCCGGAGAAGAAAAACCAAAGGACAAATAAAGTAGGGGACCATTTTTTGCTCGTGCTTGGGGAAGGAGTGCTGGCAGGAGACACTGCCTGGCTAAGGAGTTCCGAGGATTGACCTCGGATCTGTCAGAGAAGCTCTGGGTTCAAGTCCCAGAGAGGCTACTCACTAACAACACGGTGGAGGCGGGGTGATTTATTTAACCTCTGAGTCTGAATGTCTTCATCTGTAAACAACGTTCCCTTTGTGATGCCTAAATACAGCGTTCAGTTCTGACTACGTGCACCCACTGACCAGTCAGCCTGAGAGAGGAAGCCAGGAAGGCTTCCAGCAGAGGCTCAGTTAATTCAGAGCTGAGTTTTAGGAAGAGAGGAGTGGCAGACTTGACGCTCTGGAGCAAGACTGTAGCTTCCAGTTGCCTGCCCTTCTCTGAATCCTGTTCAACTGGCGTGTCCAGGGCCTCCATGAGCTGACTCACCCTCCCCTGCCTGGGGCCTGTGCGACTGAGTCTTCAAGGATAAAAGGCAGCCCTTCTGTTTCGAGATTTGTTTTTTTTTTTTTTTTTTCCCCTCAACAGATGGGCAAGCTCACTGCCTGGAGTCTTTAAACAATGTGCTGTCAGCTATTAGACATTTTCCACAGTGCCATTTTTTTCTCTCCTATTGCTGATAGGTAACCTCAGACCTTCTAAGAGTGGGGTCAGGAATTTCACTGTGACAAGCCCCTCAGAGGCCTGTCTGAATGCACACTGGGGAATAATCAAAGGAAATGCTTGGACTAAAAGGGCTCCAAAGCTGAGAAAGTTCTAGAGAACAGGAACTCCCCTGGGTTTTACGTCCCTGTAACCTGCATCCTGACAAAGGGTTAGCTTGCAGATGGGGAGAAATGTCCACGGTGGAGGTCCCTCCAGCCATCCATAGATTTGAGACCCTTCCCACTGGCTGTAACTGTGCTCATGTTTTGTTATGCTGGCATCTCTGCTGAACACATGATGAGTACAAGAAATGGGCTGGGTTCTGATGTTTTGAAGGTAGATGAAGGTGAAAGTCCTGCTTGTTTAACTTATATGCAGAGTACATCATGAGAAATGCTGGGCTGAAGGAAGCACAAGCTGGAATCAAGATTGCTGGGAGAAATATCAATAACCTCAGATATGCAGCTGACACCACCCTTATGGCAGAAAGTGAAGAAGAACTAAAGAGCATCTTGATGAAAGTGAAAGAGGAGAGTGAAAAAGTTGGCTTAAAGCTCAACATTCAGAAAACTAAGATCATGGCATTCGTTCCCATCACTTCATGGCAAACAGATGGGGAGACAGTGGAAACAATGGCTGACTTTATTTTTTTGGACTCCAAAATAGCTGCAGATGGTGATTACAGCCATGAAATTTAAAGACACTTACTCCTTGGAAGGAAAGTTATGACCAACCTAGATAGCATATTAAAAAGCAGAGACATTACTTTGTCGACAAATGTCCACCTAGTCAAGGCTATGGTTTTTCCAGTGGTCATGTATGGATATAAGAGTTAGACCATAAAGAAAGCTGAATGCTAAAGAATTTATGCTTTTGAAGTGTGGTGTTGGAGAAGACGCTTGAGAGTCCCTTGGACTGCAAGGAGATCCAACCAGTCCATTCTCAAGGAGATCAGTCCTGGGTGTTCATTGGAAGGACTGATCTTGAAGCTGAAAGGCCAGTACTTTGGCCACCTGATGTGAAGAGCTGACTCATTTGAAAAGACCCTGATGCTGGGAATAATTGCAGGCAGGAGGAGAAGGGGACGACAGAGGATGAGATGGTTGGATGGCATCACTGACTCAATGGACATGAGTTTGGGTAGACTCTGGGAGTTGGTGATGGACAGGGAGGCCTGGCGTGCTGCAGTTCATGTGGTCACAAAGAGTTGGACACAACTGAGCAACTGAACTGAAGGCGAAAGGTTGTCCTTCCATCTCCACAGTTTAGACTTTTTCCCCAGTGGCTCAGTGTTAAAGAATCCATCTGTCAATGTGGGAGATGCAGGTTCGATTCCTGGGTTGGGAGGATCCCCTGGAGGCAACCCATTCCAGGGTTCTTTTCTGGGATATCCAATGAACAGAGGAGCCTGATGGGCTACATTCCATGGGGTAGCAAAAGAATGGGACACAGCTTAGCAACTAGACAACAACAAAGAGACAGACACACAAACCTGTGAACACAAAATCCCCTCGGCACTAACTGCTCATCTTTTGTTATGTTGGCATCTATCAGTGATTGATAAAACCACCCACCTGGATGCCCAAACCGGAAATGTGGTCATCATCTCTGACACATTTCTGGATGGCGGGGCAGCCATCTGCCCATGACATTCCCCTTGGGAAGGGGCAGTGTTTTTGGAAGACGGGAGATGCTACTCACTACCCCCACTTTGTAGATGAGGCTATAAGATGGAGTGTTTTTTTAGTTTTCTCAAGGGACGTTATTTGCATATGACAAATCACTCACAGGTTACTCTGGTTTTATGGTTTAACACTGAGTTTATTAAATTTATTAAACAAAGTTGTGTTCTTTCTCAAGGTTTTAAGTTCAGTTTATAAATCTTATTTTATTTGTAAAAGCCTGGTGAAAATTAAAAATCACATCTAAGGAGACTTTGATTAATACCTAACCTAATTTATAAACTTAAGGATTTTCAATTGTCTTTATAATCTTGATACATTCTATTTTCAGTACTTTGTACAATTAACAAACAAAAGTTCCCAAGTATTCAAGTATTATAAATCTAATAGATCACCTTAAACTCATAAGCATGATGATTCTTATGATATCATAAATGCTCAAGTGCTGTATATAAATCTAGTAAAAATTCAACTTAAAACAGCAAGTCTAAATCAATTCTTAAATTACTCACTTCAATTGTGATCAAAAAGTTTAACTGCTATCCCAATAAAATAAACTCTCTTAAATACAAAAATTTCTATATGAATTACTCCCTCCTTTTATAATAATACAGTCACTTTTTTAAAAAACAAATTGAAGGTTTCTGTCAACCCAGTGTCTATCATCACCATTTTTTTCAATAGTATTGGCTCATTTTATGTCTCTCTGTCACATTTGGATAATTCTCATGATATTTCAAACTTTTTCATTTAATTTTTAAATTATTATTATATTTGTTATAGTGATTTGTGATCAGTCATCTTTGATGTTACTAATGCAAAAAGATTAAGACTAGCTGAAGGCCAGATGTTGGTTAACATTTCTTAGTCATAAAATATTTTTAAATTAAGGTATGTACATTTTTAAAACATAATACTGAAAGAAGAAGTCCCATGGACTGTAACCTACCAGGCTCCTCTGTCCATGGGATTCTCCAGGCAAGAATACTGGAATGGGTAGCAGTTCCCTTCTCCAGGGGATCTTTCTGACCTCAGGACTGAACCCCGGTCTCTTGCTCTGAAGGCAGATTCTTTACCATCTGAGCTACCACACTTAATAGACTACAGGATGATGTTAGCATAACTTCTATATGCACTGGGAAACCAAAAACTCTGTGTGATGCACTTGATGTGATATTCACTTCATTGTGGTAGTCCGGAAGCAAACCTTCAACATCATTGAGGTCTTCCTGTAATTAATTAATAAAAACTATGCATAAATTTTTTTGGTAAAAATGTATACAAATAATTGGGCTTCCCAGGTGCCTCACTGGTAAAGAATCCATCTGCCTATGCAGGATACATAGGAGATGTGGGTCGGGAAAATCCCTTGGAGTAAGAAATGGCAACCCACTCCAGCTTTCTTACGTGGAAAATGGAGTCACAGAATCAGGAATGACTGAATTGACTTAGCTTGCATGCACATACAAATAATTACATAAATGTATACACTAACATGTTAACAATTATTAACTCTGGTTGGTCGCATTTCAGCTGAATTTTATTTTCTTGTTCAAACCTTTCTTCATTTTCAAATGAATATGTATCTCTCCCTGTTTTTTAAATAAACCAAGGAGAGATATAATTGGAAAAAAAAAAAACAAACAGGTTGTGTCTATTCTCGGATAAATTCTGTGCTGGAGCCCCATCCTGAAGACTGGTCCCTGGGTACCTAGACCCTCAGGGTAGACTTTATCATGGACAATTTGGAGCCTGGATTCATTTAATCACTGCAGCAGACCTCAGGGGACTTGTAATTCATGAATCTATTTGGGCAAAGACATTTTCAACATCAGGCTCTGAAATGTATTATTATTATTTTTTAACAAGGAGAGGAAATTTATACCTAAAGCCATCCTCCATAGTCTGAGCTTTTCGGACGATCATGCAAATTTAAGTTTAAGTGAAGAAAAGTATAGATTAGAAGCTCTTCTCTCCAGGTCTGGTGGACAAGCTCTCTATAACTAAGGAGCTGATTGCCTGACTAAGTAACTGCCTGATGAGCTGAAAGACCCATGAATAAATGAATAAATACATGAATGCAAGCAAATTAGTGACTAGTTTTGAAAACCAGAATAAATTAGTGAATGGATGAGTAAAAATAGCTAATTAATGACCTAATGACTGACTGGCAGAAGCAAGGACTCACTGGATGAATGAATGAATGGAGTCAAAGACTTCCTGAGACTCAGCGTGGGTGAATGAATTAATTAGTTGAATAAATATGTGACTGGATGGATGGATGACTAAATGATTGACAATACTGACTAAATTGCCAACTGAAGATTGAATAAATGAAATAGAGAATGAATGTGTGCGTGCTAAGTCCCTTCAGTCATGTCTGATTCTTTGTGACGCTATGGACTGCAGCCTGCCAGGTTCCTCTCTCCATGCGATTCTCCAGGCAAGAATACTGGAGTAAGTTGTCATGCCCTCCTTCAGGGGATCTTCCCGACCCAGGGATCACACCTGCAGCATCTCTTACATCTCCTGCATTGGCAGGTGGGTTCTTTACCACGAGGGTCACCTGGGAAGCCCAGAGAATGAATGACTGAAAGTGAACTCAAAGGTTGGCTGACTCACTGTTTATCTGAATTAGTTGACCAACTGAATTATGGTTGTCTAAAACAACAAAACAATTCAGTGACTACAACAAATGAGAGACAGGATGCATGAATGAATGAATGAGTTTGAGGGTGTGTGGCCCCTTCCCTCCTCATTTCCAGACATCTTAGATTTATTAATGCAATTACTCAGAACCTTTTGGTGGCCTTCTAAGTGCTCACTTTTCATTACATTTTGTGGATGAAACCTGATACCTGACTTGTGGTTTATTTTTACTCTTAGGATCTGTCAATCAACCTTGATTTTTTAGGCTAGCTCCCTGGGGTATTTAAGAACAACAAATCACATCTGAGTCTTGAGTCTTTGCTTCTGGGTACCTTGGGAAGGATCCAGGTCCTGGGGTTACAGGTCTTTCCTGAGTCCTTCCCAGACTCTGGAGGAAGCCATTCAAACTCCAGGTCTTATCTGTTGGGTGAGAGGTTCTACTGTGCCAGGAGCTCTACTGGGAGGCACTGAGCTGGTTCATTTCAGTGCAGGGGCCTGATAACCCGATGCATGATTCTTCTCAAGCCATGGGATGCAGTTTGCACTTGCAAGCTTCCTGGTGTGCATTCTATGGAGAATTTCCAATGTTTGCCTGCTCACCATTTTATTGTTGATCCCCCTGGGTTTCCCTTTATTTCTCTGGCTTACCTGAAACAGACTGACCCTCGAAAGAATTTTCAATGAATTAAACTCCTCCTCAGTGACCCATTTAGAGCCAGGATTGGGGAATGAAGCCTCCCACCCCTCCTCTCCTGCACGCTCGAAACTGCCTCCATGGACAGGGAGATTTGCTAAAGTGGGGGTCTATGTGTTACCAAAGGATCCATTAATTGGGAGCTCGCTGTTTGCCTCTGGTTTATTAGCTTCAGATTCCATACTGGATCTATTGTCTATTTATATTTTTAAGGGAATGTTTCAGAAGAGTATTTATTCTTCAAGGAAAGCTCAGAGGTTACCCTTGAATTTCAGAACAAAGATCTGCCAAAATCCATGGCAAAGAGGCTAAAGATAGACGTGGTGTTTATTTGTCTGCAGCCTCTTTGGGTGTGTTATTAGCTGTTGGCACAGAATTAGAACATCACCTGTAGCGCCAGGCTGGAAAGAAGGTGGGGCTGACATGACCACGGAGACAAGGCTTGATGACTGTGTGAGAAATCTTGCTTGGTTCAAAGCTAATAAACAAGAAGACATTCTAATTAGATGTCAGCTCTCCTCTCGGGATTTGTAGAGTGGGTTTAACATCTCAAGGATCTTTACATGTGTGAATACTCACATTGACTTGGGAGAAGGGCAGAAGGATTTAAACCAAAGTTCATCTGTCTCTCTGTCTAGGATGACATTATGACCTTCCAATTTCCATAATCTGTTGAATTCTAGTTATACGTACATATATATATTCACCTCATACAGTATCCCATGCATGATTGGCATTTGATAAGCTTTTGCTGATGAAATCAACAAATGAGGAAATGTCAAACTCAATTAATCTTTTAAAGCTTAGTTCAAATTCCGTACCTCCACGCAATAATTCCTTGCATTTGCTTACAACGTGGCACAAAAGGAAAATCAAGAGCCTTGGAGATGGGCCAACTGGGTTTCACACTCCAGTTCTCTTACTAATTAGTTGTGCTTAACTTTTTTCAGCCTGTTCCTTCATCACTGTCTCCATCATCACGATCACCATCATCACAGTAATGAGTACCCCTAAGTGTTTGCATGTGCTGATTAAGCATCTTCTTTTTACTCTCCACAAAACTCCACTATGTTAAGTCCTAGTATCTTCCATGTACAGATAAAGAAACTGATGCACGTGGAAGATCAGCAGTCGTCGTAGCTAAGCTTTACTATTTGCCAGGCACTGTGCCTTAGTATTTTAAAATCCACTCAACCATCAAATGAGCAACATGTCTTACTTTGCCTGGAACTGTTCTGGCTTTGGCAAGGAAAGTCCCATGCTCTGGGAAAACCTTCAATCCTGGAACCACCAGGACAGTTGATAACTCAATCTTTACAACAAACCATGAGAAAGATGGTATTTATTCAACTTAACAGATGAGAAAATTTGCCCAAGTTCATGCTAGTAAATGGCAGAAACAGGTACTCTGGTTCTCTGAGCCTTGTTTTCTGCATGAGGAATAAATTTTCCCATCATTGAATCACTGGGGTGTTAGATACTCTCTAATATGTAATGAGTGTATCACTTTTTTTCTTCCTCTTGTTATTCAAAACTACCACCTTACTGTCTTTAACTTTACATCAAGAGCCTTAAAAAAGTCACATCTTATGAGCTCCACCTCATAACCTTCCATTTACTTTCAACCTGTCTCAGTCTTCCTTCTTCCTCCATCACTTTTCTAAGAAAATGCTGTAGACAAAGGTCATCTAATCACCTATGGATTATTCTATCCACTGGTCTCTTCATAATCCCTATTCTACTTCCTTGGAATGTCAGAGGCAGTCTATCTATGTTTTAAAAAAAAGAAAGAAAAAAAAAAGGAAATGAATTGAATTGGAATAAATCCCAAAGCACTTGACACTTCTGACCTCTCTCTCCTTAGAGTTTTTGCTGTCTTGGTTCCCATGACTGTCTTAGTTCTCCCATGTATCTGAAAGCTCCTTCTCAGACTTCATGGCTCCTCTTTATCTTTCTTCTTTTTAAATATTGCTGTCTTTCAGAGTCTTTCCCTTTGATCTCACTTTATAGTCTCTCATGAAGTCATCCCGTTCAATTCCCAGACTTCACTGTCATATTTATCCTGGTAAAATTCCAACATCTTTCTCCCAAGTTTTGTATATATATATATGTTCAAACATATTAGTAAGGAGAGCATAGGTTATGCTGTGGTCACAAGTTGACCTTCAACTCAGATGCATCAAATATGCATTTCTCATTCACAAGTCATGTTCAGCAGAAGTTGGTGAACAGAACTCCACAGCACCGCTCAGAGACCCAGGCTGGTGGATGCTCTGCCATGAACTCTGGACCCATGACCTCTAGCCTCTGTGGCAGGGGGCTAGTGAGAGGAAGGGTTGCCCAGTGCCTCTTAAATCCTCCCATCTGGAAGTGACACAGATAACTTCTGCCCCTAGTCCATCATCAGGAACTAGTCACGTGACCCTGGAAACTGCAGAAGTCCTAGAGAAAAGGAGGCACTTAGTGAGCTGTAAATCAGTCAACAGGTGCCTGGGCACCCGCATATGGAGTTTACTGGGGCAGCTCAAGTTCATCGGTTCCCCGCAGAATCAGTATCCTCTTCCACCAAACCACTCCACCTTCTAGTTTCTGAATTTTTAAAAGGGCCACATCCACACTGTATCCTGAACTGTAAGCAACTCTGGTATTTACCTCCCTTCCCCTACTTTAGGCCACTTAAGAAAACTTACTGATTTTTCTCTCCTTTCTTTCCTTGTCCCTGCCTCTTTGAATCTAAACCTCTCTGACTGTTCTCAACCTACTGCTCTAGACCAGTTTATCATCAGTTTTCTGGATTTTTGTTTCAGCTTCTGACATGCCTCCCCTATTCCTGGAGCATCTCCTCCTATCATCCTTCCTCTCTAATCCATCCTCTCTAAGGCTGCCAGAGTGGCATAGCTTGTTTTTCCTCAGGGGCTAATCCAATCACACCATGTTCTTGCTTTGGTGTCTGTAGGTTCCCTGAACTCACTCCTATAACAGCTAACTTCTCATCTTCTTCCTCAAACTTGTTTCTCCTGAAAGTCTCCCGGGCTCAGGTATAGGAATTCCATCTTTCCAGTGGCTCAACCCAAAACCTTGAAATCATTATCTTGATTCCTCTTTCTGATTCTCTTATTCCACATTCTAGCTACCAGCCAATCCTATTGGCTCCATCTTCAAAATGTATCCAGAATCCAATCAGTTCTCACGGACACTTCTGCTCCCTCTCTGGTACAAGCCCCTGAGACAGTTCACACGGATTGATGCAAGAGCCTTCTAATGAGTCCCCTGTTTCTGCTTCTGCCCCTTTAGTTCTATTTTCTACAGATTAGCAGGAGAGGTCCTTTGACAAGCAAGCCCATCTCATCACTCCATTGGGCAAAGCCCTCTAAGAGCTTCACTTTTAACTCAGGATAAAAGCAAAAGGCCTGGGGGTCCTGCAGGCCCTCTACAATCTAATTATCTTGAGTGGACCTCATCTTCCTGGACCCTCCCCCAGAATCACCCCACCTGGTCCTATCGGTCCCCTTTCTCTTCCTTCAATGTGCCAGAGTCCTCTGCCTCCAGAGAGATTCTCAGAACTGGGCACCATCCTTTGAGTCTTTAGTCACATGTCATTTCTCAATGACCAGCTGGTATAAAATCCCCATCTCCCTTTTCCTCCCTCTCAGTTTTACTTTTTATCTATGGTGTTTATCACCACTTAATAATCTGTACTGCTGTTGTTCAGTTGCTAGGTCGCGTCCCACTCTTTGCAACCCTGTGGACTGTGGCACACACAGGCTCTTCTGTCCTCCATTATCTCCTGGAGTTTGCTTAAATTCGTGTTCATTGAGTCAGAGATGCTATCTAAACATCTCATATATTATTTTATTATATGAGACATATATCACTCCTATTTATCTTGTTTAACATCTGTCTCTTTCAGGGAGAAGGTAAGCTACACAGGGACAGGGACTTTTTCCTGCCTTGTTCACTGAGAGATCCCGAGTGCCGTTAAGATTGCCTAGGATGTAGTAGGTGTTCAGTAAATATTTGTAAATAGTCCTGAAGATAAGGGCCAAACTTCCACCAATAACTGCAGTACCCTCATTTGCCGTACTACCTTCTTTGCACAAAACCAACATTTCCCAAATTACCATCCAGACAATGCCAGCCCTACTTGCATATTTGCCTTTAAAAAAAAATGTTCGGGAAATATTTTATACTCTTGGCTCGCCCACCATCCCACAAAATTGGCCCAAATTCAAAATACATAAAAGCATATTATAAAATCTAAGAAGTGCTGCAGAAAGTTTGACTTTGTTGCTAAGCTTCCTTATTCAGTCAATCCTTTCAGATGATTTACATTAGCACCCTGTACAATCCAGCCCTCTGTGAGTTTTCTGCTGCGTAGTTTACAGTTCTCAGAATGCATCAGACTGTTTGGTTTGTTTCATTATGCTGTTTTCTCACTTTTGAATTGCCAAATACTCTCCCTCATCTCTTTCCTCTCTACATAAACACACACACACAAACACACACTGTCCAGGACAAACAGTAACTTCCCTTTCCTGCCCTTGTGTGACCTGACACCTTCTTTATGAAGCCCACTCTGATTTCCTCCTAAATTGCTTTTTCCTTTAGTGCCCCCACCAAGACCTAGTAAGGGATTTATCAGAGCATTTGACTCAGTTAATCCCAGATATGAAATCACACATCTATTCTCATGATTAATTCTCAGCTTCCCAAAGGCACAGGCTGTACCATTTCATCCTTGTCTGCCCCAAATGCACCCCTCTACCTCACACAAAGAAGGTTGAACTTCATCAGTAGAACTGACCTGGTGGGCCTTCTAAAGTCAGGGCATAAGAAGCCTTGAACTCTTTCTCATGGAACATTCTCAAAACCCATCCACCAGCTGAGAAGCCCAAGGAACATAAAGAATCCATGTGCAGGTATGCAGTTTGAGAACCGCTGCTGAGCTCCAAGCCGACAGCCAGCAACACCGCGGGCCATGGAGTGAGTCAACCTGGACATCCAAACTTCAGAGGACTGCATCCCTGGCCACCATCTATCTGCCTGCTGTCCCAAGGGCATCCACATCAGAACCATCCGGGCCAGCCCAGTCAGCCCACAGAACCAAGAGAAATACAATAATACATTTTTACATTAGCCCATGAATTTTGGTGGTAATTTGTTAGGCAGTTATGTTAGGGCTTCCCTTGTGGCTCAGCTGGTAAAGAATCCGCCTGCAATGCAGGAGACATGGGTTCCATCCCTGGGTCGGCAAGATTCCCTGGAGGAGGAAATGGCTACCCACTCCAGTATTCTTACCTGGAGAATCTCATGAACAGAGGAGCCTGGCGGGCTACAGTCCATGGGTCGCAAAGAGTCGGATATGACCGAAGTGACTGAGCATGCATGCATGCCTGGTAAGGGACACAGAACTAACAAACCACAACCAATCTGGAGAATTTCAGAAAAGTCAAAAGGAAACACCGGTCCATATGTCCTTCCAACCTTCCAGAATCCTTCTCACTGGCATCCACCTTGGCTGAGCCATGTGTGTGCTACCAGGAAGGACCCTGAGTCAGAATGATGAGCCAGAGACAACTCAGAAACTAACCCCATCACCAGACCACCCGAGACTTGAAGCCACGTGGCAGAGCAGTCCTTCTGGGTTCCCCGACTCTGCTGCTCTCTGCCAGGGTGCCCCTGCCCGGTAAAGTTTCTTGCTTTGTCAGCATGTATGTCTCCTTGGACAATTCATTTCTGAATGTTGGGCAAGAGCCTAGTCTCAGGCCCAGGAAGGGGTCACCTTTGCCACAACAGTTATAGATCCCTGGAATAGTCTCCTTATCTCCCCAAACCTGACTTAAACATCCTCTTTCTTAGCAGCCCTGCTGTTCCTAACTAAGGAACTTGGAATGTGAAGCCCATCCCTTGTAGTTCAGAAAGTTCTGTAAGCTTTTTCATCTGCCTGTGAGTAGTAGTGAAGAGGAACTAAAGAGCCTCTTGATGAAAGTGAAAGAGGAGAGTGAAAAAGCTCAACAATCAGAACGCTAAAATTGTGGCACACGGTCCCATCACTTCATGGCAAATAGATGGGAAACAATGGAAACAGTGACAGGCTTTATATTCTTGGGCTCCAAAATCACTGCAGATGGTGACTGCAGCCTGAAATTAAAAGATGTTTGCTCCATAGAAGAAAAGCTATGACCAACCTAGACAGCATATTAAAAAGCAGAGACATTACTTTGCCAACAAATGTCCATATAGTCAAAGCTATGGTTTTTCCAGTAGTCGTGTATGGATATGAGAGTTGGACCATAAAGAAAGCTGAACTCTAAAGAATTGATGTTGAACTGTGGTGTTGGAGAAGACTCTTGAGAGTCCTTTGGACAGCAAGGAGATCCAACCAGTCCATCCTGAAGGAGATCAGTCCTGAATATTCATTGGAAGGACTGATGCTGAAGCTGAAACTCCAATACTTTGGCCACCTGATGGGAAGAACTGACTCATTTGAAAAGACCCTGATGCTGGGAAAGATTGAAGGCAGGAGGAGAAGGGGATGACAGAGGATGAGATGGTTGGATGGCACCCGCGACCCAATGGACATGAGTTTGAGTGGACTCTGGGAGTTGGTGATGGACAGGGAAGCCTGGTGTGCTGCAGTCCATAGGGTCACAGAGAATCAGACACAACTGAGCGACTGAACTGGACTGAACGGTGAGTGGACATCCCCTTCCATCCAATTGTGCGATTCCCCACAAAAAGACCAGCCCCTCCCTTCTCTTCCTCTGCACGTCTCATTCTACAGCAAGAGCAGGATGTCTTTAGAGAAACTTCATTCTGTAAGTATCGTTTAGCACCATCAGAATGTGCTCTGTGAGCCAGTGCCTCTTGTGTTTGAGTTGGTGGGACATGCTGTCCTTTGGCTGCGGCCCACCAAACACAGCAATGTGCTTTCAATAAGCTCATGACTCCTCCATGACACTTTTTCCCTTGGGGGTCACTCAAAATGCTCCAAGTATTTCCTGCTCTGTGGTCAGCCGTGTCCACACCTTCCTTCCCTGAGTACATGAACTCCCGGGGGCTTGGAATGCACTCTAAGTCCCTAAACTGTGCTGTTTTCAGAACTCATCTCAGGCTTCCCAAGTGGCTCAATGGTAAAGAATCTGCCTGCTAAACAGGAGACACGGGTTCAATCCCTGGGTCAGGAAGGTCCCCTGGGGAAGGAAATGGTAACCCACTTCAGTATTCTTGCCTGGGGAATCCCATGGACAGAGGAGCCTGGCGGGCTTCAGTCCACAGGGTCACAAACAGTCAGACACAACTGAGTGACTAAACAACAACATCAACCATAAAGATAGTTACTGATAGTGATGAGAAGACAGGAGCATTTGCTGCTTCTCTTTTTGAGGAACTGCATCCATAATGTGTCTCCTGTAGACACATTCCCCTTCTCTATGGAGCCCAACAATTAGTGTTGGGTTTCCGTGCTACTTTGTGGCACCAAAGGTTCTGCTTGGATTCATCCTTGTCCTTCAAGTGAATCCTATTAAATAAGCCCAGCAAGAAAAATGAGGAACCTCAAACTTAATCATGTGCCCCAATCACAAAAGGAGACAGCAAAACACCCTGAGACAAAATGGAATTTTGGATGTCGTTGGACAGAACACACAGGAAAGGCACATTCCGAGCAAAACAAACACTCTTGGGCTGTTTCAGGGTGTCATCACCTTAAAAGGGGGCCAAAGGGGCTGCAAGGTAAATTGGTGATGCAAGTCTGAGATATCTAATTCCTCAGGTAAAGAGAGTCAGGTATTAGAGAAACGTCGAGCGTTATCAAGATGTCATCCAAGGGGATAAAGGTAAAGGGGAACTGCAGTAGCTGAGTCACCCGTCCTTCCCCAGGTAGATCCATCTTAGAAAGTCACTTCCTACAGCCCCAGTTACCTTGTTTGTACTGGAGATCATTCTTTTCTGGCCACAGATGGTTGGACCAAGGGTGGCAAATGACCCCAGAGAAAGCAAGTCATAGCTGGTTTCAGCTGATCTCTCTGTCTCTATTTCTCTCTCTCACGTTTTTCTCAATACTTTTGGACTATGTGATACAAAAATAGTTAGGAAGTGTTGGACACATGCATCGTGAGAACATGTGGATCCATGGTGACTATTTCTGCTGCTCAACCAAGAAAGCCAGAGAAGGATATCGTGATGACCCAGAGAAATAGAATAACCCAGGTTTTTTTTTCTTCCAGTCCCTTACGAGTCTGAGCTGTAACTTTAGCCCTTACATGCCAACAGAACTCACTCCTACTTTTTCAACTCTTTTTTTGGTTTGGTTTTACTATTTATATGTTTCTGTTTCTTGTAAAAGAAATCCCTAATGAAAAGAGGAAAGCAGATCAAAGAAGGTTTGAAATGTTAAGTAGTTGTATCCCTCTGGCCCATGCATCACCTTACCCCAATTCTGTGGGTATTTTCTTCATTGAAGCTTCCCTGAGAGACTCCAGGAAAGTGCCAACTCCTCCTCCTGAGTCCACACGGACTGTTGAAAGTGAACCTGGCCCCAGAAGAGCCATCCCTCTTGCCAGTTCTTGATTCCAGAACAGCTTTTGTGATCTGACCTCAATCAAGAAAACATTCTGCTCTGTCCAGGGCTGATGGGGGAGGATCAGTGTACGAACACTATAACTTTGGCCTGTGCAGGAGCAAACACTGGGAACCTGCTGTGACCTACATTAAGTTTACACATACCAGAAACAGACATCCTGCATGAGAGTCAAAAAAGCTGGATCCAACTAACTCTTCTAAATAATTTTTATGTATTTTTTCATTTGTTTGTTGGCTACGAGGATGAGATGGTTGGATGGCATCACAGACTCAATGGAATGAGGTTGAACAAACTCTGGGAGATAGTGAAGGACAGGGAAGTCTGGTGTGCTGCAGTCCATAGGGGTTGCAAAGAGTCAGACACGACTGAGCGACAAAACAACAAGAATTAGCAGTAACCAGCAAGGAAGGCAGGTATCAGGTCCCACTCTGGTCCCGCATGTAAATGGGCAAGATAAACAACATACAGTTCTATCCATTAAATAGAATAGAACTGTATATTCTATTCTGTAGGACAGATATCTAATTCTACTGGGTGGGTTCAGCCTGTCTCCATGTTTATTTGGGCTTCCCGGATGGTGCAACGGTAAAGAATCTGCCTGCTAATGCAGGAGCCGCAAGAAATGTGGGTTGGATGCTGAATTGGAAAGATCACCTGAAGTAGGAAATGGCAACCTCCTCCAGTATTCTTGCCTGGAAAATTCCATGGACAGAGGATCCTGGCGGGCTACAGTCCATGGGACCCACAAAGAGTCAGACATGACTGTGTAATTGAACACACAGATCATGTTCTATTTACCTTTATAAATTCCTGCATTAAGACCCTCTCCAAGCTGGGATTAATTACAGCTTGATAGCTGCTATTACTCTGGCTAGATAGCTGGGTATAACCACTGCAGTCATTACTGCGGAAACCAGAGTGGAAAACCTGAGCTCCTACAATGTATAGTCTGGGTTTGGATGTTTATATGGTTGAGCTACCAAGGACAGAGTTAGAAATCAAATGTGGTGGGCTTCCCTGGTGGTCCAGTGGTTTAGAATCTGCCTTGAAATGCAGAGGATGCATGTTCCATTCCTGGTCAGGGGACTAAGAACCTACTTGCTACAGGGCAACTAAGCCTTCGAGCCGCAACTACTGAGTCCACTTGCCGCAGCTAAGACTCGGTGCCGTCAAATTAATTAACTGGTTAATTAAAGAGAGAAGAAAGCAAACATGAGTCTTTGAGCTCCCTTTCTTTTCACTAGACTACAATGTAGTCTACTGTAGATAGATTTGCTATTTTCAAAGCAAAAGAGGTGAATGACTGATCAGGTTTTCACTTGGTTATCCTGGTGTTGGCCGGCAGTTCCCATGTGGCAGGTGGCAGAGGACAGTCTCTGGAGCCAGATGCCTGGGTAAAATCCCAGCTTGCAGTTATTGACCACTTTCTCTGGAGGCCCTTAGCTTCCATGTGCCTGATTTTGCATCTGCAAAGTGGGGGCAATACAGTCTGCCTCAGGTGGGTTCTTGTGAGGATTCAGTGGGTAAAAGTCGCAGTCTTAGAGTAGAGCAGAGCGTATCTGCCCAGATGTAGAGTGACTGCCCTCTCCTTGATTTCCCTGGAACACAGAACCCCTAAGGTTCACAGACATTTATGTATCTGGCAGTTTTACCGAAGATCTGGGCAGTGGGGGTAAGATGTCAGCATGCAGAAATGAAGTGTCCAGTGTTTCCTGGAGTCCTCATCCCCTCCACTAACCCCACCAGGGGCGTAGACTCTTCTCATTCATAGTCTCTCTCTCTGCCTCTCTGTTGCTATGATGCCAGGCTGAAGGGACTTGCACTTGACCAGGGAACAATTTTCTGCCTCACAGGAAGTCCTGAATTTTTCTGTGGTCCTGGGGAGACACAGGAAGGACGGCTCCTGTGTACCTCCCCAGGAGGGTTGCCAGAAAAATAAATACAGGATGCTAAATTAGCTTGAATTCCAGATGAACAACAAATTTCTTTTTCGTTTTTTAGTATAAATAATTTCCCCAAATGTCATGGGGCATACTTACACTAAAAATACATTTGTTGCTTGTCTCAAGTTAAAATTTAACTGGGTTGCCTATATTTTTACAGGTATGCCTCAAAGATATTTCAAGTGTGGTTCCAGACCATCACAAGAAAGTGAACATCACAATAAAATGAATCACATGAAGATTTTGAATTCCTAGTGCATGTGAGAGTTTTGTATAAGTGATACTGCTTCCCAGGTGGCCCTAGTGGTAAAGAACCTGCCTGGCAATGCCGGAGAGATGCGGTTCAATCCTTGAGTCAGGAAGATCCCCTGGAGGAGGGCACGGCAACCCACTCCAGTATTCTTGCCTGGAGAATCCCATGGACAGAGGAGCCTGGTGGGCTACAGTTTATAAGGGTCACCGAGAGTTGAACACAAATGAAGTGACTTAGCATGCACGTGCACATGAAGTCTGTTAAGTGTGCAGTAACATCATGTCTGAAAAATCAATGTACATACTTTGATAAAAAAATAGTTTAAGGATAAAATTGCTAACCATGATCTGAGCTTTCAGGAATTGTAATCCTTTTGCCGGCGGACAGTCTTGCAATATTTCAAGCCCTCCACCAGGTACCCACACTAATGGGAATATCAATAACTTTCCAAGTGCAAGGGTCTTATTTCATGTCTTAAGCAACCACTTGGTGTCTTTATACTGAGAACTCTCTGCCCCTCCCCTCCGTGGCCTCCTGTCATCCCTACGCCTCAGCAAGGTCTTGAAATCTTGAAAGGTCAGAACTCTCCAATCTGTGCTGATTTGGGTCACCATTTCCTTGAGACTTCCTTTGCCTCTTCTTTGATTAAAGCTCTGTTTGCCTCGCCTCCCGCTTTTTTAGCAATTACACTAATTAAGCTAATTTTTCTTTGTTCTCTCTTTGCAATTTGCATAAATGGCAAATTTATATATAGTGTCCCTAATTCTCCTTTAACTGCTCTGTAATTAACAGGATGCTCAGGCTAAATATAAATAAGTGCAGAAGGAAAAACAGCCTTCTGCTAAAGTACCGATAAAGGCTGGCAGAGAAGAAAAGCAGAGAGAAGAAAACAATTCCAAGCCTGCTCTAAACTCATTATGCCTGATTGGGTCACAGTTGGAGGAGACGAGCTAAAGGTCAGCGGCTGCAAGAGTGTCTTTCTGAGTGCCCTATCTCTCAGAGCAATTTCAGGATAGGATTTGGGCAATAATAATACTTCATAGTTTTTCAAGGGGGCAGAGGGGTGTGGTATGAGGGAGATGGTGGTATGGCAGTCAGTGGGTCTCAGTCTGAGGTGTGGCTCTAAGACCACCTTGAGCTAAGTTGGGTCACCTTGAGCTAAGGAGCAACAAAACCGAATATCTGGGATATAAGTGCTTTCCAGGCAACACACACTAGAATACTCAGTAACTCCACCATTCCGTCATTTCCCAGATGGGAAAATACCACATGATGGAGATGTGCTTAAAACAGTTGTACATCAGGACAAAGTCTTCCTTCTACAGATGCACATTCATGTATTGATGCAGGGCTTATGGGAGAGTCCTTTGGGAATTGACTTGGTGTATTTAGCAGTAGCAGCAGCAGTGATTAAAAAGGCTGTTCTTGGAGGCGGGTCTTATTTCTACCTCTAGCTCTACCTTTGTGACCTTGGGAAAATTGCTTACCGCGTTCATGTTCTCTTTTCTGCAGAGTGGGGTACAGCAGGCTTGTGAGGCTGTTGGCAAGGTTACGGAAGCATCATTAGAGTACTTAGTACCGTGCCTGATGTCAGCAAACCCTCAACACCATTTAACACTCATTTTGTCAGGTCACATGATTCAGTTGACATTGGTTTCAAGATCTAGAACCTTGGATGATCCAATGAAGGAACTGTGGGAAGACCTAAGAAGAGAATTGTCCTCTCCTCCCAGTCTTGGAATTGTGATCATATTCATTGCCAACAGTATCAATGCCTCATGTGTGTGTGTGTGTATTTCCATACAAGTCTACAGAAGAATCCCCTCTGTGATTGGGACACAGAGATGGATGAGGCAGTCTTCAACATGGAGAGACAGACAGGTTTTAAAGAGTCAGCTCCACAAGGATGAGTGAGAGCTCTCAGGGGGCTCAGTGAAGTGGGTCCCTGTGAGGACCAGAGGATCCAAAGAAGGCTGTGTTCATACTATGTGTTCATGTCATCGCAGTGTTGGGAAATCACTCAGTACTTCTCTTCCCTCAACTTTTTACTCTGTTATCAAAAATGGATGCTTTATAAATAATTATCCCCTCCCCCTTTTTGAGAGCTTGCTTTAAGTCACCTGCTTTTTAAAAATCATTAAAGAATTTTATTAAAAAAAAATAAAGTCTTTAAAACTGTCATAGACAACAGGTGCCTAAGGAGACATTTGACTAAATGTTAGGTGGTAACCTGGGAGGGATTCTGGAAGAGAAAGAGTACATTAGGGAAAAACTGAGGAAATCTGAATAAAGTATGTACTTCGGTAAATAACAACAAACCAATATAAACTCATGTGACAAATGCACCATACTAATGTGACATACTACTAATAAGGGGGTACGGGGTGTGGGGTGTACAGAAACTGTGCTATCTTTGTAATGATTCCATAAATCTACAACTGTCCTAAAAATTATTGAAAGAGATAAAAGACTAACTTTCAAAGGAACAAGTCAGAATTAACATTTCAAATTGAGTGTGGCCCTTGTTTGTGTAAACCCACATTAGGACTTGTCTTTGATAATTGGAAGAAATCAATAATTGCATTCAGTGTTATTTGCAGCTGCCACTACAGAAGGAGTGAGCATCCAGAGCAGAGAGCTGCTTCCCCAGGAACCACACTCAGCATCTCAGCATGGAGCCACCACGGCTTTGAGCTGTGTCTGTGAGCATCTGTGCTTTATCTCCATTCGTTTTGTGCATTCGTGAGCAACATGCATCTTAAGATCATTGCTTTTTCTCTTTACGCCACTTTGGCTCATGAAAGGTTTTGGACCATGGGGGATACCTGTATTGTTACAGTATACACTATATATTAGAATATGCATGTAATTTGTAAATAAGTAATACATATACAGAAGAATGTATGCTCAAGAGGTTTTTCCTGAGAGAGGAGCAGGATCAAAGAGAACTCCCGTGGTGGCCCAGTGGTTAAGAATCCGCCTGCCAGTGCAGGGGACATGTGTTCAATCCCTGGTCCAGGAAGTTCGCACATGTCTCAGGGCAACTAAGCCGAGGTTCTGCAACTACTCAGCCTGTGAGCTCTAGAGCCTGTGCTCTGCAACAAGAGAAGCCACTACAATGAGAGGCCCACACATCACAACTGGAGAGTAGCCCCTGTTCGCCACAACTGGAGAAAGCCCATGCACAGCAACAAAGACCCAGTGCAGTCAAATAAATAAAACATTTTTAAAAAGGATACAAAGGAGAATCAGCTAAAGGAAGATCCGAGAAAAGAGGGTTAAGTAAGGAAGTTTTCCTGGAGGAGAATCTTGGAAGCAGAAGGTCCACAGATATGAAGGCTACTTCTTTCCTGTCCCTGGTACTGTCTGCAGCATATACAAGACTGTCCAGCACACAGAGGACACTCAGGTCTTCTGAATGAGAAGGAGAGGTAAGAGGGTAGAAGGGGAGAGGAGATGCTCCTGAACTGCCCATGCTTTATAGACTGATTATCTCTGTTCCCCAACTTTCTAAGTTGAAGCCTTAACCTCCAAGGTGATGATGTTTGAAGGTGGAGGTCCCACCTTAGACAAGTAATTGGTCATGAGGGTGGGGCCTCCATGAAGAGATTAGTGCCCTTATAAGAGGAGAAAGAGGCACCAGAGCTCATTCTGTGTCTCTCTACACACACCTGAGGGAAGACCACATGTGGACACAGCAAGCTAGTGAGCACCTGCATCAGGAAGACATTCCTGGCCTGGACCTGACCACATCAGCACCCTAGTTCACAGCCTCCAGATCTGTGATAAATGCCTGTGGAATCCTAAACAAAATCAACCCTGAATATTCGCTAGAAGGACTGATGCTGAAGCTGAAGCTCTAATACTTTGACCACTTGATGCAAAGAGCTGACTCATTGGAAAAGATCCTGATGCTGGGAAAGATTGAAGGTGGGAGGAGAAGAGGGTGACAGAGGATGAGATGGTTGGATGACATCACTGACTCAAAGGACATGAGTTCTAGCAAACTCCAGGAGATAGTGAAGGAAAGGGAAGCCTAGCATGCTGCAGTTCATGGGGGTCACAAGCAGTTGGACATGACTTAGCCACTGAACAACAACAGCTGGTATAACTATGACAAAGAAGATAATGTATCAGTATATAAACTGTCCTCTGTACCCAGCATGGTGTTTAGCACAGGGAAGTCTTCCTGGAAACCTTTACTGATTGACTGAGTCCCCTTTAAGCTGATGGTCAGCAGGGCATCTTTTAAAAGACTAGAATCACAGCTGGCATCAGTGAGTAGGAATTGTTATCCATGAGCGGATGTTTCCAGGATCATCGAGAGTCTCAGCGATGCTTCCTTATTTTCCTGTCTGATCAAATTCAAAGATCACTTGTTTCAACATGACATCACTGGGGAAGTACTCAAAGACCCAATTATTTAAAAAAAAAAATCCAAGAAGAATTTTTCTCATTTTGGTTGGGAGAAATATTTTCAATAATTTGAGGAGATGAGGGGAATCTTTTTTACTAAGTTGTTTTGTGAGAAACATTTTAATGGTGTCAGGAGGGAGATGCCTTTTGTGCTGAATGTACCTCATTACAGGCCCCTCAAAGGAAGCCTTTGTTAGCATCTCCAGTAGCTGATGATTGCTACTCTAGGATGATATGAGGGAAAGAATACAGATTTTGTTTGAATTCCAGGCCTGTTTCAAATCCTGGTTATCCTTTGTTTGACCTTGAAAAAGTCAGTTAAACTCTCTGACTTCAGTTTCTTCTTCTGTAAACGAGACTAGAAATACTTTTTGTTGAGAAGGTAACATAAGACAAAGTACACAAAGCTTCCACAGAGTAAGTGCTCACTAAATGTTATTCCTGTCACTGGAGCAAAATTTTGATTATTTAGGATCCCAATTCAGGCAATAGTTTTCCCAAAAGACTAGCTAATTCCAAGAGGAACTCCAAGGAAACACCTTTTGCTATTTGGTTCAACATCATAATCACTTCTTTTTCCTGTTAAGAGATGAAAGACTCACTGTGTATTAGACAGCTCTGCTGAGTGGCAAACAAACCCTGCATCTTAGCTGCAGATACTGCTTTCTGGATCTTGTCAGATGCTGTGTTGTGTCCATCCTTGAGACTAAGAAGATGAGCAGGGAAATCACATCTGACGACGGGGAGGTCATGGAGAGGAGACGGCTGCCATGTGATCCGCAAGCTGGACCAAGGCAACTGTAGGCTCCTCACCACCACACCCCCGATTCCTTGGAATGTACACTCTGGCCCGTTCCCACAGTGGGAGCTGTTCCAAGAATGCAGCTGTGGAAGAACATGTGTGCTTGAGATGATCTGGATGGTGTATGAGGCTGAATCCCATTATGGCCTCTCTATAAACTCTTTTTAATTAAAAGAAATTTAATTGAAGTATAGTTGCTTTACAATTTTGTGCTAGTTTCTGCTGTAGAACAATGTGAATCAGCTGCTCAGTACACACACACCCATTCCCTCTTGAGCCTCCTTCCCAAGACCCCCTCCCACCCTCTCGGTCATCACAGAGCCCAGAGCCGAGCTCCTTGTGCTGCAAGCAGCTCCCCACTAGCTGTCTACTTGCACAGGGTAAGGGATAGATGCCAACGCTGCTCTCAGTTCCTCCCACCCGCTGCTTCCTCCACTGGGCCCACAAGTCCATTTTCCACGTCTGTGTCTCCATTTCTGCCCTGCAGACAGGTTCATCAGTACCATTTCTATGAACTCTTAAGATCTGGGATTTCCCACTGTTCAGTGGGGCCTTATTAGTGTTTTCTGAGCTATCTGGATGGCCCCTCTCCTTTCTTATCTAATCTGTTACTTGGAACACACTTTGGAAACACTGACTTACAGCACATAATTTAAGTTTTAACAGAACCTGTGAGGGGCAGAAATCCCCCATCAGCCAGCCAGAGAGCCAGCTACTGGAGTGTCAGCTGTGGTTGTTTTAAGAGACCCTTTTGGATTGACTCTGGAGCCTCTTTGAAAATGTCCCAGAACCGCACCATGGACCCTTTCTTCGGTGAGAGTCCTGTGTCCAGTGAAAACTCTCCCTTCAGTTCAACACAACGATACCGACGAAGTCCTCAGCAGCGCCCTTGATACAAGGATGAAGAGGCAGGGGTCGGGGGCAGACCAGATTCTGTGAACAAACAGCACCAGGGTTGCGGTTGGAGAGCGCCCCCCTCCACCAACCGCCTGCCCACCACCCCCCGACCTTGGGGCTACCCTGACCGCCCTCACTAGCACCTTCTGCGGTCCTGTGTGCGCCCCACCTTTGCTTTCCTGATTTCACAAGAGCGCCCCCTTCTGGCTGGACATCGAGGCAGCCAAAACCGCAGCGCATTTACTGCCTCCCTTGGGAAACTCGCCACCAGTGGGAAGGAGAAGCCACAGAAAGTGCTGCAGCTTTACCATCAGCCCTCAGTGGGTCAATTCTCAAACTCATTCCACGAGGTTCTTCAGGGGTCCGCAGCGGCACAGGGCTCCAGCTATAAACACGCCCTCCTGTTGACGTTTCTCCTTTTACTCTCACTTTTCTCATTCCTCACAAATGCTTCCTGCAGTAACCCTCTGGATGAGCTACCTTCCTCCGGGACCTTGTTCCAAGATCTCTTTGCAGGAAAATCCAAGGCAAGATGCACGGATCAGTGGTTTGGAAGGGCAAACGAGCTCTGTGTGTCAGAGCGCGGAAGGGGAGAAACAGACGTTGCGACCCAGTGTGTTGAGCTCAGCCTGAAAGTTAAGGACAGAAATAGCGGATACACAGAGCGCGGTACCCCAGTCTCGGGAGGGCGTGACCAGGGAGGGCTTCCTGGAGAACGTGTTGGTTCCTTCAGAAAAAAGTTGTCGCTCTCAAGAAAGAAAATCTTCCGCTGCCTGAAGGTGAAAATTCAGTCCCACCTCTTCTCACCGGGTGAGGAGCTGGTTGGCCGCCCATTTGCAATTCTTCGCTCCTCCTGCTATTTTGAAAGGTTCTGATATAAGGGGAAAATCTCCTCTCTGGGGAGCCATCGCCCTTTCATGATTTGCCAAACACCTCCTCAGCAAGGAATCCAAAGCCTGCTGAAACCAATTGAGATTCAAAAGGGAAGCGGATCTAAATGGAGGGTTGGAGTGAAAAGATTGTGTTTATCATTGCTCTCGGGCACCTTGGCAATCTTCACTGGAGGAATTTCAGCTCACGGCCTGCCAGGCAATGGGAGCGATTTCTCACCTGAGCCGCAGACACCGCAGCTGAATAGGAAAAGGCTGGTCACAGTGAACTGGAAGCTGATGCATTCAGGAAGCTTCCCTCACTGGTTCTTCGGATGCTTCTCTCTTAATAACCTCAGTTCTGGCTGATTGTGACCCATGTGATCGTAAAGATAAAGGAGCTTAGAGATGAAAGGATTTGGGGACTATGGTCCGAATCCCTCATTTACTGTGGGAAACTGAGGTCAGAATGGGGGAAATGTGTCCCACAATGTGCAAGTAACAGACAAGAAACCAGCTAGACATTTCCAATCCTGAAGGCAAAGTAGCAGCGTGGTAGGTGGTTTTTCAGCTCTGGCCTGGTTTGTTTGCCTCCAGAAGCCTTCAGACATTCTCCTGGATTCTAACAACCTCAAGGGCAGAGATCCTAAGGGTCAGTCTTGCAAAAAATGACTGTAACCTGATGACATTTCATACATGTTTACTGAAGGCCAGTCATAAACATGGTCCCGTGCTACACCCTGGATACTGAAAGGTGTAAAAAACCCCAAACAGGAGAATTTCCTCTTGGTCCAGTGGTTAGGGCTCTGAGCTTTCATTTCAGGGGGCACAGGTTCAATCTCTGGTAAGGGAACTAAAATCCTGCATGCCACATGGCCAGAAAAAACAAACAAGCAAATAATAAAATACAAAAACAAAGCAAAATTTTGGGCTCTGCTCTCAACACCTCACCATTTGGTAGGACATAGACTTGTAAACAGTTGGCTATTATATATTGTGAACAACCAGCAAGAGATTATAGTTCAGTGCAGATACAGGACAGAGGAGAAAAGTCACAAGGGTCTTCAGTGATCATCATCCCTGGACTGGGTTGAATAGGGTTGCACAAAAAGTCACATCCACACAGAACCTCAGCATGGGAGCTTATCTGAGAATAGCATCTTGGCAGACGTAATTAGTTGAGATGAGGTCACACTGGGTTAGTGCTCAGAAGGTCAGTTGTGTCTGGCTCTTTGTGGCCCCACAGACTGTAGACAGCCAGGCTTCTCTGCCTGTGAACTTTGCCAGGCAAGGATACTGGACTAGGTTGCCCTTTCCTCCTTCAGGGGATCCTCCCGACCTGGGGATTGAACTTGTGTCTTTCCATCTTCTGCATTGGCGGATGGATTCTTTATCACTGAGCCACTTAGGAAGCCCATTGGGTTAGGACTGGCCCTAAATCCAATGAATGGCGTCCTCCTGAGCAGGCGGTGTGAGGACACAGATGCAGAGAGAACGTGAAGACAGGCACAGAGGCTGGAAGTGTGCATCTGCAAACCGAGGCTGGCCGAGGAGCAGCTGTAAGCATGTATACATCCCCTCTCTCTTGGACCGCCTCCCCCCGCCATCTTGGTCATCACGGAGCGCAGAGCTGAACTCCCAGTACTATACACAGGAGAAGCCAACACAGCATTGAAAGAACTGTGGTGTGTTCCTCAGTCATGTCTGACTCTTTGTGGCCCCATGGACTGCAGCAGGCTCCTCTGTTCTTCTCTATCTCCCAGAGGTTACTCAGACTCATGTCCATTGAGTCAGTGATGCCATCCAAACATCTCATCCTCTGTCACCTCCTTCTCCTCTTGCCCTTAATCTTTCCCAGCATCAAGGTCTTTTCCATTAAGTCGGCTCTTCCCATCAAGTGCCCAAGGTATTGGAGCTTCAGCTTCAGCATCAGTCCTTCTCTAGTGCCACAATTAAAAGCATCGATTCTTTGGCGCTCAGCCAAAGAATGTGTCCAACTTTCACATCCACACATGACTACTGGAAAAAAGACAGTGTAGCTTTTTAAAAAAAAGTTTTATACCTATACAGCTTGAATTTTTTAAAAAATTGGGGTATAGTTGCTTTTCATACTGCCCATGAACAGTATGAAAAGCAACTATACACCAATTAGAAAAATTTTGAACTGCATAGATATAAAACTTAAAAAGATTAATATGACCTTCACCCAGGAACCTTGAGTCTACTTTTAGGAAATTACAAATAACTGCTGACTTTTAAAATTTGGTGACACAAGAAATGATTGACAATCTTAACAGTAAAATGAGTTTTTTTTTTTTTTTTTTTTTCAAAGGAAGGCCGAGGATGCATGGCCACCAGAAGTCACAAAAACAGCATGGAGTGGACCCTTCCCTAGGGTGTTCAGGAGGAGCATGACCCTTGAGTTTGAACTTCTGACCTTCAGAACTGTGAGAGAATACCTTTTGTTGTTTAAGCCACCCTTTCGCGAACTTTGTTATGCCGGGCCTAGGAAACTCCTGTAATCACTGAGCCCTGAGGCTCGCTGTTTTTTGGAAATCTGTGGGGAACAGTTGCAGGGCAGATCCTGTCTCCCTGGTGGTCAGCAGTAAAGAGTCCGCCTGCAGTGCAGGAGACATGGGTTTGATCTCGGATTGGGAAGATCGCCGGGAGAAGGGAATGGCAACCCACTCCAGTATCCTTGCCTGGAGAAGCCCATGGAGGGAGGAGCCCGGGGCCTATAGTTCATGGGTTATAATTGCGAAAGTGTTGGACATGACTTGGTGACTGAACAACAGCGAGCCTCATATTTCTATGCCTGTTTCTGCCTTTGTCCCCACCACACAGGCTCCGCAGACTGCAGGCTCCTCTCTCCATGACCCTCCTGTGCCATGAACCTGCTGAACAAAGCTCCCTCCTGCAGAAGACAGGCCAAGCTCACTCCCCATCCAGCCTGGGTGTCCTGCCGTCACCCCTTCCTAGCGCGCCTGCCTCACCCATCCTCTGAAAGCAGACGTGATGTATGGAGTGCTGACCCCTCATGTCACTCAATCCATCAACACCTCTGTGAAATGTGACCTCGTTTGATAGATGAGGCTGTATTGGAGCTTTGCTGGTGGCTCAGATGTTAAAGCGTCTGCCCGCAACATGGGAGACCCAGGTTTGATCCCTGGGTTGGGAAGATCCCCTGGAGAAGGAAATGGCAACCCACTCCAGTATTCTTGCCTGGAAAATCCCGTGGACTGAGGAGCCTAGAAGGCTACAGTCTATGGAGTCGCAAACAGTAGGGCACAACTGAGTGATTTCACGCACAGCCTCCATGTTCCCTTTAACACATCCTAGGAATCTCCTCCTGGTCTCTGTGACTGGTAACAAATAATCCCACCAATGACTGTATTTCAGTGTGAAAGTCTGGCTATGCCTTCATTTTTACCTGTCCTGGGTGACATTTGCCTTCTAACAGGGAAGCCTGGAAATGCAATGCTTCAATTCACTGGCTCCTAGCTTGAGTTCTCTGCCCTAGCTGTGACTGCAATTACCTTTGTTACAAGGTTAGAAAAAGTTCCACTCCAGAGACTCTGGTTTAAGTAGGTCTGGGTGGGCTCTATCTGCTGTGCTTGTTAAAAAGCTCTGTAAGAATTCTGAGGCACATTAACGCTGGTGATCTACTTCGGCTCCAAAGGGTCCAAGCATAGGAACAGGCTACATTTGGGGTTGAAAAATTTTGAAGTAGCGGGGACTCGGAAACATGGAAACTGTGCTGTTATCCTGCTGTCCAAATGTACTGTGGCATTAGCAGTAATATTCCAAACAGGTGCCAATTATCATACTCCCACCAGGGTCAGACACTGTGTTTGGTTTCTTAAATGAATCCCTTCTCCCAGGGTCTGAAAGAGACAGATAATTTCCATTTTCTGAAGAAATCACTGAGGTTCAGAAAGCTCCCCTGCTATACGCCAAAACTGGATCTCATTACAATACAGACTATCGCCTGTGTACAGCCCCCCACGTTTTCACTCTGGCTTCAGGAGGTATAGAATCCAGTGTAGATTTCACGGCCATTCACTGGCTCCTGTCCCCTCCCAGGGACAAGCTGCTTACAGCTATGCTCAGAAATGGACAACAGACCATTACAACTGTGTAAAGCCCTTGGCTCCCAGCAAGTCAACTTAAGTAAATGCCCTTTTCTTGGTCTGGAAATTCTTTGGGTTTTTCTCTAAGATGACCATCTTTCTTTTTACAGAATTACTCAAAATCTATCCCTTTACTCTGTTCTCCCCAGACCTTTTGCATTTCCATCTTTCGACTTTATCTCCATTCATCAGCCTGAATTAACCACCAGCCAAACCTAGTTGAATGATTTATAGCATATTTATAAGATGCAACAAGCTTGCACGCACTTTATCTTATTGAACTGCTACAGTAACCTCCCAGAATGGTATTATCATCCCGTTTTCTGAGGTTCAAGAAGCTAAACTGTGACTTGATCAAAGTCCTCTATTTAGTGATGAGAAGATAAGGGGTTAGAATACAGTATTGTCTTTCCATGAATCCAGTGCCGTATCCATGGACCACATTAAAGAACTGCCCAAATGCAAGTACAAAAGTGAGACCTCTGTTGTGTGCTCACAATGGTAGTAGGATGCTTGCCTCCTCGTTCCAATGTGGCACTGCCAATAATATACTTTCCACTCTGATCCTCCTCTATTTGGTATCAAGTTTAGACTGGCCTCATGATTTGGGTCTTGCAACATCCACGGACAGTGGTCTTAGTTTTCAACTGGATCTTTAGATTCTAGAGCTGAGTCCACAGGGTACACTTGAAGCCTGCAGGTCAAACACGCCTTTCAGCAGGACATCTGTCAGGTGCGAGTCTTGGCATTCGCCGACACAGTAGTCACTGACTCTTCTCAGATCACCCCAGTGACAAGTCAGGTGAAGGGAGAGAGACCACCTGAGTGGATTTAGGAACTTTTACCTGAAATAAGAACTCACATAGCTAGCTGTAACAGTTCTGTAGCCATAGCTTCTATATCTCCATGAGACAAGCCCAGGTACAGATTGCTCTGCACAGGAAGCCCGGATTATAGCATCATTCCAGGCACTTATAGTCTATCCACGGTCCTCCCAGAAATGATGCAGTTTATCAATCACGGGGCTTTTTGTTTGTTTCCCTAACTGTAAGTTACATTGCCTGGAACAGAGCTCTCTTTCACCTTTATCAGGAGTTCGGGGTTACAACATGGCCAAAGGTATCCATCTAGGAAGAAAAGCTTTTATTAACCCTTTCTCTTAACTTTGCTGTGGTTTAGTCCTTAGGTCCTATCCAACTCTTTTGTGACCCCATGGACTGCAACCCTCCAGGCTCCTCTGTGCATGGAATTTCCCAGGCGAGAATATTGGAGTGGGTTGCCCTTTCCCACCCAGGGAAAGGGATCTTCCCCACCCAGGGACTGAACCCACTTCTCCTGCTTGGCAGGTGGATTCTTTGCCTCTGAGCCACCTGGGAATCCCCTTCTCTCAGCTGGTTTCCATCTTTCTAGTCTCTAAAGAAGCTTGCATTAAGTAAGAATTGTGCATTCCTAGGTTTGGTAAAACTTGAAATTATCTTGCTTTTTTATGAGGGGTAGGCAGATTCTTTTACCACAAATTTAATTCCTGAATGGTCAATTCAAGTTTTCTATTTCTTCTTGAGTCAATTTTAGTAATTTTCATTTTTTTCTGAAAATTTTAATCCCATCTTAGTTTTCAAAATGATTGTCATAAGACTCTTCACACCATGGTTTAATGATTGCTAAAATGTCTCTAAAACTGCGGTGTGTTTCCTTTATCATTGTAAATATTGTTTACTTGTGTTTTTCTTTCTTGAGCTATCTTGTCAGAGAGCTATTTTATGGATCTTTTCAATGAACTACCCTTTTGAAAACAAATATCCTTACTGTGTCCTTATTTTCTATTTAATCACTCTTGGTTTTATCTTGATTTTATCTTTTAAAGTTTCTTTCAGTTTATTCTAGGGTTCTTACACTTGATCTTAGCCAAAAGGCCGAGAAGTGATCTATGGTTCTTTACTTTTAGTTTTTGTATTAAATAAGTAGCTTCTTAAGGTTTCATTTTTTTCTAATACCTAACATTAAGACAATATGTTTCCGTCTAAGTATCCTTTAGATTACATTACTCATAATTTAACTTGTAATGCCTTTATCACCACTCACTTCTGAATTTCCATTATGAATTCTGCTCTAATTCATGAATTATTAATTGTTACTTTTCAGTTGCTAAACATATGTTGTGTTTCTTTGCACAATTTCACTCTGGCAAAGTAGTGGTAGTCTATTATCCTTACAGCAATAAAGCAGAAGTTTCTCAGAAAAAAAAATTCTGGTGGAGCTAATAAACAATCAGGTTTATCTCACACACACAAAAAATAGAAATAACTTTGCTAGATCAAATATACAACCACACAGAATAGTGTTTACTTACCACTGAGTTTAATCTTATGGACATGTTGTCATTCAACCAAGATTTATTTACTACTTGATACAGGCAAAATATGTGTTGGGACTGAAGAGACAGTTTAGGAGGGGAAGAAATCAAACCCGTGGAGGGCTCTGTGATGGGGGCCGGCAGAGTCTACAGAGTGAGAAATGAGGCTCCTAGGAGGGGAAGACACAGAAGTCGCCAGGTGATGGTGAATGATGCCCCGGGCCTGGGAGCGGTCTGGACAAACGCATGAAGAATCACAGAAGACAGGGACTCAGAGAAGACCCAGGAATGGCTCTAGTGTTGAGTCCTTTTTTAGCAACTCCCAGAAATAAGACGAGAAAAGCGACAGGACTCAGAGTAGAACAGGCTTCTTAAGTGGTGGTTTGGAAGTTGAACTTCTCTCTCAGAGCACTCTAGCCTCTCGAAGGAGTCACACTGCTTCTTCCTTCTCAAGAGGTCCGGGTGGGTGGTCCTTACTTTAACATGTAAGGGAAAACAAGAGCTAGTCGGTCTACCAGCAACTCAGAACCACTGGACACTCTCACAGCCCCGCAGAGGGGGAACAGAGACGATAGCACAGCGGGGACTGCGTTCTCCCCGCACGCCAGGCCCTGGGCTGGGCGCCTTATCGGCAGTAGTTGACTCAGTTCCCCAGGAGCTGGAGTAAGTCCTGGTGATTGGCTTCGTATTACAGATGAGCACACTGATTTCCAGGGTGGTAAGGACTTGCCCAAGTTTGCAGAGCTGGAAAGAAGCTGAGATAGGATTCAGTCCTCTTAGCTCCTTCTCTCTGGAAAACAAGAACATTGGTTTTCCTTGTGGGATTCCCAGAGGTAACAGTGCAGACTTACCAGCAATCCTCAACATTACCAATGCTCTGTAGAAGTTGTACTTAACCAGTAGTCTCGTGGGTGACCAAAGCAGCAGGTAACCTATTAAATTATCATACCAGTTAGGGTGCTTTCAGCTAAAAACAGCAGATGATATCACTAAGCATGGGCTAAAGGTGAGGTCTTGTTTTCAATAATAAGGTGTCCAGCAGCTGGTGGTTTCAGTACTGACTCAGCACCTGGTCAGTGCTGTCAAGAACCCACATGTTCCCTTCTCTCAGAGCTGATGAGCTTTGTGCATAAACTGCGTCACCATGCACAGCCCTAAGGCAGCAATTAAAAAGGAAAAGGGAGGCATGCTGCTTTTTAAAATAAAGTCTATTTTTATCATGGGGCGTCCCTGGTGCTCAGTGGTGAAGAATCTGTCTGCCAATGCAGGATACATGGACTTGATCCCTGGGTCAAAAAGATCCCCTGGAGGAGGAAATGGAAACCCACTCCAGTGTTCTTGCCTGGGAAATCCCATGGACAGAGGAGCCTGGCGGGCTACAGTCCATGGGGTCACAAAAGAGTTGGACATGACTTAACGACTAAACAACAGCATTTTTATCATGGAGCAAGGAGGCATATTTTCTGGAAGTCTCCTCCAAACACAGCAAACTTTCCTTTACATGTCATTAGCCCAGATTGATTTCCACGAACACCCCTCGCTGCTAGGAAAGCTCAAAAGCAAGGATCCAGCGCTTTCTGGCCGTCAGGAGAGGTGGGCTCTTCTTTGACACAGAAGGATGAGGGAGCTGGTCATTGGTTAGGCAGCCAGCAGTGTCTGCTGCAGAAGCTCCATTTGATAGTGTTTTATTGCTGTCTCCTGCTTTGCATTTATCATCTGCTGATTTATACCCAAGGATGATTAATCTAGGAAGAGGAAACAATTAGTTATGCCTTAAAAACCAAATTCTGATTGGTGGAAACTCTTTCAAAGCCGAGAATCAATCATGGTATTTCTTCCATTGAGCACTAAAGTTCTTCCTTGGAGTTTCTTTACTGTTCCTGCCTCTACCTTTTGGGGCTATCCAAAGAGTCTGGATAATGTAAAATTTGTCTCAAGGAGCAGTGTGGATGGCAAAGAGGACAGGGGTTGACGAGATACTAGAGAGACCCTTCATAGAACTGTCCCCAATATGCCCTGCTTTCCAGATTGGGCGTGCAGCTCTTTGGAGTGAGATGCTGCCCTGGGCCCACCCACCCCATCTGCCCCCCTTCTCCATCACCACCTCTGCCATCATATATTCCTGCAGGTTTCTCTAATGAAGATTAGTTCTGACTCTAATTTGAGCAGAGTATGCCTCATTGCCTCTTTCTATATTCAGTACCGGCTACATGGGCAGGGGCGGTGGAATGGGGTGTCACTAAGTAAAATTGTTGTTGTTCAGTCACTAAGTCATGTTCAACTTTTTGCTACCCCCATGGACTTCATCACACCAGGCTCCTCTGTCTTCCACTGTCTCCTGGAGTTTGCTCAAATTCCTGTCCACTGATGCTACTTAACCATCTCATCCTCAGCTGCCCCCTTCTTTTGCCTTCAGTCTTTCTCAGAATCAGGGTCTTTCCCAATGAGTCAGCTCTTCGCATCAGGTGGCTAAAGTATTGCAGTTTCACCTTTAGTATCAATCCTTCCAATGAATATTCAGGGTTGATTTCCTTTAGTATTGACTGTTTTGAGTTGCTTGCAGTCCAAGGGACTCTCAAGAGTCTTCTCCAGCACCACAGTTTGAAACCATCAATTCTTTGGAACTCAACCTTCTTTATGGTACGACTCTCACATCTGTACATGACTACTTGGAAAACCATAGCTTTGACCATATGACCTTTGTTGACAAAGTGATATAAAATTACATAATAAAAACTAGGTGATACAGTTTTTTGAAAATGTTTCCCTCATACAAAATGCAGCTTCACAGAGCTGGCCAAGAAATGAGTCTGTCAGTGCTGAGAAAGGAGATGATTTTTTAGCTGTATTTTTAAAAAAAATATTTGGTGCTTTCAAGTGGATATTGATTTTTATTTATTTAATTTTTATTGCCAATTTTGAACTCCTTGAGGGCTGATGTCCCCGATCTGAATTTCTTCAGATGGCCATTTGTAATGAAATACTATTTAATTTTACCTCTCCAAATGTATTCTACTTTTCTTGCTCTCTTGCTTTCTTGAAAGTTTGCAGAACTATTTGTCACTGGCCCCCATAATAAGGTCCCAAATTAGGATGCACTTGTGGAATGAATGCCTTTGTGTGTGTGTGTGTGTATGTATATATGTATATACATATATACATACACACACATATATATACTTGGCAGCTGGCTTTAATTTATAATTTAGTTCTGTTCCTGCAGCTGACGGCAAGGGAGCATGACTTTTGAGAATGCCAAGGTGTACTTACTTCTTGAACACAATTTACACATTAAAAGAAGTTGCCAGCTTCCCTGGGTTTCTGCATGTTCACGCATTTTCAATTATAAACCACCATGTGTATTCAGTAAGGAAGATGGATAAAAGAGAGAATGGGGGCTGGTTAGCAGGGCCAGATTATGAGGAACAAAGAATATTTTCACTTAATTGAATTGGCAAAATTATTGGCAATATTTTGCTTTCAAAAAAGGAGGGAGACAGAGTTCCTATTTCTTGGCAGTACACTGTGACAGGAACTAATTTGCCTATGAGGTCAAAGTTAGAGGAAATCTTTTCCCCTTCTGGAGGCTCCACTAATGTGAGGACCCATTTCATGGGAGCTGCACCTAGTCTTTCTGTAGTTTCAGTCAGCTAGAACAGGGTTGTGGGGGAAAAACACTCAGGAAAGGAAAATTGAGAGGCGTGATGCAGTCATGTCCTAAAAAAAAAGAAAGTCACCCTAAGCACCCAAGCAGTATTGATGCCCAGGACCCCACCTCCTGCCCCAACCACATCCATCCCTCAGTGTCCCTGGGATTGCCTGAGGATCTCAGTAGCCCTGGGCAGCTGGTCGGGACTTGGCTAAAAGCTGAGCCTTCGTTCAGCCAAACCAGGAACAGTGTATGTAAGCAGATGGGGTATGAAATGGGAGCAGGGTTCTGGCCAATGGAGAGAGATGACAGCTGCTTTAGGAAAGGAAATCTGAGAAAATTAAAAGAAGCTTAAAGAAGAAATTTAGGTCTGAGCATTGGTATATGTGATGTATTTCTCTGTAATCTTAAACAGTCTTCAGAAATAATACTCAAAAACAAACCAACTTCTTTCTCTCTTAAGTTTTAAGAGTTGAGTTTTGATGACAGAGGAGGAGGTAGTTTGGAGTGTACGTATGTGCATGTGTTAGCTTGTTTTTTTGATGCATATGTGATGAGAAATGACTTACGTGTAGACTGGGCAATGTAAGGGTTATAGCTGAATCCAGGTTATAGCAAGAGACAGGGCTCAGAAACCCTAAAAGTGGCTCAGGATAAAAGTGGGCAGCGCAAGAGTCATTCACATGATTTCCTTACCTTGCAGTGCCCAATCTGGAGGATCCTAAAAATCTTCTTGGATAAGAATTTCAGACTGACAAACTGGAGTTCCTAAAAGGAAGGAATGACGGTTGATGCTAAATCAAGCAAACACAAGGGACATTTTGTACGTCCTAAGTGAATGATTGTTGTTGTTGTTCAGTTGCTAAGTTGTGTCCAACTCTTTGTGATCCCATGGACTGTAGCCTGCCAGGCTTCTCTGTTCATGGGGATCTCCAGACAAGAGTACTGGAGTGGGTTGCCATTTCCTTCTCCAGGGGTCTTCCCAGATCAGGGATCAAATCCATGTTTCCTGCAGTGGCAGGTGGATTCTTTATCACTGAGCCACCAGGGAAGGAGCTCTATACAGTTGTCATCCATTTGCCATTTTTATTCTTAAGTAATATTTAAGGATCTTAAAAAATTACTTCTTCCCTGCAGTTTCAAAGAGATGCTTGAAAATCCTTTATGAGATGCAGGTTGAATAAGCACAACTTGTGAAGCAATTAAAATGCACTTGTGCTTGGTTCTCTCACCACTTCTTTAAAATGTATCCAATGGGGCAACTTCTGCCCTTGGAAGAAAATAAGGTTAAGTCCAAGACTTTTCTGTTGACTCTCAGGTAATTGGCATTTCCATAGCCATTTTAAGTCTCAAAAATTAAGTGTCCAGTCAAAGGTGTGAGCCAAAAATCTAAACAAGATTTGATAGTGAGTCTTCCTACTTCCTGAGAGTTTGCTGGGACAGCAAGGAGATAAAATCAGTCAGTCCTAAAGGAAATCAACCCTGAATACTCATTGGAAGGACTGATGCTGAAGCTGAAGCTCCAATACTTTAGCCACCTGATGCAAACAGCTGATTCATTGGAAAAGACCTTGATGCTGGCAAAGATTGAAGGCAGAAGGAGAAGAGGGTAACAGAGGATGAGATGGTTGGATGGCATCACTGATTCAATGTACATGAACTTGGGCAGACTCCAGGAGATGGTGAGGGACAGGGAGCCCTGGCGTGCTGCAGTCCATGGGGTCGTAAAGAGTTGGACACGACTTGGTGACTGAACAACAACTTCCTGCTTTTCCCAGCTCATATGTTTTTAGGGTGGAAGCCCATGAAGGGAAAGCTGGGGACTTCGGGACCAACTCCTCTTTCTTTTGATTTGTGCTTTAACAGTTTCCAAAACCACAGCTTCTTGGCAGCTTCTGACCCCTCAGGATGGGAGGGGAGGAGAGGTAAGAGAATGCCTCTTGTGATGGCACCATGATCGGCTGCCCCAGCATCCCAAGCCCTGGCAGGCGTATCAGCATTTGAGGATCTCAGAAATCCTACCACTGAGAACCCCGCCCCTAGGCTCCCCTCATCCAGCTAGAAGCAACTCAGAATCTAGGAATCCAGGCTCTTCTCTTTTTTTAAAATTTATTTTACATTTTGGTTGTGCTGGTTATTTGTTGCCCTGCTGGGCATCCTCTAGTTGCAGCGAGTGCGGCTACTTTTTTTTTTTTTTTTGCTGTGCACGGGCTTCTCATCGTGGTGGCTCCTTCTTGCAGAGCACAGGCTCAAGGGGCACGAGCTTTAGCATCCACAGCACGTGAGATCGGTAGTTGTGGGGCATGGGCTGAGTTGCCGCGCAGCATGTGGAATCTTCCCCCACCAAGGACTGAACCCGTGTTCCCTGCACTGGCAGGCAGATTCCCATTCATTGTACTACCAGGGAAGTCAGAACTCAGGCTCTTGATGATAGAATCCCGTCCACCCTGGGGAGCCCAGTGAATTGAAACATTCCTGCTTACCAGTCCCCTTCTACCCTCTGCATTCCCTGTCTGGGAATCAGACCTCAGATATAGGGAACATACTTCAAATCTCTTAGAATGATTCCACTGAAAGTTCTTGTCACACTTTAGTTGGGACACATCAATATAACAGCATCTCTAAAGAAAGCTCCTTGACAATTTTCCTTCTATTTCCCTTAACTCTCTCTAAACCCTCAATGAGGAAGAGGGTCCTCAATCTTTGGGACAGGTCCTCTGACATTTTCTTTGCAAATTCCTTACCCAGAGATCTGGCTTTGAATTTCTCATCTGTTATCTCATGGTGCTTATTAGAGGCTTCAGTTTCAGCATCCTATTACAAATCTGTTTCAAGATAATTCATATGCCAAGAAGAACTTTTATTTTTTTTCTCCCTTTGGTCTTCCACCCAAATGTTCCACGACTTTATAAAATATTTTATGACTCAGTCTCTAAGACACATTCCCTAAGTCACAAGATGGAATGACTCATGCTTCATCTGTACAATCTCTGAAGCCCAAAAAATATAGGATGACTGTACTAAAGCAAGTCTGGATATTCTAGAATTCCAAGTAAAGGGAATTCAGCGTAGAAAGAGGATTTTGCATGCTAATAATTAAAGGGAAAGACTTATACATTTTTCTGGAAAGAAGTGACTAGATCCAGGTTAAAGCACTTGAAAGGTAAAGGTCAGAGATGGAATTATTTATTGACCATGACATTCATAATACCTAATCCTCAAAACAACCCAGGATATCCCCTGTCATTCATTCCTTAGGTTCTGACTAGATGCTACTTCCTTTAAGAAAGTTTTCCTGACCCCAGACTGTATTAAATTTTCTTGTTCTTTTCTCCTAGAGCAAATTGTATTTGAGTACGTATCACACTGGACTTCTCAGGTGCCTCAGTGGTAAAGAATGTACCTACCAATATAGGAGACTCAGGTTTGATCCCTGGGTTGAGAAGATCCCCTGGAGGAAGAAATGGCAACCCACACCAGTATTCTTGCCTGGAACATCCCATGGACAGAGGAGCCTGGCAGGCTACAGTCCATGGGGTTGCAAACAGTCAGACACAACGGAGCACGCACACACATATCACACTGTGCTGTAATCGTCTGTCGATTGCAGTACTTCATCATTGGTTCACTAAATGAAACGGCTCATGGGTATCATTGTTATCACTTATTATAATGGCCTTGTGTTAAGTCAGGAATAATAACTATTTAAAAATATTTCACCTATGTACTAGTTAGGATAGGTTAGGTTATGCAATAGTAACAAACAGCCCCTAAATCCAAGCAGCAGAGCACAGCACAGATTGGGTGCTTCGCCATGCAGAGTCCCAGAGGCTCTCCAGGCCAGTTTTTCTTCACTCAGTGACTTAGCAAGCTGGGCTCTTGGATCTCGTGGTTGCATTTCAGCAAGGGTGTTGTGATGGAGAAAGAAAACTAGAAGATCATGCATCTCCCTGACACCAGACACCTCTCACAGTCCATTAGTCAGAACTGCTCGCATGAAATGCTCATGAAATGGGTGGTAAACCACACTGCAGCCAGCCACTCTGGTCCCTCAGAACCTCAGGTTCATCCTTTTATACATGTTGGGCTCCCCAGCTGACCTAGTTGGACAGTAGTTCAGAGTTGGGAGAGTGAGATAATTGAGAGGTAGTCAAGAGGCTGAGCATGGAAAGCCATCAGAGCCAATCTGAGGAGTCAGGAGCTTTCGTCTTTAAATAATATGAGCTATCATTTCTTGCATGGCCACTCTGTGTCTGAGATGCATCGTTACTGCTCTTTGCAACAGATCTGTCAGGGAGGACCGCAGGAGCCACGTGGCAGAGTTGGGATTTGCCACTGGGTCTGCAAAGCCTATACTTTTCACAAGAGGAGTGCTTGGGATGAGTGTGGAAGGTTCACACCTGTGCAGGAGGGAAACCCTAGGATTGTGGGCGAAGAGAGAAAGTTTAGGATGCTGTTGAAAGGGTTCTTGTGAGAAGATATGAAGAGTTGAACCAGGGCAGAGGAGGAGGTGGGCACAGCTGTAGTCTTCAGAGACACTGCTGAGGCACCTCTTCTTTCAATCAGCTATTAAATACCCCCTACCCTGTCTCTGAGAATATTTCAAGTTGATAAAGTCAAGTTGTCAATCTCTGATTTCTTTCTTCTGTTTTCATCTTATCAACTCACTCCTGATGGCCCAGATCAGGGTAGCAGAAGAGTGAGGTGGTGGGGTTGGGAGTGAGCAGTAGCTAGGGGTGAGGGTTGGGTGCAAGGGTTTCTGGGAGACAGTGTGATGGCAGAACTCGTTAGGCTACTGCTTGGGTAATACCAATGTCAGTAAAGTGTGAAAATGAGTGTTAGTCGCTTGTCTTCGACTCTTTGTGACCCCATGGACTATAGCTCGCCGGGGTCCTCTGTCCATGGGATTCCCCAGACAAGAATACTGGAGTGTGTAGCCATTTCCTTCTCCAGGGGATCTTCCCCACCCAGAAATCAAAGCTGGATCTCCCGCATTTTGCACAGATTCTTTACCATCTGAATCATCAGGGAAGCCCAACACCAATGTCAGGAAGTGACCTAGAAAGAGCCTCTTTCCAAACCACAGATCACCCTGACAGTGCTTTCTTCTCCTTTTCCAAAGATAGCACATTTTATGTTTTACAAGTGAACAATACAGAAGTCAAATTCCTTTTGATTGATTGAATTCTGGCAACTCCATGGAGTGCCAGTAGGAGCCAGGTGACAGGAGTGCTGAAAGATCCCACCCTATAGGCAGTCAGCATCTGAAAAGGAGCCAGGATCAGGTGGGTCCCTCGAGCTCATGGCAGCCTGGGAAGTAGGCTTGGTAGGATGTAGCCTCATCACCTTACAGAGGATGATGCAGCGCTGGACCAGGGAAGACAGAGGGCTCTGACTCACAGCTCGCAGCTGCCCTGTGAGGTGGGCGCTCCTCACCACCTTCACTTCACAGATGAGGCAGCATACCACCCAGACTGAGTGCTATCCCCGACCTCGTGCAGCTGGCTTAGGTGCAAACAGGTGTTCAAAGCTCATCGGCTGGCCTCCAGACAACGTGTCCTTCCATTTCTGCTCACACCTTAGTGGTACAAAAGCTGGGGTGTGATTTTCAGGAAACGTGAAACATCATCTTCTCCAGAGTGAAGACTTGTCATACTTCTAAAAATTTGTTAAGACATTCTGCTTCCAGTAGCTTCTGTGCAGTTCTGAAGCCATTTATAGGCAGAATAGGATGAAAAAGGCCACCAATATTTATACCCCCATGCCTTTGAGGCACCAGGATTTTTTTCATTTTGAAAGCAAATTAAATATTCCACCAATGAAGCATAATTTTAAAAATCTATGAAAACAAAGCTTGGACATTCATTAAAATGAAAGATGTTTGTTTACCTTGTCACCATTTGGGGACAATTTCCTATGACCTACTGGATCCTGAATCACCTGCGTAGACTACAATCAAAGCCATCTGTACTATTAGTTCCCCAAACTCTTTATTCTTCAAATATTATTAAATATATACAATCTTGAGTAGAATGGCTTTGATCTTATATTCTGTAATATGGAAAAACCTGATTAACTTGAGTGTCAGTCATTCACGAAAGGTGGAAATCTGGGCGTGAAGTGGGCTAAGGTTTCCAGCTTGTATTTCTCTGAAAGTCGACTATCTGCAGTTACAGACTCATCTCACTTCTCTTATCTTCTGTTGATACTAATCCCAATTTTTCTTCACATTGGTCCCCCTTCTCTTCATCTGTAGTGCTTCCTCAGTAGCTCTGGTCACTGTCTTGATCCAGTTCCTCCAAATTCCCCTTTTCAATGCCCAAATCAAGTCTGCACAGGGCAGCTGGATGATTTGTCAAAAGTCTGAATCTACTCACGCCACTCACCTGTGAGAACCTCCATACACTCTTCATTATCTACAGGATGAAGTTCAATCTCTCCTGCAGACTTTTGAGAACCTCTGTGTTCTGCACAGGTCTCTTTTTTCCCAGCCTCATTCCTCTTTACTATTGTCTTTGCTCTGAACTCTACTTACGGCACATTAACCACTGTAAATTCCCCACTGTGACCTTTTCTTTCTCATCCTATATTTCTTCTCATAGTGGTCCTCCAACTAAACATTCTCCACCTCTATCTCTTTGCTGATTCTTGGGGCTGACTCCTGTTCACTTGGCACAAAGAGCCGACTCACTGTAAAAGACTCTGATGCTTGGAAATATTGACGGCAGGAGGAGGGGGGGCGACAGTGTATAAGATGGTTGGATAGTCATGTCACTGACTCAATGGACATGAGTTTGAGAAAACTCTGGAAGATGATAAAGGACAGGGAAGCCTGGCACACTGCAGTCCATGGGGTTGCAAAGAGTTGGACACGACTGAGCAACTGAACAACAACCCGTTCACCCTCAGGTCTAAACTTTGATGAAACTATGAGATTCTCTAGGAAGATTGCCTGGCTTCTCAATCCTGAACAGGAACGACGACTCTGTGCTCTCATAATCTTCTATGCTTTCAACTTCTCTGACTCATCTCCTTGAACTGTCACTACCTATTAATTTATCTGTATCCCTTAGGAGACGATCAGCTCTTACAAAGTTGGCCTCATCAGAAGTTACCATTAGGAAGGGACCTCATTCATGTTGGATTTTCCATCCATCTCACTTGGATGAATAAATAAGCAACAATAAGCACTGTGATGAAACTGCACGTGAGCCCTGCATGTATTAATAGGAAGCTACAGCTTTAGTGATCATCCCAACTGAGTGGGATTCTTACTTTGCACCATACTTGACTCATCTCTATGTGTCCAACCATACTAGCATGGTATATTGGGCATACTAGCTGCTTAGCAAATGTATTTGCATGAATAATAGTATAGGACAAGTAGGGTCTGGTGACAAACCTATGATTTTCTAGGACCTGGAATCCAGTGTGGTCACAGGGCTGGCAGAAGTAGACAGAGTTCAGCAAGTTCCCGTATCCTAAGAGTGAGTCACTTGGTCTCTGCTTTTGTCCTTTCCTCTAAGGTCACCTCAAAAAGGATTGGGAGAAAGTCAAAACAGCTGGGTGATTCCATTAATGACCAATAATCTGGGAATGCTGCTGAATGCTTTTGAAACCAAAGTAGCAATAACTCCCCACGGGTCCATTAACCTGCAGCTGAAATTAGATTATGTAGAAATAACATTAAATAAAGAGTCACAGTCCTCAGTTAATTGAAAGGCAAACTTGTGAATTATAAGATCATTCTCTTTGAAAGGCAGAATATTCCATTGCCCCAGGACCCCTGGGACCACTCTTGAGTGTCCAGCTTGAGGTTCATTTTAGAGAAAACATGTTTCCTATGGGGGCACTTTAGCAATCTATTTGTTGTAGAAAACAGTTTGAAATGGGGAAAATGAAGAGATTTGGAATGAGACCAGGGTAAGGCAGGTTTAAATCTTGGATCTGCACATCCTAGCTCTGTGACCTTAGGGAAGTTACTTAATTTCTCTGAGCTCCAACCAACTTGTCTGTTTATGAAGGATGGTGGTGATAAATACACACGCATTTCATAGTGTTGTGAAGAAGGGTGTGCATGCGTGCTCAGTCACTTCAATCGTGTCTCTGTGACTCTATGGACTACAGTCTGCCAGGCTCCTCTGTCCATGGATCCTCCAGGCAAGAATTCTGGAGTGGGCTGCCCTGACCTCCTCAGGGGGATCTTCCAAAGCCAGGAACGGAATCCGCGTCTCCTGCGGCTCCTGCATTGCAGGCAGATTCTTCACCACTGAGCCACCGGGGAAGCCCATGTGAGGAAGCGGGGCACGTAAAAAGATCACTCCTCTGCGAAAAGGGAGTATGTGGAAAGGGAGTACTGTGGGAGCATCTGGGGGCCATCTCACCTGGCCAAGACGGCTAAGAAAGGCCCCTTGGAGGGATGCCACCTGGGCGGAATCATGAAGAATGAACAGGAGCACTGGATTAAGGGGTAGGCACTAGAACTGGCCTTGGAAGTCGCATTTACTAGTACTGGGTCCTGACTGCTGAAAACACTAGGAGGAGGAAGTCAGCTTATGGACTGAAGTCTCTCCTTCCACTCTCCGTCTCTTGCTTCTTTCTAGGCTTCTGTATTTATTTCCTTCCATCTTTCCTATTAAAATTCTCCTATTCCTTCTCATCTTGGCTTCAGGAAAGCCCAGTGAAAACTCTCAGCAGCCGTTCTCTTGGGACTGAGGGGAACAGATCTCCCTGTCCTGCCTCTTCCGGCACTGCCAGTCCCTGCCGAGGGCAGAACACTGTCTCCATTTCCCTCTGCCTCGGGCAGATGGCGGGGACTGCCGCGTGTTCCCACGAGGAGCACACTGTCCCCGATCTAGAGTGTCTCAGTGAGTCCTACTAGGAAGGCAAGCAGGACAACTTGGAAATCTACACCTGCCCTTTGAAAACATAGGCACATTCATGACCCACAAGATCACAAGTTTGACCCATCCTTGAGTGGGTCTGATGCGCTAGGGACCAAGGTCTTTTTTTAGTATTATTATTATTTTTAACTGGGGGATAATTGCTTTACACTGTTGTCTTGGCTTCTGCCATTTGACAGTGTGAATCAGTCGTAAGTATACATACGTCCCCTCCCTCTTAAAACTCCCTCCCACCTCCCACCCCATCCCACCCCTCTAGGTTATCACAGAGCACCGGGTTGAGCTCCCTGTTGTACAACAGTTCCCCATTGGCCATCTGTTTTGCGTATAGTAACATGTGTGTTTCAATGCTACTCTCTCCATTTGTTCTACTCTCTCTTTCTCCTGCTGTGTCCACAGATCCAATCTCTCCATCTGCATCTCTATTCCCGCCCTGCAAATAGGTTCATCAGTGCCATTTTTCTAGATTCCTTCAGTTCATTTCAGTTGCTCAGTCATGTCTAACTCTTTGCATCCCCACGGACTTCAGCGTTCCTTGTTCATCACCAACTTCTGCAGCCTACTCAAACTCATGTCCATCGAGTCGGTGATGCCATCCAAACTTCTCATCCTCTGTTGTCCCCTTCTCCTCCCGCCTTTGATCTTTCCGAGCATCAGGGTCTTTTCCAATGAGTCAGTTCTTCGCATCAGGTGGTCAAAGTATTGGAGTTTCAGCTTCAGCATCATTCCTTCCAAAGAATATTTATGACTGATTTCCTTTAGGATGGACTGTTTGGATCTCCTTGCTGTCCAAGGGACTCTCAAGAGTCTTCTCCAACACCACAGTTCAAAAGCATTAATTCTTCGACGCTCAGCTTTCCTTATAGTTCAACTCTCACATCCATACATGACTAGTGGAAAAACCACAGCTTTGACTAGACGGACCTTTGTTGGCAAAGTAATGTCTCTGCTTTTTAAAATGCTGTCTAGGTTGGTTATAGCTTTTCTTCCATGGAGCAAGCGTCTTTTAATTTCATGGCTGCAGTCACCATCTGCAGTGATTTTGGAGTTCAAAAGAGTAGTCTCTCACTGTTTCCATTGTTTTTCCATCAATTTGCCATGAAGTGATGGGACCAGATGCCATGATCTTGGTTTTCTGAATGTTAAGTTTTAAGCCAACTTTTTCACTCTCCTCTTTCACTTTCATAAAGAGGATCTTTAATTCTTCAATTTCTGCCATAAGGGTGGTGTCTTCTGCATATCTGAGGTTATTGATATTTCTCCCAGCAGTCTTGATTCCAGCTTGTGCCTCATCCAGCCCCGGGATTTCACATGATATACTCTGCATATAAGTTAAATAAGCAGGGTGCTGTACTCCTTTCCTGATTTGGAACCAGTCCATTGTTCCAAGTCTAGGTCTAATTGTTGCTTCTTCACCTGCATACAGATTTCTCAGGAGGCAGGTAAGGTGGTCTGGTATTCCAGTCTCTTGAAGAATTTTCCACAGTTTGTTGTGATCCACACAGTCAAAGGCTTTGGTGGAGTCAATGAATCAGAAGTAGATGTTTCTCTGGAACTCTCTTGCTTTTTCAATGATCCATTGGATGTTGGCAATTTGATCTATGGTTCCTCTGCCTTTTCTAAATCCAACTTGAACATCTGGAAGTTCACGGTTCATGTACTGTTGAAGCCTGGTTTGGAGGATTTTGAGCATTACTTTGCAAGTGTGTGAGATGAGTGCAATTGTGCGATAGTTTGAACATTCTTTGGCATTGCCTTTCTTTGGGATTGGAATGAAAACTGACCTTTTCCAGTTCTGTGGCCACTGCTGAACTTTCCAAATCTGCTGGCTCACAGCATTATCTTTTAGGATTTGAAGTAGCTCAACTGGAATTCCATCGTCTCCACCAGGTTTGTTTGTAGTGATGCTTCCTAAAGCCCACTTGACTTTGCATTCCAGGATGTCTGGCTCTAGGTGAGTGATCACACCATCATGATTATCTGGGTCATTAAGATATTTTTTTGTACAGTTCTTCTGTGTATTCTTGCCACCTCTTCTTAATATCTTCTGCTTCTGTTAGGTTCATACCATTTCTGTCCTTTATTGTGTCCGTCTTTGCATGAAATGTTCCCTGTATCTCTAATTTTCTTGAAGAAATCCCTAGACTTTCCCATTCTGTTGTCTTCCTCTATTTTTTTTTTTTGCATTGATCACCAAGGAAGGCTTCTTATCTCTCCTTGCTCTTCTTTGGAACTCTGCATTCAAATAGATATATCTTTCCTTTTCTCCTTTGTCTTTCACTTCTCTTCTTTTCACAGCTATTTGTAAGGGCTCCTCATACAACCATTTTGCCTTTTTGCATTTCTTTTTTGGGGGATGGTCTTGATCCCTGCCTCCTGTATAATGTCACGAACCATATATATGGTTCCATTTATATGCATTAATATACAATATTTATTTTTTTCTTTCTGACTTACTTCACTGTGTATAACAGACTCTAAGTTTGTCATCCATCTCACTGGAACTGACTGAATTCATTCCTTTTCATGGCTTAGTAATATTTCATTGCATATATGTGTCACATTTTCTTTATCCACTCATCTGTCCATGGGCATCTAGGTTGCTTCCATGGGACCAAGGTCTTGAGACAGTGGCTCTGCAGAGTCTCTTCATGCTGTGATGGAGGTGGCAGAGTTGATGCTCATTTTCTCTGCTTTATAGATAAGGAAACTTAAGCTCATAGAAGCTCAGCTTTTTTTTTTTTTTCTCAAAATTACACAGCAAGATTAGATAGAGATGACATGTTTGATCTTCTAAATCAAGATCCACTGCTCTTTCATGAGTATTCACTGCCTCTGTATATTTGGATTTTGACCAAGAGAAGACAAATAACCTGGGAATTTGCATTTTTACTTCCTGGTGTTGGCTTTGCTTAAACCTAAATTAAGAGTCAATCTTTTCCATGCAAAATCTGTCCCTCTGCCTATTATTCTGTATCTTCAGTGGGGTATCAGTCTCAACCTTTATTCAAGCAAAAATCTGCCCATCATCTTAAACCCTTCCTACTTCTTAAACCCACCTAGTCCTCTGCCCACCACATACCATGCACCCCAGGCCCTGTAGCTTTGGCTTTCCAAATTACTCTTGAGTGGTCCCTCACTGCCCCCCCCCACCCCGCTCTTTCTTGTCCAGTAAAGCACAATGACCTCCTATTGGGATGCCCTTCTGACAAATTTCTCCTCAATCAATGTTCCAAACATCAGCAAGATGATCTTTAAACACCACAATAAATACTTCCATGACCATTCACTTCCTAAAAAAAGCAACTCTCTATAGCAGCACATCTCTGAGCTGGGCATGGTGCCACAGCCTTTACACACATCTCTAATCCCCAAAACAACTCTACAAAAGAAGTCTTGTTATCTCAGTATCACAGTGAGTAAGGAGCAGGGTGGAACCTCCAGTATAGGGGGATGTGACGGCACAGCTGTGGTCTATTTATGGCACAACACCAGCTACCAGATAAAATCTCTTTAGCATCAAGCACAGCCTCGCCTCCTGCCACCAGATCCCCGCCATGCCCTGTTCTCCAGACATCCCGCCCTTCCTGCAGTTCATCCATCTCTTCAGATGCTTTTGCATTCCATTGCTCCACACAGTTTTATGGGCTTCCCAAGTGGCTCAGTGTTAAAGAATCTGCCTGCCAATTCAGGAGACACAAGTGCTGTGGGTTTGATCCCTGGGTTAGGAAGAGCTTCTGCAGTAGGAAATGGCAACCCACTCCAGTATTCTTGCCTGGAAAATTCTACAGACAGAGGAACCTGATGGATCGATCAGCTACAGTCCATTGGGTCGCAGAGTCAGACACAACTGAGCATGTATGGAGCACGCTTACACTATCTCTTCTTGAAATGCCTTTCTCTTTTCAACTGTCCTTCCAAACCCCACTCAGTCAGCAGCTAAGGTTGGACCTCAGGACTTCTTCACTCCAGTTTTTTCTCTTTCCCACCATAGAGCCTGCCTCCCTCCCACAGGAACAATTTTTGATTCATTCTAGGTTAAAATGCTGTAAATAGTGTGGATGAGGTTGGGAAATATTAATACCACTGGGGACTGTTTCAATGGGTAGTTAACACAAAGGGATAGGTCTCTGTTGGCTTCCTCTGGAAAATTAGTTCAAGATTTAATTTTTAAAATGTAAAGGAAATAGGACTTGATCCCCTGGTCCGACTAACTCCTGCACTCCCAAGTCATGCCGATGAGATGCTTCAGGAAAACAAGGGTTCTCCCACCGAACTGCTGGTCAGAGGGCGCTCCCGTCACTCTCGAGGGGAGTCATTGCTGGGCTGCAGTGTGCCGTTTCTCGAGGAACAAAACTACCCAAATTGGTCTGTTAAGTATTTCTGTGTGGCAAGGGGGGTCTTATTCCTTGGCAGTGGGAAAGTGGGGTGTATGTGGTTTGTGTGCACCGTGGTCAGGCTTGTCGATACCAAGTTAAAGGACAAAGACACTAAGGAGAAGAGAGAGAGTTTGTCTTTACAAAATCATCAAAGATGAAAATATTGACTGCTGGCCAGCCTCTGTGGATTTAAAACCCAGCACATGTGACGGATAAAGACCCCAGTGTGGAAGCTTGGCTCTGCACCTCTCAGGTGGGCAGAAAGTGGTAAGACTTTGATCCAGGGTCAGGGCATCGGCTACCCTACAAATGGATTATTTGCATGTTGTTTGCACACCTGTGACCTTGAATAAATGCCTTCTTTTCTCTGATCTTAGTCCCCCTTTGTAAAATAAAGGGTCAGAATAGAAATCTCATTTTTAAAAATAGAACTCAACAAGCTGATTCTAAAATTCCCCTTCAGAGAACATTAGTAAGAATACCTATGTGTATTTTGAATGTGAAATATAATAAGATCAACTCCTTGTATCAGAAATAAAATTATATTCTAGGGATAGGAACATTAATTTTTTTTCTCAAAGCCTGGCATTGTCCAAAGACGAGACAAATCAATTAAAAGAACAGAAAAGAGAGGTAAGAATGCAAACTGTGGTATTTCAAAATTTATGATGTTTCATTTCATATCTGATAGAAAAGGAGTAACAATTCAGGACACGGAGTTTAGACAGTTGAATAACCATTGAAAAAATTCTCTCTCTGACTCACACTGTATACAGAAATAATACCAAGATGTATTAAAGATATGTTTTAAAAACAAAATTTTGGAAACATTATAATAAATATAAAGGAATAGTTTTATTACCTTAGGTTGGGAAAATTGACCAATTAAAGATTCAAAACTTTTGACACCATGAAGAAAAGACGGATATTTGTTGCTGTTTTTGTTGTTGTTCAGTTGCTAATTTGTGTCTGACTCTGCGAAGCCATGGACGCAAAGACTGACACACTTGATCATAATACATTTCTCATTTCTTTTTCTATGAGACACACATAGCAAATTAAAAAGTGCAGAATAAGAAAAATATTACAATATATGTAACAAATGACTAATAATCAGAATATACAAAGACATCTTTATAACCAATCATTAAAAATTTTCATAGAAATATAGGAACAGAATATAAAAGGACAATAAATACAAGACATATAAAGGCTAAAACATATACGAAACATTTTCAACCCCATAAAATATCAAGGAAACGCATATTGAAATTAAAAAGGTAAAATTTATACTGTTAGTGAATGTATCTATATAGTTAATTAAATCCAATGTTATTTAAATTGCTGAAAAATGGATATTTTCATTAACTGACAAAAAATTAAAACTGGTTAGGAACATGGGCTCTGAAGTCAGACTACCCAGCACTCCATCCAGTTTTGTGTGACTTCAGACAAGTTACTTAATCTCTGCACCCTACTTTCCTCATCTATATCATTTATATGTTAGAGTTATGTGAAATTAAATATAACGATCCATGGAAAATGCTGAGAGCTATGCCTGGCACATAGTGAGTACTCAGTGATGATTTGTTTTTATTTTTTCACTGTCAATGAAATTGCTAAAATTAGAAGTGCATAAACAATTCCATTTATAGGTATCTGTCCTATAGACATAACACCCAAGGACATACTTTTCTTTTTATAAGAATATTCATTTCAGCTGTCTAATGGTGAAGTTTTGAAGACATCCTAGCTGTTAATTAAAAGGAGAAGGATCACATAAATTACTGTGTGTTCAGTTCAGTTCAGTTCAGTCGCACAGTCATGTCTAACTCTTTGTCTAACTCATGAATCACAGCACGCCAAGCCTCCCTATCCATCACCAACTCCCGGAGTCCACCCAAACCCATATCCATTGAGTCGATGATGCCATCCAAACATCTCATTCTCTGTCGTCTCCTTCTCCTCCTGCCCTCAATCTTTCCCAGCATCAGGGTCTTTTCCAATGAGTCAGCTCTTCACATCAGGTGGCCAAAGTATTGGAGTTTTAGCTTCAACATCAGTCCTTCCAACACCCAGGACTGATCTCCTTTAGGATGGACTGGTTGGGTCTCCTTGCAGTCCAAGGGACTCTCAAGAGTCTTCTCCAACATCACAGTTCAAAAGCATCAATTATTCGGCGCTCAGCTTTCTTTATAGTCCAACTCTCACATCCATACATGACCACTGGAAAAAAAATAGCCTTGACTAGATGGACCTTTGTTGGCAAAGTAGTCTCTGCTTTTTATATGCTGTCTACATTGGTCATAACTTTCCTTCCAAGGAGCAAGCATCTTTTAATTTCATTGCTGCAATCACCATCTGCAGTGATTTTGGAGCCCAAAAAAATAAAGTCAGCCACTGTTTCCCCATCTATATGCCATGAAGTGATGGGACCAGATGCCATGATCTTAGTTTTCTGAATGTTGAGCTTTAAGCCAACTTTTTCACTCTCCTCTTTCACTTTCATCAAGAGGCTCTTTAGTTCTTCTTCACTTTCTGCCATAAGGGTGGTGTCATCTGCATATCTGAGGTTATTGATATTTCTCCCAGCAATCTTGATTCCAGCTTGTGCTTCATCCAGCCCAGTGTTTCTCATGATGTACTCTGCATATAAGTTAAATAAGCAGGGTGACAATATACAGCCTTGATGTACTCCTTTTCCTATTTGGAACCAGTCTTTTGTTCCATGTCCAGTTCTGACTGTTGCTTCCTGACCTGTGTACCTCCCCTTATAAAACTGTATTCAACCATTTGCAAAGAATAATCTAGATCCCTCTTTACTGAGTTGGAAGAATCACTAAATATTTATTGTTATGTAAAAAAGTAAATCAGAGAACACTATGAATAGTACAACTGCTGGATATCATTTTAAAAACATAATATTTGTAAATTCATTGACATTCCTGTAAAGAATCTCACTGGACTGTTAGTAGCAGTTACTTCTGGGGAAGGGAATGGGTTGAACAATTTTTAAATTTACTTCAGTAGTATTGGTATTTCTCTGTAACAACTATATATTTTTTATTCTCTATAACAACTATCTATGTCTATATCTATACATTAGGTAGTTTAAAAACATTATTTTAAAGTTAATGATGGTTGAGATAGGCACCCACCAGACAGACTTTTAACTCATATACCATGATTCTCTCATTTTGTTCTGCAAGCAATGGGGAGTCATGGGTGATATATGAGGAGACTGACTTGACCACAGCTACAGGAATTCGTGTTTTTAATTTTTATTTTACATTGGACACAGTCGATTAACAATGTCACATGAGTTTCAGGTGTGCAACGAAGTGCTTCAGTTTTATATTTGTGCTAAGTCGCTTCAGTCGTGTCCGACTCTGCAACAGCATGGCCTACATAGCCCACCAGGTTTCTCTGCCCGTGGGGTTCTCTAGGGAAGAATGCTGGAGTGGGTTGCCGTGTCTTCCTCCAGAGGATCTTCCTAGCCCAGGGATCGAACACACATCTCTCACATCTCCTGCTTTGGCAGGCGGGCTCTTTGCCTCTACTGCTACCTGGAAAGCCCAGTTTTATGTGTGTATATATATATACACACACACACACACACGTCTATCTATTCTTTTTCAAATTCTTTTTACCATTTATGTTATTATAGAGTACTGAGCAGAGTTCCCCGTGCTATACAGTAGGTCCTTGCTGGTTATCTATTTTAAATATAGCAGTGTGTACATGTTGATCCCTGGAATTCTTGAATATATAGCTTCTTGTCTTCCTCTCTCTTATTACACTTTCCTCACCTACTCTTCCAAGTGCCTACGTGGTCCTTCTTCTTTTTTCTTGCTATCAGTCAGTAGTTTTCTCTTAACTTTCTCTTAGCCAGCCACTCGACACTCAAGTTTATTTCCCTCTTAATGTCTTTATTGTTTTCCTCTTTCAGACAAAAAATTGGTTTCTGGAACTATTTCTTCTCTGTTGCTGGGTGAGTTTCCAGAGAGGTCACCTCCAGCTAGCGAGTTTTCTTTCCTGCTTCCTCCCGGTGGTGAGGCCAATGGGAAAGCCCATGCCAAGGATGAGGAAGCCAGGCTTGGGGCTGGCCTGGGGATTCACCCTCTTGGAAGTCCAATTGCCCCACTAAGAATCTGGAGAATTTAAAGCAGACAATCTCTAAAGCCACATCCACTTGTGTCATCTAAGATCCCAAGGCACTTAAGGAACACTGGAGTTCGACTGATCCTAGAGAAAGAAGAACTATAATCTGATGCCTCCATGCCTCTGCCCATCTTTTCCCCTCTGTCAGGAATACAGTTTCCCTCATCTTACAGGTGGCCAACTCCTATTCCTTCATTCATCTAATCACTCATTTAACACTCAGTATCTACTAGATGCTAGGGTTGGCCCTAAGCATCAAGAATACAACAATGAACAAGAACTGCAGGAATATGACCTCCAAGTAGCTTATAATACAGTGAGGGAGAAAGACTTTACTCAAATAACCCAGAAATACAGGTGTCATTGTGACATTTGTTTTGTACAAGGAAGAAACAAAAATGGTGCTTTAAGGGAGAACTAAAGGGTAGCCTCTCCAAACTAGGGGTCAGGAATTGTTTCTCAGAGGATGTATCATTATAAGCAATGTGTCCAGGCAAAGACTGGCAAGAGTTTTCTGTGTCTGAGCAAGAGGAAGTCCATTGTGGTTGGAGTGACAGGAGGATGGTACTGAGGAGCACAGGGAGGTGTGGCAGATCACGGGGTGCTCTGTGGGATGAGGCCCTGAGTCTCCGTTTTCTTACAAATGCAATGGGATTTTAATTAAGGAAGTAACTCATTCTGGTTCACATGTTCAAAACATTACTTGGTCTTTTGCATGGTGGGTGAACTAGGGGTTTCAATCGTGGGAGTTGGGTAATTTTTACAATATTGCTATTGTCCCAGGAGAGGAATGATTGCTAGGACTAAATCATGGTGGAAGTAAAGTGGTGGTTTTCCTTATCATAACAAAATAAGGAATGAGTGGCTAGAAGGGCCAGTGCCAGCAACGATTGAAAATAGTAGGGTGCAGGGATGGCAAATACCTGGAGTCCACTGGAGAAACAAATGAGAGCTTTCTTAGATTCACTGAAAAGTAGGGCTGGAAGCTCCTGAAGAGGTCTTCCAGTCATGGCATAGGATCATGCAACTAGGAGAGAACAGAGCCTGGGCTAAAAGTTAGATCTCCTCCCTCTTCGCAGTCAGTCCAGGGAGAGTTGGATTACACAAGTCCAGTTGAGTTAGCGATAGGTACCATCTCAGGGAGTTCTCAAGAAAACTCCTGGATTCTTTCATGTCAAGAGCTCAAAACATGCAGTTCCTAACTGAGCTGCAGGGAGAGCTTCTCAATCACCGGCCCATAGCCGGGTAGTGACTGTTCTATGGCAGTGTCTGGTCAGGTAGGGCAGGTACCTCTAGTTAACTTCACCTGCTGTACTTGAGACCAGAGCTTGAGGCCACTGTAGGCATCAGTGAGACCAGATGCTTCCTTCTCCTGATGGAAAAAAGAGAGCCTTAAAGAGATGGGGTGATTGCCCAAGGTCATGTGGCTGGATGAGCTAGTGGTGGGGAGCTAGTTTGTTCAGTCCGAAGCTATGAGAATGATGAAAGTTTCACCTCTCCCCAGCCAGCCCAGGTCCTACCCTTTCTCCCATCCCATTTCCGTCTACTCAGGAAGAGCAATTTACAGTGAACTGTCTCTAAACAAATCTGCACTGATTTCCCTGAATCTAGCTTTTACTCCTTGTAATAGCCAGGCATTCTGCTATAGTAAAGATGCATAACAAACAACCTCATTAGTTCTACTAGAGTCAGTATTTTTTAATAATTTATTTTATATATATATATTATATTATATATATATATATATATATATATTTTTTTTTTTTTTTTTTTCCCCCACAACACAAGGCATGTGGAATCTTAGTTCCCTGACCAGGGATCTATCCCATGCCTCCTGCATTGGAAGCATGGAATCTTAACCACTGAACTGCCAGGGAAGTCCTATAAAGCAGCCTTTTATTTCAGGCTCATGAGTTTCAGGTTGGCGTTGTTTCAGTTGATCTCAGCTAGGCTCAGTTAGGCTTGACTGACTCCAGGCTTCAGGTTGGTCCAGGCCAGCTGTAAATGTCTTCATTCGAGAATCCAGGCTGAAAGAGACTACCTGGGACATGATCTTATCATGCCAGAAGAGTTCATTGAGACATGAAAGCTCATTTAAAGCTGCTGGTTGGCTGCAGCATATATCCCAACTGCTTGCATTCCTCTAGCCCAAGCAAATGATCAGCTGGCCAGAGCTGTATATTCTACCTTTTTCTAGAGTGGCGGTACTCCACTAGGGAAGCAGGGTGAGTTATTTTTCCCTCCAGGGTTACTCTGAGATATTCTTGGTTCTCGCAGGTGGGATGGAGGCAGGGGGACGCGACGGTGATTTTACTGGAAAGTAGAGGGTAGGATACTGCTAAAAGCCTTACAGTTGGAGAAGGAAATGGTAACCCACTCCAGTATTGCCTGGGAAATCCTATGGACAGAGGAGCCTGGTGGGCTACAGTCCATGGGGTCTCAAAAGAGTCAGACACAGCTGAGCTACTAAACAGCAATAGAAAGTAGGTAGTATGCTGCTCAACATCCTACAATACCCTGGCCACCCCTCTGCAAAGAATGACCCAATACAAATGGCCAATATTATTGAGGTTAAGAAACCTCACTGCAAAATAGCATAGCAAAGGGTGTTGATATATAATCATAAATACAGGGAGAAAGGGAAGAGCTGGGAGCCATAATCTGGTCTGCCACACTCCCAGCTGCTCTCCTCTCATCAGGCAAAGTGAAACTCACATTTGTCTTTTCATTTCTCTGCTTAAAAGCCCATAGTGGCTCCTCCTGACCTCTAAGTTCAAACTTCTTAGCTAGACTCATGGTTCCCATCATGAGCTTATCTACTTCACTAATCTTGCCTTTTGTTAGGTTTTCTTCTTTGATTTTATACTCTGTGGCCACACATACACACACACACACACACACAAACATCATTTCTTTATTTTATTTTTTTAAAGACAGTTTATTATCTTCACATGAGCCACTCTCAAGTTTTGATGTTCTCTCTTCTTTGTCTATATCCAGGCTTGCCTTTGTCCTTTCAATTTCTATTAGGAGTCTCTGCCCCTCTTAAGCTCTCCACGCCTTCTCCAGGAAGGTGTGCCTTCCCCTCCCAGCCTCTTACTGTGTCCTTTACTTAGTTGATCTCTCATACTGGACTATGATGCTCTTTTTCCTTTGCCATGTCCTAGGGAAGATTGTGAGCTCCAGGTAGAGAAGAGTTTTGCCTTATGCATCTCCACTGCAAAGGGCACATAGTAAGTGCTCAAAGAATGAAATAGGAGATTCTTACAACCCAGTACAAAGGGATGTGAGGGTACAGAGAAGAGAATGTATCCATTGCTTGCTCCCTATGTTTGCAAATCTTCTAAGGTGTAGAATTTATTCATAGCAGGTACAAGCACAGTGCTCTAAACAGATTGTTCTCCAAATAGTAAATGAAGAGTTCAGATGCGAGTTGTTTCTATCAGTCATTTACACTTTAGTATGAAGTTGGCCCATAATTCCCAGCCTCTCAGGGATGCTGGCATCTCTCCTTGTGGAGTTAAATGATTATTTAGGGTCAAAGATCAGAAAGCAGGAGAGAGGAGAGAGGAGTTTGGAGAATAGGCTGAAAAGGAATCAGCTTCTTTGAAAAGACTAGGTTAGCCCCTGAGTCCGTGTCTCAAGCTGGCCTGTCTTTCCAATTCAGAGGCTCTTTGCCTGTTCCTCCTACCCTGCCCCTGATGCAGAACACCAAGCATCTCAGCAAGCTGGCCTCCTCACATTGATACTCCACCCTGGGCCTGCCAGAGGCAGTTTATTTCATTGTTTATATGCTGAGACACACAGCCCTTACTTAGAGGGAGGTGTGAACAAACAGACCTGCGGCAATTTCTTTCCTCCGCGGCCTCCCCCCCAGAACAACTGTCACTCCTTCCTCCCTCTCACCCCTCCTCCTTCAACAGGCTTTAGTGCTGAGAACACCATGTGGAGATCACAGTTCTAGATCTGAATCCTAGTTTCACTGCTGACTAGCTCTGTGACATTCTGCCTTGGTCCTCCATCTGTGTAAACGGGCAAAATTCCTGTCATCTTCACTATGCAGTCAGTTCAGGTAAATGTGTCAATTCAGATGTCAGTGTAGCAAATGAATTCAGAGAATGCATCTTTGTTGATATAGGCACTGCAGCTACAGAAACACCCGGGAAGAAGCTCGCAGTAAGCATTCAAGGAAACAATGTGGGATGTGAGATGGTGATAGAGGTGTGGAGTTTGCTTTCAGAAGACATGGGGTCCACGTTCTGGACCTACTTCCTCCTGATCCATGGTGTGGGGTCAGTTTCCTGGAGAGACTGCGGTGTAGGGATGGCACGCATGCTCATGCTTCCCTCCAAGGCCATGGCAGACATCACTAATCAAACCCAGATGAGACACTAATCAGACCCACATATCCTCTCTGTATTCACCTCATCCGAAGACACCAGAGAGCCACTGAAGATCAGCCAGAAGTGGAAATCTGTGTACCGTTTGGGAACAAAAATTATGGCTTTGGGCTCTACCCAGTGTGGTTAGAATCATGGTTCTGTGTAAGATTAAGCAAGTGCAATACTCTCCTTGCATCTCAATATCCCTCCAAATCTGCATAAAGAATATGTTTTTACCTACCCCACAAGTTTCCTGTGATAACCAAATGACATTAAATAGTACAAGTAACATGACATGGGGTAGGTACTGAGAAATGGAATATTTCCGGCCGTATCAGTAAAGAAGGATGTCACAGTCGGCAGCAATCACAGCCACCAGATGGTGAGCTGGTGAGCCCTGAGGGAACGCAGGATGTGAAAGCACCGCATCCTGGCCCCAGATAGCTGAGGTGTGATTTCAGCGAGCCCAGACTCTTGCCTGTCCCCATAATTAGTTAAGTGCTAAATTCCTTAACTTGAGGTATCTGGCTTTTTGTAGTTAACAATCATCTTTTGATGTTCAGACTACCTGCCCTTTGTTGCAACATCTCCATATAACCTGGCTCCTCCTCTCGCCTCCTTGGGAGCAGTTCTCTCAGGGGCACTTGAGACTCTGTCTCCGGGGCTTGATGTCCTAAAGATTCCCACTGAATAAAACATAACTCTCAATTTTAGGTTGTGAACATTTTTAAGTTATAGTACTTAATACTCATTTTCTACCTCTTCTCTTCTAGTTCTGAACAGACCTTCCCTCTTTACCCTCAGTTTTTACCACCTGTAAAATATTATGAATGACATTCACATCAAGGTATTTGAAAGATTCAAAGTGATGCCCTGCATCATATTGAGGGAGGAAATCTAAAGTCAAGACTGTCCTGCCCACCCACCCCCGCTCCCACTCATAGTTCTGCTTTCCCTGTAGCAAATCCATTGGCTCCCAGCTAAAGGTCCACCCTGCCTCAGTTTCCCTTCCATTCTCTAGCCAGCTTTGAGAATCATCTGGGGAAGGGTCATTAGCTTCAAGCTAACCTAAGTGCTAGATCTTGGTCCAAAGTGTGTGTGTGTGTGTGTTGCAGGGGGTGGGAGTGGAGGCCAGAGCTCAGATGTTCCTTGTAACTCATGGGGACATGTTTTTGCCTCTGGCTTCTCAGGCCCTTCTGTATGTCAGGGAATAAATGCCCCAATGCCATGTTCCTTTGGATGGAAAGACAGCAGAAGAGGCCAGCAATGTCCTTTCCATCACTTTTCAGTTATTTATTCTGCTCTGGTTGGAAGGCCCTCCCACTAGGGTCTGACCAAAGAGAACACAGAATCTTAGGGAGCAAAATTTAAGGAGACCCTTACTCTTGGGGCTTTCCAAGGGCAGATTGTTCAGTGAGAGAGCCTTCTTAAATGGAGTCTCTTCAGCTCCCTGCTTGCCACTCCCTAGTCCCGCTCCAGCCAAGTACGGAAGGAAGTCAGAAGAAGCTTTATGGGCCAGATGGGACATTTGAGAGTCTGGGCTTTGGAGCCAGGTGCTCTGTATTCAGATTCCAACACCATCACTTGAGTTGTGGAGTTTTGCATAACTTAACTGTATATATATATATATATATTTTTTTTTCTTTTATGTAAATTGGAGATAATAGTAGTACTGTCCTCATAGTGGTGTTGTGAGGATTAAATTAGCAAGGAAATTACCAAGGAAACATTGGTAATCATAAAAGCACAATTTTAGTTAGACTGTGCAAAACTGGAAATAACAGAGACCCTGATGGCTCAGACGGTATAAAGAATCCACCTGCAGTGCAAGAGACCTGGGTTGGGAAGACTCCCTGGAGGAGGGCATGGCAACCCACTATAATATTCTTGCCTGGAGAATCCCATGGACAGAGAAGCCTGTTGGGTACAGTCCATGGGGTTGCAAAGAGTCGGACATGACTGAGCGAGTAAGCACACAGCACGCAGGAGAAGAGGAAGGGGTCAAATTCCCACTGGGAAGGGATCAATACTATGCTACTGCTGCTAAGTCACTTCAGTTGTGTCCGACTCTGTGTGACCCCATAGACAGCAGCCCACCAGGCTCCCCCATCCCTGGGATTCTCCAAACAAGAACACTGGAGTGGGTTGCCATTTCCTTCTCCAATGCATGAAAGTGAAAAATGAAAGTGAAGTCGTTCAGTTGTGTCCAACTCTTAGCGACCCCATGGACTGCAGCCCACCAGGCTCCTCCGTCCATGGGATTTTCCAGGCAAGAGTACTGGAGTGGGATGCCATTGCCTTCTCCAAATACTATGCTAGACACCTCTATATGTTTTTCTATTTTAAGCATCAGAACTATTCTCTATAGCACCATGAAGTGCTTCCCAGGTGGCTCAGAGGTAAAGAACCTGCCTGACAATGCAGGAGACGTGGGTTTTATCCCTGGGTTGGGAAGATCCCCTGGAGAAGGAAATGGTAACCCACTCCAGTATTCTTGCTTGGGAAATCCCATGGACAGAGGAGCCTGGTGGGCTACAGTCTATGGGGTCACAAAAGAGTTGGGCATGACTTAGCAACTGAACAAAAACCAACAACAAATAGCACCATGATCCCCACTTTACATGTTAGGAAATTCAGGCCACAGAGAATCAGGGACTTGTCCTAGGATCCTCCACTGGTATGAACAGGCTACAAAACTTGACCCCGTGTCCCATCCCCAAAACTCCAAACTCTGCTCTTTCCTTCCACCCTGAAGTCATCTCTGATTTGAAATCCATGGACTAGACTCATGTTTCCTTCAGCTGCCTGTTCACTAGAATCACCCGTGTAGCACCTTAAGCATACACTTGATAGAGCTCCACTGGGATTAGAATTGTCTGGGAATCCGTATTTTTAATAAAAAGCCCTGGGATTAATACAAGCTGCCATGTTTGGGCATCACAGGAGGCTGGGTGACCTCAAAGCCCCCTTCCTCCTCCAATTTTCTAAGTATAGCCTCATGAGAAAGTGAGAGTGATTATCAAATCCCAGGAATAAAGTGCCTTGCTAAGAAAAGGTTCGCACTTTCTGAGGGACGTATAATTAAAGCCCAATAGATTAAAATTCCTTTAAGAAATGAGTAATACAAAGATTAAGGCACATCTGATACAGCTTTCTTGAAGGGCTGCTCAAAGATTTATAGGCAGAGGATAAATCGGCTCTGACGAGAGAAAGAAGACGATGTGTCTTATCGCTCACATCTTCCAGTGGCAGGTAAAGTGTGCAGAAAAGGACCGTCACGCAGGCATTAGAAGGGCTTTTGCAAATATTTCCAACAAAGAGAAAGAAAATCGCCTTCAAGGGAGCAGGGGCAGTCAGGTTGTCAGTCAGGAGTCGAGTGACTTCTAGTGTCAAATCCCTTTCTTGGGAGGGTTTTTATCACACACAGAAAATGAGCAAAGGAACCTGGAGTAATTAGGAGGTAATGAAGTTGTCAGAATAAGCTATTGACCAAAAAGCAGACAAGGGAATAGATGAAAAATTTAAACATTTCCACTTATCTGATCTGGAAGCCGTGTATCTTTTTCCCGTGTGGGAATTATCCTCCGTGTCTAATGAATTGAGTTTTCTGGGCAAAGTAGGGAGCATCTCAGAAGACAAAAGAAGAAGGGATTGGAATCAGAGTCTAAAATGGCAACAGTGATAGTTATAGAAATTATAATTAATCCATTCCATTTTTATCTGGCTTTGCAGAGCGCTTGAACATATATAATTACTTAGTTCAATTTGCACAGAAACCTAAGCGGGAGGAAGAAATATCCACAGGTGTAAGTATGGAAAGTCAAGGTCATACAGTGCCTTGCCTAAGGGTCACCCAACTTATTCTTACTCTAGTACTGAGCTGAGGCTTGAATTCTGTTCCTTCCAGCCCAAAGCAAGCGTTCTTTCCATTATAGATTAACCTGGGGGACACCGAGGGTGATGGGAGTATAAAAATTGATAGACCAGTCTAACTCAATCCACAGAGCTAAAATGGGCAGGCTATGATTCCTTTCTTCTTGCATCCATGCTTTCTTGCCAACCTGGTCTCTTCTTTCCTCTCTTCATTGTTCAAGAGTTTAATGGAAGGAAGATTTCTTTGAGAAGAGCTTGGTCATCCTCTGTTTATTCCAGTTGGCATTGCTAGTGGGGGAGAGAGACCAAGAGAGTAGTCATTTGCTCATTGTTGGTCCTGGGCTTTGCCTACAGGATCTCATTCAGTCTCAGTCAGTTTGTAAGGGAGGTTAGCTGTTATAGATGCGCAGACCAGGATCCTGAAAGACTAGACAGCTGGCCCTAAGCCCCACCCAATCTCTCCAACATTCAAATTCACGAGCCTCCACTATTATTTTCACCTGCCAGACATCTAGGTGGAGAAGGACCACAGACCACAAAGATTACTATTTAGTCTGGAGAGCAAAGGCGGGAGGTATGTGGTTCAGTTTGCAGACAGTGTGAGTTGAGCTCCCAGCCAACTCCAGCCACATGAGTGAGCCATCTCAGAAGGGGACCTTCCAGCTCCAGGGAGTTGTTCTCCGAAGGTCTGCTGGAGCAGCAACAGACAGTCCTGGGTGAGCTCTGCCCAAAGTGTAGGAAAATGAGCAAATGAAATGGTTGTGTCTTCTACACACTGCTTTATTTAAAATGGATCACCAACAAGAACTGACTATATAGCACAGGGGACTCTGCTCAATTTTCTGCAGCAGCTTGAATGGGAGAAGAGTTTGGGGGAGAATGGATACATGTATATGTATGGCCAAGTCCCTTTCTGTCCCCCCCGAAACTATCACAACATTGTTAATCAGCTATGTGCATGCTAAGTCGCTTCAGCCGTGTGCTACTCTTTGCAACTCCATGCCTGTAGCCTGCCAGGCTCCTCTGTCCAGGCAGAAGTACTGGAGTGGGTTGCCATGCTCCCCTCCAGGGGATCTTCCCAACCCAGGGATTGAATCTGCATCTCTTACGGCTCCCGCATTGGCAGGTGGGTTCTTTACCACTAGTGCCACACCCAAATACAAAATAAAAGGTAAAAAAAATGGTTGTGTCATAAATCACAGAACTGTGGGGTAGTCTGTGACACCTCAAGCCATCCCTAGGGTAGCTGTTTGGAGAAGGGCTCATCTCTGCAGGTGGTATTTTCCAGGCAGAGTCTTAGCAGGAGAATGAAAGGCAGAAGGAAGGAGGGAGCTTCAAGCGGGGTCTCTGGGCGAGACTGCGTCTCCTCTGTCCATCTAGCTCTTTCGGGCTTCAGGTTTTGCTATGTGAGCCCATCCCCCATGCTCCATTCCACTGCCTCCTCCCTCTGTCCCTCCAGCGGAGGGCTGGGAGTGTCTGCTGGTACTACTGATCACTGTCCCTCTTTCCCCCAATTTTCCTATCAATTGTGTAATTAATGAAGAGGGCTTCCCTGGTGGCTCAGATGGTAAAGTGTCTGCCTGCAATGCGGGAGATCCAGGTTCAATCCCTGGGTTGGGAAGATCCCCTGGAGAAGGAAATGGCAACCCACTCCAGTACTCTTGCCTGGAAAATTCCATGGGCTGAGGAGCCTGGTAGGCTACAGTCCATGGGGTTGCAAAGAGTCAGATATGACTAAGCAACTTCACTTATTTAATTAATGTCCCACATTAAATTCTCTCTCTGGAATATAAGCAAGTCATTTCTGTTTTATTGATTAGATTCTGATGGGTACATCATAAGTTACAATAAATAGTCCAACCCTGGTCTCTTCTACATGTTTATTTATTTCTGTGCCCTTGAGTGCCCAGCAGAACATAAGCACACCCACCCCTGATCACGGCCCTTTCTGGCCTCTCTAATACATCTCTGGCACTCTCTCCACAGCTCTCCACTTGGCCTCAGGGCCTTTGCACTGGCTGTTCTCTCTGGATGTTCTTCCTTCAGATGTGTACAGGGCTCACTCTCTTATCTCTTCCAATCCTCTGTCCAAGTATCATCTTCTTAGTGAGGCCAGGCCTCGATCCCTACTTCAAATGACACCCCTGCATGGCCCCCTGCATTTCCAGTCCCCCTTGCGCTATTTATTTTTTTCTTTTTTCCCCCATAGCACTGATCATCCTCGAACATACTATGTAATTTTCTTGCTTATCACATTTATTATCTATTGTCTCCTCTTTCTCCGCCAAGTTCTGTGAAGTCAGAATCTCCAATGTCTCTGGTCAGTGATTTATCCCAAGTGCATCAAACGTGGCTGGCATAAGCTGGGCATTATCTGCTGAATAAGCAGATGGCTATTTTATGCACAGTATCAATGTCCAGACCACAGAAGAGCTGAACCTCTCTGGCTGAAGCAGAGGAAACAGGCGAAGACTCCAGGCTATACACAGCGCACCTCTTTCTCTGCAATGTTCTCTTTAAGTTTTTTAAAGCTTTATTTTATTAATTATTTTGGCTGTGGTGGCCCCTCACCACTGCACGCGGGCTTTCTCTAGTTGCAGCGAGCAGGGTCTCCTCTCCACTGCAGTGTGCGGGGCTTCTCATTGCAGTGGCTTCTCTTGCTGCGGAGCAGAGGCTCTAGGTGCGTGGGCTTCTGTAGTTGCAGCATCTGTGCTCAGTAGCTGTGGTTCATGGGCTCTCGAGTGCTGGGTCGGTAGGTGTGGGGCATGGGCTTAGCTGCTTCAAGGCATGTGGAATCGTCCTGGACCAGGGATTGAACCTGTATCCCTTGTGTTGCAAGGCAGATTCTTAACCACTGGACCACCAGGGAAGCCCCTGCTATGTTCTCTTTAGGATAAAGTAAACTCTGCAGTTTAAAGCCCACAGCTGCAGGGGACCCTGGAAGCCCAGATGACCTGTGCTTATGTACCTAGTTGGGCTCATAGCTTGTTATCCATTTACTACAGTTTGTTTCACAAACACTTTCACTGAGTTTTAACAGGTAATATCCCTCAAGACAGTTTGGTGGGCAAATAAAAGCATAGAAACAAACAGATTCCTTTCCTGCAGCATTTCTCAGAGCCTTTTAATATGCTCCTGAGTGTGGTGAATTTCCAGGAGGGAGTTAGTATATTTTCCAAACTTCTGTGACCACAAAACCCTCTCTTCCCTCTATCTGAAAAGAAGAAATGCTTTGAGAAAAGCAGAACTTCTGGCTGATTTCAGCCTCCATCCTGTTACTATGATCACTTGAATCACCATAAATATTTAATTCATGACTCTTATCTCCATCGCTAATACAATTAGTAACTCCACATTAATATCACATCTATGAGCATAATTATTAACTGCTAATTCCAGAATGGTTAGTGGTAGATGAACCTTAGTCCGCATTAACTATATTTCTGTCTTTAGGAGAAGTGAAGTTGTTGGACATGCAGGATGAGGACTCAGATGGAGTTCAGACAACCCGGACCGGGTTCTGGATTTATTGCAGGTGTGTGGCTTGGGCCAAATAACAGAACTCCTGGGTCTTGGCTTCTTTTTTCTTAATTGAGCTGTTTTGATTCAGTTGGGATGTTTAAGCTAGTAAGGTCTCTTGGATGTGTGGTAAGGAAGGAAGGAGGCTTGTGGTTCCATCCCCACCCCCAGGAGCTCGGCTGCCTTTATCTGGTTGATGCCAGCTGACAGGCACTGCTCACTCACCATCTGCCAGGCACTGTCCTAGCTCCCTGTCACAATGCCCACAAACCCCAGTGGCAAACGCTCCGAATAAACCAGAGTAACGAGCTAGAGACTGACTGGGGTCTCTAGCTTCACTGCCCTCTGTTAGCAATCTCTAAACACACAGACACACCAGATGAGTGCACATGTGTATGCAATTGCATGCATGTGTGTGTGTGTGTTTGTGAAGGATCATAGTTATAAGAGCTTTAATGAGTGTCAGAAACCAGGCAGGCAAGCGGAAGGCATGGAGTGAAAGGAGAGGCGCTTTTCTCCTGAGACGGCTGTCAGGCCAGCAGCTGGAGGGCGACCTCAGTCAGAGTATTTCCATCTATAATGAGAACCAGGTTCCCAAAGGTTGAGAGTGAGTCAATAGCCCAGAGGTAGAATGTCAACTGGATCTGCTTGGTCGTTTTAGAGTCAGACTGGAAAAGCGGCAAGAACATGTTCTTCCCCAAACACTGGCTGGAGTCCCTGAGAGATCAGATGCTGCTTCAGTGTCTTCATGCTCTCGTCTGGTCCTTCCACATGGGGATGGATAATAGCTGAGCCCGGCTCTCAGGGGAGGGGAAACTGATCACTTGGACTGAAGCCATGCAACCCACAGTATTTCTGAGTCTTGGAACCCCTCACAGGTGACATATCAAATACATCTAGAGATAGGAGCCCCTGAATCTGGACTTGCAGTCAGAGCATAAAGGTTGTTTCCAAAACTACTAAATCTAAAGATAATATGTGAAACAGCTTCAAATAGAGACTTGTCCAAATTTCCTTTCCAAAAACCTAATGAGGTTCTGGTTAAGCAAGATGCTAATTAAGTTTGGACATAGGGCAATCTGGAAAAAACTTCTGAGTCCCTTGGACAGCAAGGTGATCAAACTGGTCAACCTGAAAGTAAATCAACCTTGAATATTCACTGGAAAGATTGATGCTGATGCTGAAGTTCTGATACTTTGGCCACCTGATGCAAAGAGCCAACTCACTGGAAAAGATCCTGATGCTGGGAAAGATTGACGGCAGGAGGAGAAGGGGGCAACAGAATATGAGATGGTTGGATGGCATCACTGACTCAATGGACCTGAGTTTGAGCAAACTCTGAAAGATAGCGAAGGACAGGGAAGCCTGGCATGCTGCAGTCCATGCTGAGTCGCAAAGAGTCAGACACAACTTAGCAACTGAACAACAACAATCTGTCCTCCTTGAGTTCCAGGACTTGAGGAGAGATTCTGAGCCAAAACCCCTAAAATGTGCCATATATCAAAGCAAAGGACGTTGATCTCAGTGTAACAGGCAAATGTAGGGTTACAAATCTGAACCCCATGCCAAATATGAGTAGGAAAAAATAACACAAACTAATCAAGGAGGCAAATCCTGGCCCTTGCACTTATTTCCCACAGGACATTCAGCATGTGGGATGCTGAGCTTTTTCATGAAGCAGTGCCTAATTGTAAAGAGTTGGTACAAGATAAAATATGGTAGATGAATAGAGTGGGTTCCTACATCTGTCATCTTGTTGCAAAGATAGGCATCGTCCTCCTATCAAAGTATTCCTTCCCACCAAGTCTAGCTGGTGCTTTCTCAGTGCTGCACTCCAAGGATGCACACTTGAGATGACCTGGGCACCCCAGAGTCAGGAGTACCCCAAATTCCTTCCAGTGCAAACAAGCTTCTTCATTCTATGACAAACAGATTTCCTGGTGTGAGAGCACTTTAGTCACTGAATTTTCCTCTCACTACATTAACAGCACATTCATATGATTCCTTCAGCCTTATTATTGATGCCTCAAATGTCCTCACTATGAAACATTTATCTTAAGACATTTGCACCTGAAGATCACCTTAACCCAAAGTCCTCGATGCCCAGGGCAATCTTCCTGATGAAGAATATGGTGTGAAGACAGAGTCACAGGTGCTGACAGGCGTCTGAATGACTAAAACTTGGCTGCTTTTACAACCAAACACATTTTTAATTGGACTTCCTTGGAGACCGCCTCTTTCGTGGTGTCTTGAGGAATGTTCTTGCCTGGCATCCTTGTATGAAGGGCTCTTCACAACTTTCAGTGCTAATTATCCTCTAGAGAAAAGGGAGAGACCCTGGCCAGCAGCTGGTTCCATAATCTAGGTCAGCTCTCTGGAGCTGGTCTTCTGTTGTTTCAATTTCCTCAAACTCATTATCAGAAGGAACCTATAAATGTTTGATTAACTGGGTCCTGACTGAATACTCGATTTCCAGTAAATTTTCAGAGGCCTCCTCTCCAAGAGCAAGAGGTAAAAGACCGTCAAACAAGTCAACATGAAGGAACTCATGAACAACAAAAGATGCTAGGGAAAAAGCATGTTTGACCTTATGGTATGTGCTGTAGTATCATGTCATTTTTCATTTGTTTGTTCCAGTAACTTAAAACATCAGTCATGTTTTTGCTCACACTGTGGGTCAGGAGTTCAGGCCAGGCTTAGCAGAGATCGTTCAACTCTGTTCCACATGGTGTCAGCTGGGCAGCTTGATGGGCTGGAGCATGCAAGATGACCTCACGCACATGTCTGGACCCTTGGTGCTGGCTGTTAGCTGGGAGCCTCGCTTCATCTGCCAGGCATCTCCTTCTCACCAGATGGTCTTTCATCAGTCAGGAATGCAGACCAAGCTTTTCACATGGCAGCTGGCTTATAAGAATACACATTATTTCTAGTTTGCATTTATACTCTCCAGGAAACATCTGTCTGAGGAAGACCACCGAGAAGTTGTAGGCACTAACAATAGTGTTAAGTAAGACAGTCTTTGGTTCTTACTCCTACTCTTGGGATCTGATGACTTTCAGTTCTCAAACTTCTTCCACCTCCGAGATTCAGACTCACTAGGATGCTCAGACTGGGAAAGCATTGGATAACCTTCATTAATTTGGCTTCTTTGGTACATTTTTAGAGGAGACGCCTCTGTGTGTGTCACTGCAAGATTTCTCCGACCTTCTCCTCAATACATAGGATTATGGAGTGTCAACCATAAGTCTAAGGGTGAAGCTCAGCCTTCAAGTCCACCAGCCATGTACTGTCTCTGCGTTTATCTCATTACCCACCTGGCGCAGACTTCAACAGCTGTTCAATTCCCCTAAAGGATCCACTGACACCAAAGAATTAGTGAGCAATGTGGATTCACTGACAATTATGGAATGGAGAAAATTTACATAGCATGACCCTGAGCAAAATTAAGAAAAAATATATGTCCCCTGGTAGATGTTTGTCTTTCCCCACTTCCCTCCTCTACAGGATCCCTGGGAATTCTCATCCTTTTTGCATTTCCTTCCGCAGTACCCAGGTTGCCTGGATCCTCTCTTTTCCCTGCCAAACATTACCATGTCCTTCAAATTCACCTTGCCTCTGTCATCCATCTCTTTTGCTCCTAAATCCTTTACCTTTCTCAACAAACCACCCCCCCTTTTTTTTCTGTTTTGAGAACTCATGTTATAAAAACCACAGGTAGAAAAGTGAAGAACATTCTGACCCAGTTCTGCCCTCCTGTCCCACCCTCAGTACCATCATCATCATCATGACCAACACAGTGTGATGTGATAATAGAAGCTAGTGCAGTGGGCCAGGTCTGCTAATTCATTTATGTGCACAACAAACCTTTTTGAGAACCCTACTGTGTGTCAGACACTGTGCTGGTCACACACATGAGAGTGAATAGCATATGTCTGCACACACCTCACATTCTGGTGCAGGGAAACAGACAGTGTAAAAGCACACACATCAGTTGAAGAATGCACAGATAAACATAAGGGACAGGAAGGAGATAGAGTGCTGTGACAGGAAACCTGAGACACCTTCTTAATCGAGGTGGTTAAGAAGGGTATCAGGTAGAACACTTTACCACCTGAGCTAAACGAAGCAACAGGCAAAGGATTAATCTAAAAAATATACAAACAACTCCTGCAGCTCAATTCCAGAAAAATAAATGACCCAATCAAAAAATGGGCCAAACAACTAAAGAGACATTCCTCCAAAGAAGACATACAGATGGCTAACGAACACATGAAAAGATGCTCAACAACACTCATCATCAGAGAAATGCAAATCAAAACCACAATGAGGTACCATTACACACCAGTCAGGATGGCTGCTATCCAAAAGTCTACAAGCAATAAATGCTGGAGAGGGTGTGGAGAAAAGGGAACCCTCTTACACTGTTGGTGGGAATGCAAACTAGTATAGCTGCTATGGAGAACAGCGTGGAGATTTCTTAAAAAACTGGAAATAGAACTGCCATATGACCCAGCAATCCCACTTCTGGGTATACACACCGAGGAAACCAGATCTGAAAGAGACACATGCACCCCAATGTTCATCACAGCACTGTTTATAATTGCCAGGACATGGAAGCAACCTAGATGCCCATCAGCAGACGAATGGATAAGGAAGCTGTGGTACATATACACCATGGAATATTACTCAGCCATTAAAAAGAATTCATTTGAATCAGTTCTAATGAGATGGATGAAACTGGAGCCCGTTATACAGAGTGAAGTAAGCCAGAAAGATAAAGACCAATACAGTATACTAATGCATATATATGGAATTTAGAAAGATGGTAATGATAACCCTATGTGCAAAACAGAAAAAGAGACACAGATGTACAGAACAGACTTTTGGACCCTGTGGGAGAAGGCGAGGGTGGGATGTTTCAAGAGAACAGCATCAAAACATGTATATTATCTAGGGTGAAACAGATCACCAGCCCAGGTTGGCTGCATGAGACGAATGCTTGGGGCTGGTGCACTGGGAAGACCCAGAGGGATCAGGTGGAGAGGGAGGTGGGAGGGGGGAGCAGGATGGGGAATACATGTAAATCCATGGCTGATTCATGTCAATGTACGGCAAAAACCACTACAATATTGTAAAGTAATTAGCCTCCAACTAATAAAAATAGATGGGGGGGGGGTGGGGTGGGAAAGAAGGGTCTCAGGCATTTGGGCTGAGATCAGAGGGGTGAAAAGGAATATTTCTCCTCTTGCCAAATCCTGTTATCTTCTTGCTCTCAATGGATAAAACGTAAGGAATGTTCAAAAAAGACCTCAACAGGAAAAATGTTAAGCTGGTGAAGAACACGGCATGTTCTAGGGAGAGTGGATTAGAAGGAGCATGAGGAAGATGGCTCAGAGAGAGGCTGGAGAGGCAGGCTGAGCCCTGGTGGGCCAGGGGTACCTTCCAGGTTTCAGTTGGGGATATAGAACCACTGCAAGTAGCACAGAAATAAGAGATTTATTATAGGAGTTAGACTTTCCACGCATGTAGGAGGTGCGGGGAAGTAGGTGTCTAGAGGGAGGAGTTGAAGGATCATAGATACTTTGCTGAAGCACAGATAAGGTGGGGGTGTCAGAGCTTGTGGGAACCCACAGTCACAAGCACGCTGGCCTCCCAAAATGATGTGGGTGCTCAGGAGTGGTCTTTGGGAATTGTTGTCTCCAGGGGGCAGTTGCATGGGTATAACTGCTATCTCCACCGAGTCACAGCCAAGTGCCTGGGTGGTGGTCAGCAGCTGAGATGATGAGCTGGCTGCCGAGGAGCGTGTGGGCGGGTGGGGGCCGCTGGCTTTCTCTGTGCCTGTTCGTTGCCATATGTGACCACAACATCCTTCTGAGAGTAGGATGACTTTCTCTCTTGGCCAACTCTAAACCAGAACCTCAGAACAAAGAGAATTCTGGGAAACTCAGCTCCCAATTCCCCAGATGAGGGTTTGGATTTTCCTCTCAATGGAAATGAAAGCCTTCCTGCCTTCATGACTCCAGGGATTATCATGGCAAACATCAGTCCTTCTCCTTGGTTTACCTTTGCTTCTTTGCTACCATGTTTTTATATTTATATTCCTTCTTTATATTTCTAGATTCTTTCCCTAACATAGTCCCTAAGCCTCAAATCCCTCAAGTCTCTCTTTTTTCTGGCAGACAGTTGGTATATCACACATGCTCCTCTTGGGTATTGAAACAGATACAAATGCATGTCCCACCTCTTTAGAAGCTCAGAGGTTGTGGGGTGGGAGAGGGGGATATGTTTGTAGGCTTAAGTCAGGATACCCAAGTACTACTTAGTAGGTGGTAGTCAGGGGCCAGTTACCTGCCTGAGAAATCATTTATCCATGTGTAACCTAGACAGCATATTAAAAAGCAGAGACATCACTTAGTTGACAAAGGGCCGGATAGTCAAAGCTTTGATTTTCCAGGAGTCATGTACAGATGTGAGAGTTGGACCATAAAGAAGCTGAGCACTGAAGAAATGATGCTTTCAAAATGTGGTGCTGGGGAAGACTCTTGAGAGTTCCTCAGACAGCAAGGAGATCAAACCAGTCAATCCTAAAGAAAATCAATTCTGAATATTCATTGGAGAGACTAATGCTGGAGCTCTAATACATAGGCAATCTGAGACAAAGGATCTGACTCATTGGAGAAGACCATGATGCTGGGAAAGACTGAAGGCAAAGGCAGAAGGGGCAGCAGTGGATGAGATGGTTTGATGGCATCACTGAGTCAGTGGACATGAGTTTGAGCAAACTCAGGGAGAGAGTGGAGGACAGAAGAGCATGTTGCAGGTCAGTTATGCTGCAGACCATGGGGCCACGAAGAGTTGGACATGACTCAGCAACTGAACCACAGCAACAACATGGGCATAGACATCTCTGCCTCACAGAATCTAGGGAGTTGAAATAGAAAATGCATTTTAAGCAGACAGCATGTATGCAAACTGTATTATTTCCAGCACGCACTCGGTCTAAGTTAATTCACCTTTTCTTTTCCTCTGCTGCGCTTTCTGGAATAACACTGACACCACGTTGGAGTCAGTCATTGCCCCATTACGCTTGTTCCTGCTTCTCTTTACTGCCCACCCCCAGCATCACAGCCATGCTGAAGCTCCTAAGCAGGGTGAGCCAGCTCTTTCATGAGTCAGGCAGGTACAGGGCTGCAACCCTGCAATTACCTTCCTCAACTTTAAACAGGCATCATCATAACGGCACTTAACTACTTACAAAGATCAAATGGAAATGTGTGGGAAGGGCTTGGAGCACAGCCTGGGCCATGGGAAGGACTCAAAGAAGGGTAGTTATCTTACTATCACAGCCATTATACCAAGTGCATCCTGCTTGCAAAAGTGACCTGTCAAGTCCCTGGGCGGTGGGTAGGATGACCTAGCAGAATGCCGACTCTCAAGTGCCTCTCTCCTCACGTAATAAGTCAGGTCATGAGATAAGGACAAATACTGCAGTCACTTTCTTTAGGAGAGCTTTATGCCCACGAGGGTACTGTTGAGAGGTCATGAAATGGACTTGCTTTGTCTCCCTCTCACTTGAAACCCTGGATCCAATTGTTGCCTAGGGCAGATGGGCAATTTCAAGATCTGTTAATGACTTTTCCCAGAAGCCAACTGTGTCTGTAAGGGGCTCGGAAATGTTCGCTAAAGGGACAGACAAATCATTATCCCTTTTTAGGGTTCTCTGACATATTTATAGTTATTTTTCCAAATGCATTTGTCTTGTTCTACTAATAACAATAATAATGCCCTATATTTATTGAGCATTCATTATGTGGCTGACACTATGTTGACCGTGTTAGTTTCATTAAGTGTTGTATTCTCATATTGACCAATGAGGTAGAAGCTCTTACATCAGATTTATAGAGGATGAGACAGATATGTGTGTATACATTGTTCTAAGACTAGGTACTTGGCAGTGTGCAGTAACCCAGAAGCCTTCCTGCTACATATATACAACTTACAAATGGAAATGATGGGAAAAATATAATAAATTAAAAAGCAAGATACATGCATGTAGCTTATTTAGTATTTAAGCCAAGAAAATTACCAAGTGCCAGAAACAAAGAAAGAATTGAAAGCCAGACTGGTAAGTGTAAAATCTCATACTGTGGCAACCCTGGCGGGTAGGGAATAATATTAGACCTTAGAGAACTGTCCACCTGTTCATGGGCATGGGTTTCAGTCTCCTACAGTACATGAGATAAGGCCTGGAGGCTGCAACAGGTGGAAAGTTGGGACTGTGACTTCATAAACCTGGAACCATAAAAAACTATTTCCTAGTGAAAATAGAATTAGAAAACACTTGAACCACCAACCCTGGGAACTTACAAAGATGCATTTCTCCACCCAGAGCTCTTTTGAAGGTTAAAAAAAAAAGTGGTGAAAAACACAATTGCTAAATTTTCATTACAGATGGGTTTGGAAACTGAACCTTGTGATACGGAGCTCAGAAATCTCAAAGAAACATATTAATATAAAAGATGATTCCTGGTTCTGGTAAACCTGGATCCCTTCATAGGAGCCAAAACAAGGGCTTAGAAACACTGATTCATTCCCCAAATACATGAACTTCCCATCACGCAGAAAATTAGCCTTTGGTAAAGATGAATTAACAATCGTTGTCTAGTTGCTGTCGTGTCCAATTCTTTGTGACCCCACAGTCTGTAGTCTGCCAAGTTCTTCTGTCCATGGGATTTCCCAGGCAAGAATACTGGAGTGGGTTGCCATTTCCTACTCCAGGGGATCTTCCCAACCCAGGGCTTGAACCCACATTTGCTGCATTGCAGGCAGATTCTTTACCACTGAGCCTCCTGGGAAGCCTGACTTAACAATAAAAATGTACAAAATATGTAGGGAAGTGACTCACCACAAAGCAGTTTTAACAATCACAATCATCAAAGGGACCAACTCCCAAGAGTTTGAGACAAAAGAACAGTCCTAAGAAACTGCAAAATCAGAATTTTTAAAAGCATCCAACAGATAAGCAGAAAAATAGTAATTACAAATAAATATATAAATAAGATAATATTATTAGAAAAGGCCAAATTGCTTGGAAAGATAAAGGCATTAAAGATAAAGATGAAGACATTAAAAACTGGGTTCCCCCAAATTAAAAATCCAATGAGCAAATGAAGTATCAGCTCAGATACAGATGAAGAGATGATTCTGAAGAATGCATCACAGGGAATCCAGAGATAAAGCCTCTGAGGGAAGCATGAGACCCACTGCATAGAATGAGAGTATCTATCATTTAAGTAGAATAGAGAGAGAATGAGGGAAAGGCAATGTTTAAAAATATAACTGTGAATTTTCCAGAGTGGATAAGATATAAATTCTTGGAACATTAAGTTCTGAGAAAAAAGGGAGAGCTAACCTACCCAAGGCACATAACCAATAAGCAGTGGAATCAGATGCAGACTGATTTAATCTGCATCAGCTCTTCATTTTAACTATTAATAGCACCCTATGCGGCCAGCAAGTCTTTGGTATTCTCCTTGAAGGCTCAAATCATGACTAATTCATGCGACCCTTAGTATTGTAACAAACTTCAAACTCTATCTGGTATAAAACAATGACAGTCATGAAGTTGTCAACCCAGCATTTCCTAAAATGTGTTTCAGAAAGCATTTGTGCTGGGGCTTCCCTGGTGGTCCTGTGGTTCAGACTCCGAGCTCCTACTGCAGAGTGTGCGTGTTCGATCCCTGCTCGGGGAACTAAGATCTCAAATGCTGTGAGGTGTGGCCAACAAACAAACAGCAACAACAAAAACCCATTTGTCCCATGAGATGTTCTTTTGGGAACGGTGAAGGGTAGGAGTGAGGAGGGTGTTCTGGTGAAATACATTTGGAAAACACTATATATGCAATATCATTTTGTAGAGTCACGGCAAATATCAGTGTATTAAACTTTCTAAGTCTGACATAGAGACCTCTGCTTGATTCCAGAGCAAATTTCTCCCCAAATACCAAGAACTTTTGACCTTCAGAAGTCTCTCTGCTACAATTCTGTATAATACTGGAAACAAGTAATTATTCAACTTGGAATTCTTCTGTTGTTAAGGAATTCACTATCAATCAAGGCAGTCTTCTCACTTTTATTTTTTAAGATTTTTTTTTAATGTGGACCATTTTTAAAGTCTTTATTGAATTTGCTACAATATTGCTTCTGTTTTTCATGTCTGGGGCTTTTGGACAGAGGCATGTGGGATCTTAGTTCCCTGACCAGGGATCAAACCTGCACCCCTGCATTGGAAGGCGAAGTCTTAACCAGTGGACAGCCAGGGAAGTCTCAGTCCTCCCTACTTTTAGACAGCTTTTACTGACAGAAGATTATTGAAAGGAAATGTTTCATCTTCTACCCAGTGGCATGAAACTATACTCCATAAGATTAAAAAGAAAACGCCTTGATCTTGTTAATTTATGCTACAGTAACAAATGCCATCTAGATTTCAATGGTTCACAACAGCAAGTGTTGTTTTCTTGCTCAGGTACCTGTCAGCTCCAGGTGAGCTCGGTCTCTGATCCTTGGTCCTTGTTTCAGGGCGCAGGCTGAAGGAGCATTCTCCATCTTGGTTGGGGCCAGTGAGAACTTTTAACGGTGATTCTTAAGGCCTAGTCATGACTATCACCACTTTCACATTTAATTGGTCAAAGTAAGTCGTGTGAGTCAGTCAATCATCAAAGAAGATAGTACTGACATGGAGAGGATAGCCAATAGTTTCCAATTATAGGAAACTATAATATAGTCAACTATATAGTCAAACCCGACCTTTCAGAAAATTTGAGGATGCCTACTGACTAGGTTCTGGTATCAATTCCAATGTTGGGAGTGGGGGCTAGGTCCCCACCCCAGCAAGCAATTCTCATGTGGGTGTTCTGTAACTCAACTCAATTCTGACACTATCTACCAGAAGATAGCACCAGATTCCACAGGTTAAGGGTTCATTTAATTCCAGACTGACACCTCTTTGTCCAACTTCAGACCCCACTAGCAAATCCTGGTTATTACCTGCGCCTCTGACAAATCTGGCTACAAATCAGATGTACCCATCTAGACCCTCTCATTGTGTTCAATTAATTTGCTAAAGCAACTCAACAGAACTCAGAGAAACATTCTACTTACCAGATTACTGGTTTATTACAAAAGGATGTAACTCAAGAACAGTCAGATGGAAGAGACACAGAGGGCCAAGTACAGGGAAAGGGCATGGAGCGCCCACGCCTTCTCCAGGTGTGACGTTCTCCCCATGTCTCTGTGTGTTCACCAACCCCGAAACTCTCTGAACCCAGTCATTTGGGTTTTCAGGGAGGCTTTATTACATAGACATGGTTGATGAAATCATTGCTTGTTGGTGATTGGTTCAGCCTCCATCTCTCTCCCTTCCCCAAAATTGGGTGAGGGTGGGTATGAAGGGCGACTGAAAGTTCCAACCCTCTGATGAAGAAGTTCTAACCTTCTAATCAACCAACTCCACCTCCCCATCCCCCCACCCCCAGCTACCAAGGGCTTTCCACAAGTCACCATATTAACCTAACAGAAGATACCTTTACTGTTCTTATCACAGGAATTCCAAAGCTTTTAGTAGCTCTGTGCCAGGAGATGATGACCAAACACATGTTTCTTATCATAAGTCAAATATCACAGTGAGGGTCATCTCTGTTGTAGCATAGCTGTGCAGATTGTTGATTGGTGACTAGTATTCCATTGTGCAGTATGTAGACCATCTGTTCCTGGTCTTCCCCAGCTTCTTCAATTTCCCACTCTTTTTCTGTCTTGTATGACATGGTTTTGAACATCTCGGGCTCTCCCTTTCCTGAGCATATTCCAGTTAATGTTAATAATGATGATGATAATGACTGGTGAATATAAACCTGAACCTAGGCTCCACTCTTTACCAGCATCATCTCTTTTAGTCTTCACAAAACCTCAGGGACAGGTATTACTGACTCATTTACAAAAGTACAGATGGGGAAATCGAAGCTTGGAAAGTTTGACTCACTTAACCAAATTTACATAGCTGGTATGCGGCAGGGACTGTCTGACTATGAAGCTCAGCTCTTAACCTCTAATGTGCATGCTGCCTCCCTGTTCTCTCAACTCTCTAGATATGTACGAGAAGCTGAGGAAGTGCTGACACCTCTCTAGTCTCAAGAACATATGCTGTGGGGCACAAATGTCCAAAGGTGACATAGAAATTCTATGATTCAACATTTGAAGCAAGAATAAGAATATGTTGGCACATCTCTCAGAAGCACTGTGTCCTCCATGCACCTGGAGGTCCATTTGCACATTTAATGTACATTACAAACCATCTGTGCATATTGGGTGCAATAATCAGCAGTCATTTATGGACAAGCTGTGGATCACAGATGGAAAAAACATTTTACTTTCTACGGTAACTCTAACTTTCTTTTCTTTTCTTTTTTTAAAAATAAATGACCACCTTGAGCATTGTGTTCAGAAGGATCCTGAGGGGTTCTCAGGAAAGTGAGGCATAATCAACAAGCAGTGTCTGCTAAAAGCAAATAAGGAGACTGTGCTAGGCTTTGCAAGCATTTGTCATTTTTATACTAGAGAATACCACCTGTGAGATTCAGGGAATAAAGCCTTTCAGAAAAATCCTGAACTGACACTTAATTTCATAAAAAGAAAGGAGAAGGAATTCCCTGGTGGTCCAGTGGTTAAGACTTTTCCTTCCCATGCATGGGTGTGGTTTTGACCCCTGGTTAGGGGAACTAAGATCCCACATGCCGAAAAATAAAAAGCAAAAACTAAACAACAACAAAAAATTTTTTTTATTTTTTTAAAGGAGAAAACTGGTAGCACTTACCATGGAACATATATTTTATTTCACTTATTCCACACAACACAATGCAAATGCCTATCAATGTCCCTATTTTATAGGCAAGAAGATAAAGGATGAAGGATCAGAGATGCCAGCTAACTCCTCCTGAGATCCGTAGCTAGTAAATGGCAGAAACAGGAATCAGCTTTAGGTCTGATGGATTCTTGATGCTGAACCACAGCATGGCATCTCTAAAATGCCCTGAGCTACATAAATGGTCCTGCTAGCTAAACATGCTGTCTTGCCATGATATGGCCCAATTCCAGGACGTCCAGCACTTTCTGCTCCTGTCCTTCTGCCTTCTCACTGGCGGCAGACTCACCCCTCTCAGAACACAAATGGCTACAAGGCAAGACGCTCCATGTTGGGCCATTTTGTGCCTCCTAAAGGTGGCAGGTTTGCATCACGACTTTACATAAATGCTTTTGGCACCGACAGCAGGAGGCAGGCAGGAGTGTGGCTCTGCCATGCGACAAATATAGAGCTGCTGTCCTTAAAACTCTCACAAGAGACTAACCCTCAAGGGAGACGCCATGCAATAAATAATTTTTGCCATAACACATTCCTTGCCTTTGCATAAATTTAACACCCCACTCTCTGTGCAATATGTGATCTTCCTGCTAACTCCACATAGACAGAAATAGCTCTGTTAAGATGTGATAAAAGACAAGCGGCAGAAAGGAAGGGAGACACGACACATAGAGGAACTTGACTTTAGTGCCGGCTCTTCTACGAGGGATATCACTCTGCATCCTTCATGGAGAACAGCATGCAGAGGACAGGCACGACAGGGATCGCTGGTCTATGGGACCCTCCAAAGCATGAAAGGAACTGCAGTTTTGGGTCTCTGAGATGCTGGTTCCCTGTTTCTTCTGGCAAGTAGCATCGGGCTGCTAGTCTCTGCCTGCTTTTCTCCAACAATGGCCATGGACTACTTCCCTCATGTGCCTGGCTTGTGTCAGTGGGTCTATTCCTGACCCCAGTCAAATGCTTAAACTTGTTTTAGGTGGAGCTCTGTCATATGCAACTGGAAGACATGGACCAATATACCAACGTTCCTTTCTGATGAGCTGTTGACTTGGATTTTGCTGTATTAAGAACCCAGAGGAAGGAGATAAGGTTATCCAAAGATATATCATGACATAAACAGCTGAAATTGGGGAGATGATAAAGACAGAACTCAACCCTACCTCACAGTTCTCATCTCTCCAGACAAAGGCACCAAAATAAGAGAATTTCTGTCAAATGTTGCACCTGCCTGGTATGGTCCATGCTTCTCTATAGTGACCACATGGGGTTTAAATATTTTGTGAAGTCTATTACTGATGAGTTAGAGAGCATATTGCCTCTTACCACAATGCTGGTTGGCATCAGAAGTCCACAGATTCTCCTGGGGACTTCCCTAGTGGTCCAGTAGTTAGGACCAGTAGTTTGACAATTAGTGGTCTCTAGTAGTTTGCTTCCCAGTGTGGGGGGTGTGAGTGTGATCCCGTGTCAGGGAGTTGGGATTCTACACTCCTTGGGGTCATAAACCAAAGCACAGAATAGAAGCAACATTGTAACAAATTCAATAAAGACTTTAAAAATGTTCCACATTTTTAAAAAAAGTCTCCTGGCTATTGCTTTTATTACCTCAATGACCCAAGTCATAAATATTGAGCAGGAACACTAATAATTGAGCCATCCTGCATTCCTATGTCCTGGGTCCCCACACTCACCACTTAATTCCTGTCTAGGTCTAGGTCTTGTCTTCCAGTTATAGTTTTGGCTGCTGGCCTGGTTTACCAGTCTAGGACTTGGTTTCCCCAGAAATTGAAGCTGTGTCCTTGAACCCCCAGCCAGTCCTGGGGGGCTGTTGTGTGTTGGCATTGCTGCAAGGTGCTCATAGGCTGCCATAGTCAAGAAAGTCAAGTCCCAGACTCCGTTACTAAACTGCCTGCTGGACATTTCCACTGATGGCACCTCTAGCTCTACATGCCCAGAATTATTGGCACCAAATCTCTTCTCCCTAATCTGTTCTTCTGCTAATGCTCTCAATATCAGTAGATGGGATAACTGTCTTTCCATTTGCCCAACGCAGAGATGCCAAGATCACCCTTGACTCTTTGCTTTCACATATATCATGTGACTCTTTGCTTTCACATATACACATGGTATATGCTCCGCATATACCATGGAGAAGGAAACAGGAACCCACTCCAGTATGCTTGCCTGGGAAATCCCATGGACAGAGGAGCCTGGTGGGCTACAGTCCATGGGGTCGCAAAGAGTCAGTTACGACTGAGCGACTAAGCATGCAAGCACCTCCATATACAATCACTCTGTCCTATTGAGCGTATTCCCAATAATTTGTCAGGACAATCTGTCTCCAGCCCCATGTTTAGCATCTTGGCCCAAGTCACCAGCATCTTTTACCCTGACTGTGGTTCTGTTTATTCCCATCCTTACCCTGACCCAGTCCACTTTTCACACAGTAGCCAGAATAACTGTCTCAAACCGCAATCCCACAGATAGTATCGATCCCACACATTGCGTCCTCTTGGCGGCTCTTCATTGTCTCAGCACCTATTCATCTTCTGGGTCTTAGATGAAACGCAACTTCCTTGGGTCAGTTTTCCCTGACTACTTTCATAGCATCCTACATTTAACCTTCATAATGTCTATCAAAATAATGTATCGATTATTGTGTTACTATTTAGTGAATATCTGCATTCCCAGGTGAAGTAAGTTCTAGGGAAGGTGGGTTCTATATCTAATTTTCTTCTTGTTCCCCATATAGTTAATGCTCAATAAATATTTAGTGAATAAATTTATGAATGACTATCACAGCTCATTCTAACAGTATTCAAGTGGAGCTTAAACAGTCATCATTCTGGAATACTGCAAAGAGAAATCGGTTTTGAAGGTTGGATTATATATTTCTTAAAACTCCTTCCAAGTAACCTTTTTTGATTTTTTCTTAGTCTCATCATCCTGATGTTAAATACTAGTCATTATTCATAGAAAATACAAGAGGTAAGCTCACCATTTACTAAATTAACCTATCATAGGAGATACCATTAGTTGTTATATCGCATCATTAAGTCATCTTACTTCCATTCTACTTTCAGTCCCCTCTTCTGAATATGGGGGAGGGAATAACATTTATCATCATCTAAAAGAAATTAAACCTACAAACCCAATAAATTAGAGGATTGTCTTAGGTCTTACCAAAGAATTCACCAAAAATTTCCTTGAAAGAACAAGCTCTCTGAGGGTGTTTAAAATTGGATTTGATTTACAAAATCTGATTTGCATATAACTATTCAGGAACACATTGATTACTTAAAGTGAGGTACACTGGGATATAACTACCTTTAATCTGTTATAACAAAGGCAGCAATTAAAACTGCTTTTGCTAAGTAACTTTTGAAACAGAAGGTTCGATCTCTTGGCTACACTCCCCTACCCAGAAGACCCCCTCTCTCCCCATATGCTTTTCCCCTCCTAATTAAATGAGGCAGCCATTCTGGATTCTTTGTAGAATGCAGTTTCTGACAGGATCACCCTCCTATCTTAGAGATACTGAAAAGGCTGTGTTAGGGACTTAATTTCATTTCCATCCCTCTTTGTTAGTAGTCCCTTCTTATTCTCACTCCTCGGAAGCATTGTTAGGGAGGGATCGATTTGTTGGTTACTAAGAAGTGGTCAATTCCTATGGTATTAGATGTGATATCCCCCAACCACAGTGTCATTTTCACCCCCTGAAAAAGTTTGCCCTTTGTGTTCCGTGTCTGTTTGCTTGCTTTATTTAGCCTGTGGTGCGAAGTGCCTAATAAGGAATCCTGACGACAGTTTGCTCCATCTCCAGATTGAATTTCTTTATAGATCAGCCTCAGGAATTCATTTCCCAACCGGTTTTAATCAATACAGCTTGACTCAGCTTAAGTTTGGAGAAACTAACAAAAACACACTGATTGGTACTGACTGGGTGTCTCAGAGCACCTTCTTCATAGAGGCTGTCTGTGATGGTGACCCATCAAACTGACCCACAGCCTCTTAGTGGAGTCAGGCCAGAGCTCTACCCAGGCCCCAAAGCTGTCACTGTCATTTTGTTTGATTCTGTGAAGCCGGAGGCCAGAGAGGTTTTTGCAAAAACAGCATGGTGTGAGGGAAAGATGAGGAATGGTGTATCAGGTCACCCTCAGAACTTGCCATTGAGCTTCACTGAGTGGCTGAAACATCCTGAGATTCCATGTCAGCATCTACAGACTGGAGCTATGCATATGCATATATGAGGTCTCGCTGAGCTCTGAAGTGCTAAGACTCTGTATGGAGATAGAAGGAGCTGCTGGATCCCAATCGTCCATCCCACTTTTCAAGTGCACGCCGAAAAACCACCATTTGGCTAAAGAGATGGAAAACCGTCATTTCTAAATCATGGAAACAATTCTTGCCCTCTGCCAGCAGGATTCCAAACCCAGCTCTCACATTTTCTAGCTATGGGGCCATGGCTAAATCATATTATCTCTCTCATGCTCTGTTTCCTTATCTTTAAAATGTAGATATGTAATAATACCCTGTATCCATTTGGGGGATGTTGTGAGGGTCAAACGGGGTCACAGATGCGGGAAGCACTTTGGAAACTAAAGCAGAAAAGGAACTGTTAACCAGGTGGTCATTGCACTGCCGCAGCACAGAGCCCTCAACACCACCCTGGAGCTTCATAAATCTGGCTCCCTCCTGCTCCCTGCCTCCCAGCTTCCCCACTGCAGTTGTAGTTCACGCTGGGCCAGAAATCGTGGCTTGTTTGCCAGTTATTTGAGTGCAGAGACTCATCAGTGCAGGCAGTGACTCCATCCTTGGGGAGTGCTGCAGGGATTCAGCCAACTAAGCTCAGCCAGCCTGTTCACCCCATCAGGGCAAGAGTCCTAATGCCCACTGGTCAACCAGCCAGTCAGCCATCAGCGCGGTGCTTAACACACTGGGAGCACAGGGCTTATGATGCTCCATATACAGGATCAAGAGTGAAGACGGGCTGACCTGTGCCTTTTTAGATTAATAGTGGCATTTGTAAACTAGTGAAATTCTAAATGAGGCATGGTAATGCTTTTGTTCCCTAAAATCCTACTGATTTTTTTTCTTAAGTAGAATATCTATAAACTAGGACCTAGAAATATAATTAATTTCAGTCAGCACACCTTTTAAATATCTATAATGTCATGGATTTTTATTCTGAGCCAAGTTTTGTACTGATTACATTACGTAAATGATTGAATTTATTCTTAAAAACATTTCTGTGAAGTGTGTATTCACTTAGTAGCATTTCTTGAATGAATGAATGTATGAATACAGTTAAATAATGAATGTGTGTTGAGTGCACTGTGTTAGTTATTAAAGGTTCAGAAATAAGAAAAATAAACGGCATAGCTGTTATCATTGAACTCATGGTCTAAGTATTATGAGCCTTACTTATAAATAAACAAACTGAAACACAGAAGATGAACTAACTCACTCAAGGTCACACAGCAGCAATGTCAAGAGACAGAAAGCGAGTCTGGCTCCGGTCACGATGGAGTAACGAGTACGAACTTACCTTCCTACTTCAAGCAATGATAAAAACTTAAAATACATATATACATAAAACAATAGTTTTCAGGCATTGGATATCAAGGAGCATAGTACTGTGATCTTTAGGGAAAGAAAATCACACAAAATAAACCTCATGTTTGGTCTGATTCTGTGCTTTAAAACACTTTCCCAACTTCAGCAGAGAGAGGTGGGATCTGCAAGGAGGGGAAGTTGAGACATTTATTTGGGGGTTCCCACTGCATGTGCACAAGGGGAGACTCCACAAAGTCTAGCAGAGAGCAGCTGCTGTGGCCCAGCCTTGCAGTGGTCATGGAGAACTTGTAGGCATGGGAATTTCAATCCAGCCAGAGTGGAGAGACCTCCCTGAGCACCTCAAGGATTCAGCTGAGACCTCATAAAGGCCACGACTGAGCAGTAATGACCAAGTCCTTGAGACAGAATCAATCCCTAGGATACAGACAAAGTGAAAACAAACCAGTCATTAACAATGTAAACAAAAAATATCCAAGCCTGGAAAGTTGAGAAAATCTAAATGCAATTTAATAACTCCTCAAGCAGAATTTAACAGTCTTTAAAAAAGACAACATGATCCAGATTTCCTACAATGCATTTGTTTAAAAAAATTGTTAAATATGTGAAGAGGTAGGGAAATTTGATCTATAATTTATAGAAAAATAAGTCAGTAGCTGATCCAATCACTGGAAGTAGCAAATAAAGACTATAAAACAGTTACTATAAATACATTCAAGGATATAAAGGAAAAGATAGTTATAATAATTAAAAAGAGAAAAATGATTTGAATTCTAAAATTGAATATTATAATACATAAATAAAATTTATTTAATGACAATATATTAGAGACGGTGGAGGAAGAATCAATAAACTTGAGATAGATCAATAGAAGTGATACAATCTTAATAATTCAGGGGGAAACTTGAAAAAAGGAAAAGTGCCTCAATAGTAAATGGGGTAATATAAACTGTCTACTATTCATGTGATTGAAGTTCCCAAAGGAGAGTATAGAGAGGATACATCAGAAAAAATATTTCAAGAAATAATGGTCAAAATGTCTCAAATTTGATGAAAATATCAACCTATAGACCTCTAAAGCCCAGCAAACCTAAAGCAGGATAAATACAAAGAAACACTGGAATGGAAGAGAACAACAGTACAGATCTTGAAGATGTTAAAAAGAAAATAGATTCCATGACTTAGAGAACATGGATAAATTCCTTTACAAGCATAATTCAACAAAAGTTACATAAGATTTTTACAAATTGAAATTTTTATTCTAAAATATATATAAAAATTCAAAGACCTAGAAAATAAAATAATATTATACAAGAAAACTTGGAAGTCTTAAACTATCTGATTTCTGATTTACTGGAAAGCTACAGCAGTCAATTCAGTGTAGTATTGGTCTAAGGATATAAAAATAGATCAATAGTACAGAATTAGATAATCCAGAAATAAATCTATACATTTGGACATTTGGATCAATTAATTTTAAAAAAATTCATGCCAACAATTTAACAAAGAAAATTTTTATGCAGCAAACAGGGGCGGGGGAATCCAATACTTTCCTCATCAAACACAAAAATTATTTCAAGATGAATCATGGACATATAATATTATTGAGTAAAGTCAATACTATTAATCTTCTTTAAGAAAACATAGAATGTATTCAAACTTCAGAATGGCTGAGATTTCTTAGAAAAAACACAAAAATAAGCCCAAAATAAAATAAAATAATAAATTGGACTTCATAAAAATTAAAGAGCTCTAGTCATTAAACAAAACAAGCCTGTTAAGAAAAGGAAAAGTCAAACCACTGGCTGAGAGACATTACTCACAATACCCATGTCTGACGAAAGACGCGTGTCCATAATATAAAATAATCCTTGCAAATCAATGTTTTTTTAAAAGTTATGAAAACAAACAAAAGGCTGAACATATGATTCACAAAAAAAGCATATAAATGGGCAATGAGCTTGAGAAAAAGCTCAACATCCTTAGTCATCAAGTAAAAGCAAATTAAAACCATAATGAAATACCATTACAGATCGACTAGAATGGCTAAACTTTAAACAATAACACCAAATGTTGGCTAGGATGGAATGCCACCAGAACCCTCATATACTGTTGGTGGGAATGCAGTGATACAAATGCTTTGGAAAAATGGTTTGGTCATTTCTTAGAAAATTATATATCTCCCCTATGATTTAGCAAATTCATTCATAGATATTTTACCCAAGATAAATGAAAACATGTCTAGAAAAGACTTATCCAAGATGTTTATAAGAGCTTAATTGAATAACCCCAATCTGGAAACAACCTATCGACAGGAGAATACGGTGTTCAGTTCAGTTCAGTTGCTCAGTCGTGTTTGACTCTTTGCGACCCCATGCACGCTAGGCCTCCCTGTCATCACCAACTCCCAGAGTCCACCCAACCCATGTCCATCGAGTTGGTGATGCCACCCAATCGTCTCATCCTCTGTTTTTAAAGAACTATTATTATAAACTATAAAAACAGTGCTATGTCACAGGGGTTTTGGAAAAAGTGGCCATTTGCATTATCTGTGGCTGCATAAAAAATTACTGTAAGACTTCTAAGTGACTTAAAACAGCACACTTTATTCCCTTCTCCCCCTGCCTTCAATCTTTCCCAGAATCAGGGTCTTTTCCAATGAGTTGGCTCTTCATATCAGGTGGCCAGAGTACTGGAGTTTCAGTTTCAGCATCAGACCTTCCAATGAACACCCAGGACTGATCTCCTTTAGGATGGACTGGGTGGATCTCCTAGCTGTCCAAGGGACTCTCAAGAGTCTTCTCCAACACCACAGTTCAAAAGCATCAATTCTTCGGTGCTCAGCTTTCTTTATAGTCCAACTCTCACATCCATACATGACCACTGGAAAAACCATAGCCTTGACTAGATGTACCTTTGTTGGCAAAGTAATGTCTTTGCTTTTTAATATGCTGTCCAGGTTGGTCATAACTTTCCTTCCAAGGAGTAAGCATCTTTTAATTTCATGGCTGTAATCACCATCTGCAGTGATTTTGGAGAATACAGGTTATTATGATATATTCATATATTAATTCAACAAAATGTGTTTGGTCGTTCAGTCATGTCCAACTCTTTACAATCCCATGGCCTGTAGCCCACCAGGCTGCTCTGTCCATGGAATTTTTCAGGCAGGAATACTGCAGCTGGTTGCCATTTCCCACTCTAGGGATCTTCCCTACCCAGGGATCGAACACTCTCTTGTGTCTCCTGCATTAGTAGGTGAATTCTTTACTATTGAGCCATGTGGGAAGCCCCCAACAAAAGACTAACTAGCAATAAAAGGTATAAAGTGTTGTTATACACAGCAGCATGAATGAATTTTAAGAATATTCTAATGAGTGAAAGTTATATACAATGCAAACTGTAAAATTCATTTATTCAAGAAAGGCAAAACTAACCTTTGGTGAATGAAATAACAACACTGGTTGTCTCTAGGGTGGTGAGGATTAAACTAGAAGGGTTATGGAGAACTATCTAAGGTGATAGAAATGCTCCTTATTTTTATTGGCATTTTTGGGTACATTGAAAAGCATTTGTCAAAACTCATTGAACTGTGCCTTTAAAAATCTTTTTATTTACTTGTGCATAATTTTTATCTAGTTAAGATAATCCTGTCTGATTCCAGTGCCCACATATTTTCCTGCTATATTATGCTGAATATCAGCAACCAGTGGAAATTGTACTAACCTGATATGAGTCAGCACCTTGTGAAGCAAAGAGAATCCTCTTTTAGAAGAGCATGAAGAAGCTGTTTATAAACTGTAAAGGTAACAGAAATATTTATATTTATTTTTAAAGAACTATTATTATAAACTATAAAAAACAGTGCTATGTCAGGGGTTTTGGAAAAAGTGGCCATTTGTATTATCTGTGGCTGCATAAAAAATTACTGTAAGACTTCTAAGTGGCTTAAAACAGCACACTTTATTCCCTCTCATTTTGCGGTGGGTCAGGAATTTGGACGTGACTTAGCTGGGTGATTCTAGCTTTGAGACATCCCCCGAGGTGGCAGTCAAGTCCTGGAGGGGGTGCGGTTACCTGAAGGCTGGAGGGTCCTCCTTCAAGTTTATTCCATGGTGGCTGACTGGCCTCAGATCCTCCCTGGCCCTTGGCAGGAGGCCTAAGCTCTTTGCCAAGTGGGCCCCTCCAGACTGCTGACAGTACACAGGACGCGGCAGCTGGCTTCCCCCAAAGTAAGTGGTCCTGTGAGTGAATGGAAGTCCTTATGCCCTTGTAGCTCAGACAGTGGAGAGTCTGCCTGCAATGCCAGAGACCTGTGTTGGATCCCTGGGTCGGGAAGATCCCCTAGAGAAGAGAATGGCAACCCACTCCAGTATTCTTGACTGGAGAATTCCATGGACAGAGGAGCCTGGAGGGCTACAGTCTATGGGTCGCAGAGTCAGACGTGGTTGAGTGACTATCACTTTTCCCCTATGCCCCAGGCACACTGAGGCCAAACAACACCAAAATGTTGGGGTTTTGAGCAGAGAAAGGTTTACTGCAGGACCCTGCAAGGAGACAGGTGGCTCATGCCATAAAAACTGAACTCCTTAAAAGCTTTCAGCAAAATGTTATAGAAAAGGTGAGAGAGGCGTATGATTAGTTGTGGCAAATTTTTGGTGTCAGATCCTTTGTTCTTGAGGTCAGGTCATGGACAAGTCAGGATGTTCCTGTAAATCTCCACTAAAACCTGTTATTCTCTGTTCTGACAAGAAAGGCAAAGTTCCAAGGCTCGAATTTTGCCCTCTGAGATCCAAATCCTGGCTGAGAGGAATGGATCCCTGCATCACCCCGTCACCCTAAGTGCTCGTCCAGCACCCAGTCTGGGTCCTCTGCCAGTGCCCAAGCTCAGCTGAGGAGGCACATGTCAGCTGGCAGCGCCCACAGGGCCCGGTTCCCAGACCCTGCCCAGCCGTCATCACTTGGGGAGCCAGGAGCCCAGGACCCAGCCGACCCTCAGGCTTTTTATTAAACTGGAGAGAAGCGTTTGTGCAGGATCAACAGGAACACATGTTGCAGCAAATACCAGTCAGGTTAATCCACAGCTCACCACAACTGCTCTCCTTTGAGGGTAGCCCTAACCACAGAGGTGGACCCAAAGTAATGTCCTTGTACGTTTACCCTGACCTCTGGCCACCTCCTAGGGGTAGAGAACTCAGCTAAGCTGGACCAAGTTCTGAAACTTGAACAGAGAGACTGAAGCTGTTTGAAGCTCTTACCTTAAAGCAGTGTCCATCTGTTCCGGCTGCCGAGGACCACGACCCCTGGGGAGCGCCGCTGTCATGAAGTCGCAGAGGTGGGGAAGGGGGAGAGGTCCGCTGCTCCTCCAAGGGCTCTGGAGCGGTACGGGACACAGCCCCAGCCTGTCCCCAGGCCCCCAGCTCACCCGCCAGGCTGGAGGGCCCCCGGGGGGAAGGCTGTGACTGATGGCATCTTATCACTCTCCCTGCCCCGAGGACCACTGCCAGGCTGAGTGTTGGTGGAGCCTGGACTGAAACAGTCTAGCGGGGAAGATCTCGCGGTAACAGGTGCACTAACAGGTCTCAAGTTAATGGCTGCCCGCTCGCCCCGCCCCATTCCAGTTCAAGAGAAAGAGCCCAAGACTCAAGTGGAAGCTGCGGTCCCCTATTTGCCCTGATGTTGTTTTGCAGTGTGTTGTCGGTCACGCAGACCATGCAAGCAGGGGTGAGCCCTGAGGGGCAGGCACCCTGGAGGGTCCCTTGGAGTCCGGCTACTGCAGTCGCTTTTTAATCCCTGCTCCATAACTCTTTAGATGCACAATTTGGAACACATTCCTCTTTTAAATCCCCTGTTTCTTAATCTAGGAAGTGGAAAGGAATCATTGTATTTACCTCAAGGGGCTAAAGCTGGACTGTATCTTGTACTTACCTCAAGGGTCCTCAGAAGGAAAACTGAAATGGAGTAAGTTTTTGTTACGTTATCTTAAAACACAAATACCTTGCTACCATCCCGTGGCGTGTCTAGTATTGTACTGGGGCGGCATGGCTCCGCCAAGGGTCTGCATGGTGATGGGCCCTGCAGCAGTGGTTCCCCTGGGTTGCGGTCCGAGGGATCTGGTCCCTGGTTTGTGCAGCCTGAGGGCCGGCTGTGTCCTGGGCGCCTGGCTCCCTTGATGGTGACGGCTGTGCAGGGTCTGGGGACCTGGCCCTGAAGGTGCCGCCAGCTGAGGTTCGCCCCCGGGCCTGGGCACTGGCTGGAGGGCACAGACCTGCTGCTGGATGAAGGCTGCAGTGCAGGGTGGCCAGCCTGAGCAGGGACCCTCACCCTCCCAGCCAGGGCCTGGGCCTCGGAAGGCAAAAGTCAGTCCTTGGATCTTGGAACAAGATGAGGGGCTAAGATGTTGCTTTGCTCATCAGATTTGTTAAGTGTTTAAAGCTGCCAGAGTCATGGAGAAAGAATTTGACTCCTCCCCTTCCCCTTCTTGTATATTTCCCAAGGCTATGACCTTTAAGAGTATTATACCCTTAGATAAAATGTTGCAGAACAGAGACTATCATTTGCTTTGATGGAGGTTTATAGGCATATGCGGCCTGACCTTGACCTGATCACCTGGCCAGTTGCAAGAACAAAGGATGGAAGATCAAGAAGTTTGCAACAACTAATCAAGTCCCTCCCTCACCTTCCTATAAAAGGACTTTTCTGGATGCGTTCAGGGAGTCTGGGGGTCTTAAGGCATGAGCTCCCTTTCTCCTTGCATGGCCCTGCAATAACACTTCCTCTGCTCCAGACTCTGATGTTTTGGTATTACTTGGCCTCACTGTGCATTGAGTGCAGGAGCTTGTGTTTGTAACAGTATCACTGTCCTGGCCAGGTAGCCTGCTTAAACCTTCTGCCACTGACTGCATATCTGGGTCAGTTTTTAAAAGTGGCATCTTGCTCTAATTTGGATCCTTGAAGCTGGGTAAGTTCTGTAATCAACTTTATCCAGTGGCTCCTCCCCATTCTCGCTTTATTCACCCCATGTGTTTGGTATCTTTTGCCTACTCTTCTCATTAGACTGTGAGCTCTCTTGAAGGAAACTTGTGCTTTAGTCTTTGTATTTCCCAAAGCCACTGTTTGAACTTCATATTGATTTTTACATAGCCAGTGCTCAAATAGTATTCGCTGGCTACATTTTACAAAGCTGAATATCCAGGAAGTGAAAGCTACTATCACAAGGCATATCAATCATTGTCCCCGAAACAGTGCATAGTAAGCCACCTCAAAACTCAAAGTCATACGACCACAAACACTTAGTCTCTTGCTCATGGGTCTGCAGGTCAGAGGAGAATTGGCTGATCTTAACTGTGCTTGGTTGGGTGGTGTTGCTTCAGGTCTAGGCTTGGCTTCTTGCTGCAAGTCTCAGCTCAGTTCTGGGCCACCTGCGTTTATTCCAGCTGGGACCCAAGCTGACAGGCAGTACTTACCCTGGGAATGGTCTTTCCAGGTAACAGTTGAAGCACAAGAGGGCAAGTAGAATCCTTCAGTGCATTTCAAGCCTTTCCTTGATTCATGAACCTCACTATCTCATTGGCAGAAATGGGTCACGTGACTAAGACCAACATCAAGGAGATGCAGAAGTAATCGCTCTGCTTCCAGTGGGAAGAGCTTTAAAGTCACCTGGAAAGGGGCACGCAGAAATTGATGAAAGTTGGGGCTAGTAATTCTGCTATATATAGGATGCGAAGTTGTCAGAGCTATCTAAGAACCAAGTATGGCTGGGAACGGTGGACTCTTGGAGAAATATTTGAATATTGTTCCTTCACTTCTGGAGCTGGGAAACACTTGGAATCTGCATGATGGTAATATGGGCTTTAGAGATGCTACCCTACTTTCTTCCATTGTGGCTCAGATGGTAAAGAATCTGCCTGCAATGCTGGAGACCTGTGTTCGATCCCTGGGTTGGGAAGATCCCCTGGAGAAGGGACGGCAACCCACTCTGGTATTCTTGTCTGGAGAATCCTGTGGACGGGGGAGCCTGGTAGGCTATAGTCCATGGAATCGCAGTCAGACATGACTGACTGACTAACACACACACACATTTTCTTCCACGGGTCTTTTCACTGTCTTTTTCTCTGAGTTCTTTTTCCTCACACACAAAGTAGAGATAATAAAACCTACCCAAGTTGTTATGAAAAATTAACATTAATTAACATATATGAAGTTACTTGGCATTACAATGCATTCAGTGTTTGTTTCCCCATCTGTCCTTCTAGAGTGGCTGGGGGTTGAAGGGTACTTTGATTTTTCCAGCAAGCTTCTGAGGCATCAACTCAGTCAGGGAAGGACTCAGCTTTCCTGAGTGAGAAAGGGGTAATGACAGAGAATCTTTATATTCATCCACTTGTTGCTTTAAGATAGATGAGTGATCAGCTGTTGCCTATTTTGGTTTCTCAAACACTAAGTTATTGCCATAGAAACATGATTATAATGAGTAATTAAATGAAAATATTTTCTGAAATCTTTTAAAATTGAAGTTCTAAATTTCTACCTTTTCACTCAGTTCATATAAGCATAACTCAGAAACTATAGCACATATCTTATTAATATTTTCTTCCAAATCAGTGAGTTATTTGCAGTCACTTTATTTTTAAAAATGAAATAAATTCTCCCTAACTCTATTATGAACATGCAATGTCCACCCTTTTCCTGAAGAAATGGCATCTAACCTACTGAAACAATCTGGAGTTTAACTTTATTTTGCTTTGCATCCCAGGAAATGTCTGTGAATAGGTCGATATATGTTGAGAAGGCTATTTCATTAACCTTATAAATATATCCAGGCTTGCTTTGCTGAAAAATTCCACAGCGAAATCCTTAAAGATTTGCAAAGACCTGTTGATTTCCCTCTTCCTCATACTCTGTACCACCAAACCAAAGTACATCCTATGCCCAAAATACATTTCAAATCCATCCATGCGACCTGTTTATTAATGATGTGGGCTACAACTATATCCTCTCAAATGCCTCCCTGTGTCGGCTTCTATCGACCGTCCCAATTACTTTTCACATAACAACCACAGTGGTCTTTTGAAAAGCTAGAATCATATCTCCTCTCCCCTGGGAGAAGTGATAAACTCTGTCTCTTGAAAGCCTTCCTGTGGCTACTTGTTGCAATTATAACGTGTCTTTGTTCTTAATACACATTTGTGTGTGTTAGCCTCTCAGTTGTGCCTGACTCTTTGCAATCCCATGGACTGTAGCCCATACTCTGCTGTGCATGGGATTTCCCAGGCAAGAATAATGGAGCGGGTTGCCATTTCCTCCTCCAGGAGATCTTGCTGACCCAGGGAGCGAACCCAGGTCTCTTGCATTGCAGGCGGATTCTTCACCGTCTGAGCCACCAGGGAAGCCCTGGCTGCTTTATTAACAGGCCATCAAGGGTCTACATGGAATTGTATGATCTTGCCTTTTTTACCTCTCACCGTCTTCGCTAGGTACTAAACCCTATTGTACTGAGCCTTCTCCCAGCATCTTTAATGTTCTAGCTCTCTTCTTCTCAGGATCTTTGCATGAATTGTTCCCTCTGCCTGGAATACCCTCTCCTTTACTCCCCACATGTCCAGTTTCTTCTTGTCTTTCATCTCAGCTTAAATGTCAACTCCACACAGTGGTCTTCCTTGATTCCCAATAAATCTCCTTATGATTTTATGCTACCCTCCCATTTTCTTCTTTCATAGTACTTACCCCAATTTGTTATTATAAATGTATTTGTAGTTTGATGTGTTTAACATCTGACTCATCCACTGGATGTAAGCCCCATAATAACAGGAGTGACATCTGTATTTTGTTCACCAAAGTATAACAGGGCATTGTCCTGTGCCTAATGCTGGAAGATGCTCAATAATTACTTCTAAAGTGGAGGAATGATTGTGAATGAATGAATGAATAAGAAGGCGGAACCACCAATATTTACCAAGAAACCTAAAATATCTCTGAAGCACCATCAGATAGCCATCACTGGAACCTTGCTCATGGTAACTAGGCAGTATCTTTTGGAGGAAAAAACATCAGGTTGGGTGTAAAAAAGCTTGGATACTGGTACAATTCCCCATGGGACTGCCTGCAAACCTAAGGATCTTTCTGAACCACAGCTTGCTAGCAGGTAAAACGAAGGCCTACAACTGAACTGGGAATGGTTAACCAGGAAAGGGCTGTTACCATGGACATGCATTTTATCTCATTTTTTAGTAGTGAGCTTCCATCAAATTCTAAAATATTCTTGATTCCAAAAAAGTTAAGAAACATTGGATTAGGTTAATTCTAAAGTCCCATATGCCTCTGACAATCTGTGTTTCTATAGAAGGAAAATCAGTGTACTGGTCAAGATTAGACATGACTGCATGTCACAGAGATTCCAAATAACAGCACCTCAAGCAAGACTGAAGTCTATTTTATCTCTCCCTCCTTTAGGTCTGGAGGTGAGCATTCCAAGGTCAGTAAGCTGCCAGAGACTCCAGGTCCTGTCTTGCTGCTCTGCCGTCCTGCCATCCTCTGCCGTGACCCATGTCTGCATGAATATTTGAACACATGGGTGGATGGATATTCCAGCCAGAAGGACTGAGGTAGGAGAATATCTCCTGTTTTTAAGGACAGAAGTGGAATTTTCACATAGCATGGGTCCTAACTTCCTGTTCGCTATTATGATAGAGAGAGGTTAAGAGATGCAGATTTCACATTGGGTGGCCATGTGCTCAGTTAAAACCAGAGGTTCTAATACTTTAGAGGACTTCCAGGTGGTTCAGTGGAATCTTCTTCTGGATTCTTCAGTAAAGAATCTGCCTGCTAATACAGGAGACCTGGGTCCGATCCCTGAGTCAGGAAGACTGCTGGAGAAGGAAATGGCAATCCATGCCAGTATTCTTGCCTGGGAAATCCCCTGGATAGAGGAGTCTGGTGGACTACAGTCCACAGGTTGCATAAGAGTCACATAACTTAGCAACTAAACAACAATACTTCAGAGGATCAAGGCAATAAAGAATCTTTGCCAAAGTCAGAGATTCTGCATAAGTCTTAAGTAAAGAGATGTGTCAAATGCCTACTGTCACAACAGATAGACTAGGCAAAGGGAAATTAGGTGTGCAGACTGCCTGGCATAGTTACGTTCACTTGCTCAGTCGTTTCCTACTCTATGCAACCCCATGGACTGCAGCACGCCAGGCTTCCCTGTCCATCACAACTCCCGGGGCGTGCTTAAACTCATGTCCATCAAGTCGGTGATGCCATCCAACCATCTCATCCTCTGTTGTCCCCTTCTCCTCCTGCCCTCAATCTTTCTCAGTATCAAGGTCTTTTCTTTGCATCAGGTGGCTAAAGTATTGGAACTTTAGCTTCAGTACTTCCAATGAATATTCAGGACAGATTTCTTTTAGGATGGACTGGTTGAATCTCCTTGCAGTCCAAGGGACTCTCAAGAGTCTTCTCCAACACCACAGTTCAAAAGCATCAGTTCTTCAGTGCTCAGCTTTCTTTATGGTCCAACTCTCATATCCATACATGACTACTGGGAAAACAATAGCTTTGACTAGATGGACCTTTGTTGGCAAAGTAATGTCTCTGCTTTTTAATATGCTGTCTAGGTTGGTCATAGCTTTTCTTCCAAGTAGCAAGCGTCTTTTAATTTCATGGCTATAGAACTGTGGTGTTGGAGAAGACTCTTGAGAGTCCCTTGGACTGCAAGGAGATCCAATCAGTCCATCCTAAAGGAGATCAGTCCTGGATGTTCATTGGACGGACTGGTGCTGAAGCTGAAACTCCAATACTTTGGCCACCTCACGTGAAAAGTTGACTCATTGGAAAAGACCCTGATGCTGGGAGGGATTGGGGGCAAGAGGAGAAGGGGATGACAGAGGATGAGATGGCTGAATGGTATCACTGACTCGGTGGACATAAGTTTGAGTAAACTCCGGGAGTTGGTGATGGACAGGGAGGCCTGGCATGCTGCGATTCATGGGGTTGCAAAGAGTCGGACATGACTGACCGACTGAACTGAACTTAACTGAACTGAAGTCACCATCTGCAGTGATTTTGGAGCCCCCCAAAATAAAGTCTCTCACTGTTTCTGTTGTTTCCCCATCTATTGGCCATGAAATGATGGGACCAGATGCCATGATCTTAGTTTTTGAATGTTGAGTTTTAAGCCAGCTTTTCACTCTCCTCTTTCACTTTCATCAAGAGGCTCTTTAGTTCCTCTTCACTTTCTGCCATAAGGGTGGTGTCTTGATTCCAGCTAGTGCTTCATCCAGTCCAGCATTTTGCATGATGTACTCTGCATTTAAGTTAAATAAGCAGGATGACAATATACAGCCTTGACGTACTCCTTTCCCGATTTGGAACCAGTCTGTTTTTCCATGACCAGTTCTACCTGTTGCTTCTTGACCTGCATACAAGTTTCTCAGGGGGCAGGTAAGGTCTGGTATTCCCATCTCCTTAAGAATTTCTCACAGTTTGTTGTGATCCACACAGTCAAAGGCTTTAGCATAGTCATTGAAGCAGAAGTAGATATTTTTCTGGGATGTGCTTGCTTTTTCTGTGAGCCAATGGATGTTGCCAATTTTTAAAATTTATGTATTTTTTAATTGAAGGATAATTGCTTTACAGAATTTTGTTTTCTTTCTTTTTTTTCCATTTATTTTTATTAGTTGGAGGCTAATTACTTTACAGCATTGCAGTGGTTTTTGTCATACATTGAATTAGCCATGGATTTACATGTATTCCCCATCCCGGTCCCCCCTCCCACCTCCCTCTCCACCCCATCCCTCTGGGTTCTGTCAAACATGAATCAACCATAGGAAATTTGATCTCTGGTTCCTCTCCTTTTTCTAAATCCAGCTTGAGCATCTGAAAGTTCTTGGTTCACGTACTGTTGAAACCTCACTTGGAGAATTTTGAGCATTACTTTGTTAGTGTGTGAGATGAGTACAATTGTGCAGTAGCTTGACTATTCTGTGGCACTGCCTTTCTTTGAGCCTGGAATGAAAACTGACCTTTTCCAGTCCTGTGGTCACTGCTGAGTTTTCCAAATTTGCTCGCATGTTGAGTGCAGCACTTTCACAGCTGGATTTGAAATAGCTCAACTGGAATTCCATCATCTCCACTAGCTTTGTTTGTAGTGATGCTTCCTAAGGCCCACTTGACTTCACACTTCAGGATGTCTGGCCCTAGGTGAGTGATCACACCATTGTGATTATCTGGGTCGTGAAGATCTTTTTTTGTATTGTTCTTCTGTGTATTCTTGCCACTTTTTCTTAATATCTTCTACTTCTGTTAGGTCCATACCATTTCTGTCCTTTATTGTGCCCATCTTTGCATAAGTAACCAGATAATTTACATCTCATAGAATTTCAGATTGCAAGAATATTATTCAAGCCCTTTTTGTCTGCATATTTTCCATGGTGGTGTCTTCCTGAATTTAACGTATTTACACACACAATGGATATTTACTGAGTACCTACATCCACTGCGTGTGCAGGCACTGTTTCCAACTCTGGAGCCCTTGCCCCCAGGGAGGACATAGTCTAGTGGGAAGGCAGACAGCAGACCCTCCAACTGTGGCCTCATATCAGTTTTTATAGGATACAGTGGAAGCAGAAAGAGGAGGACCCTACTCAACCTTTTTGGAAACTTTTGATTCAAGAAGGGCCTTCCGCTCCGATTGAGGTGTGAATGTTGAACCATACTTGCCTGCCTTGAATGGATTCCCCTTTGATCATGGTGTACAATCCTTTTAAAAAAACACACATGAAAGAAGAAGGGCCTTCTGTAGGAAGGCCTCATACTGAGTTTTGAAGGATGAACAGTGCCTGGCATGGAGAAAGCAAAGGAGGTATTCACATCACCTCTGAAGGATAATTGGGAAGAAAGAAGGGAGGGAGGAAGGAGAAAGGGGATGGATGGAAGGAGTAGGAAGACAAAATGTATTGCACTGAGGAAAAAAATCACTAGAGACTTTCAGATTATTGATCTGGTAACAATTAAAACTGATCTTAGGCTTAAAAATATAGACTGTATATAGTATTTTTGTTATTCAAAATGGTGGCAATATTCTATGGGACTTCCCAAGTGATGATAGTGGTAAAGAACCCACCTGCTAATTCAGGAGAGATAAGAGATGTGGGTTCAACCCCTGGCTCGGGAAGATCCCCTTGGAGAAGGAATAGCAGCCCACTCCAGTATTCTTGTCTGGAGAATCCCATGGACGGAGGAGCCTGGCAGGGTCATCAGAGAAGCCCATGGGGTCACAAAGAGTCAGACATGACTGAAGTGACTTAGCACACAATGTTCTATGGACCAGGAAGGCTGTGTTTCTCTTTTCTTTCACCCTTTTCATCCACACAGCCCGTCATGCTAAGGTCTTGCCCATTCTGTGCTTGTTTGCATGTCCATCTCCATTCCAGAAGGTCAGCACCAGAGCCCAGAGGTCGTGTCTGTTGATCTCAGTAGACTCAGACTCTAGCAGTGTCTGACACAATAGCAGCTCCAACAATTACCTGGCAAATGAGTGAATGAGCAGATGTTAGCCTGTTGAAGAGGGACAGGCCTCTGATGCGGAGGAAGCCTCCAGAATAACTGGAAGGCTGTAGAGAGTACAGAGCACCCAGTGGTTCATTTCTGTCAGAGGCCAGTGTGCATAATGGATGAAGGCAGAGGGCAGTCAGGTGAAAAGATGACTTCACAAAAACTGGTTCCTCAGGTTCGCCATTACTAACTGCACACAGATCATGGCCCAAGCCTTTCTTCCAGGTACCTACCACCCTCTAACCATACACTGGAGTAGTAGCATGTTGTGAAGAGTCTAGGCAACTTCCTGGGGACCAATCCCAGCCTTGCCCCTTCTGAGCTGTGTGACCTTGCACAAGAAACATAAACTGTCAATGAGGCAGTTTTCTTACCTGGAAAATGGAAATAAAAATGCCTATCTAATAGACTTTTGGAAGGCTTAAGTAGAAAAAAAAAACAACAGTCATTTAAAGTGATTCAAAGAGTTCCTTGATCATAAGTGCTTAATAAATGTTCCTTATTGTTAATAGATGGTGATGATAGGTAGATGATAGATAAATAGACAGATAGATGGTAGTGATAGGTTTCTGTGTGGTTAGTTGATTATGGCATAGATAACCCTACTACATTATAAGAAGGGATCAGAACCACTTCTTACCATTGTGGAGGCAGCCCAGCAAAATGTCTAAGATGAGGAAGGTGCTCAAAGAATATAGATGGAAAGGTAAAAGTGACAATATAGCTGGAGAAGTTGGCAGGAGATATCACCTTGTGCCTTAGAAACTGTGGTGAGAAGCTTGGACTTTTCCCTCAGGGCTAGTCTTAGGTTCTTGAAGGAAGATGAAATGATCTTACTCTCATCATCACAGAGGCTGGACTGGAGGGAAGCAGGCTAGGGGGTCCTGAGTCACACCAGTTGAATAGCAAATCCAGGCACTTCCTGAGGAGGCTTGATGTAGGGGAAGCACAGAAGGAAAAAAAAAAAAAAGGTTTTCTTGTTGGGATTTTATCCTAGCATCTCTCTATCACCACTTCCTTATGGAGAAAGCTGAGCTTGGAACTCAATTCTGCCAGGGTTTTCATGGGAATATATAAGATACATGAAGAGTAACACACATATTTTTGGTTTGAATAATCATATACAGATGTGAGAGTTGGACCATTAAGAAAGCTGAGCATGGAAGAATTGATGCTTTCTAACTGTGGTGCTGGAGAAGACTCTTGAGCGTCTCTTGGACAGCAAGGAGGTCAAACCAGTCAATTCTAAAGGAAATCAACCCTGAATATTCATTAGAAGGACTGATGCTGAAGCTGAAGCTCCAATACCTTGGCCACCTGATGCAAAGAGCTGACTCATTTGAAAAGACCCTGATGCTGGGAAAGATTGAAAGCAGGAGAAGAAGGGGATGACAGAGGATGAGATGGTTGGATGGCATCACCGACTCAGTGGACATGAGTTTGAACAAACTTAGGAAGACGGTGAAAGACAGAGAAGCCTGCAGTCCATGGGCTCTCAAAGAGCCAGACACAACTTAGCGATTGGACAACAAGAAGTCAATCTTAACTCCCTTATGGGGATAGTAGAGCTTGGAACTCAATTCTGACAGGGTTTTTATGGGAATATTTAAAATACATGGCATGTGACACACATATTAGTTTAATATGTTTAATAGATTGTCAACATGTATCACTCCCCTTTCATTTTCCTCTTGGTGACTAACACTCTTTTCAGTGCCCCTTCCCTTGCCCCCAACCAAACACATGCACTTTAATTTCATTGACCAATATTTAGGGAAATAGAGCCTACTCTTCTAATCATACACTTTTAAACATGGAAGAACCCTTCAAGTTCAATTAGCCCTACTCAAAGATTTTTAGAAATAGAAAAGATCCCAGACCACAACTACTCCATAAACTTAGACGCGGAGAATCAGAAAAGCAAGGTGCTTTACCCAACATTGTACAGCTTGCAGGCTTTTGAGCTGGTCTGATTTATACCTCACTGTTCTTTCTAGCTTCAATGTTCTGAAAGTCAGCCCATGTGCCATGGAATATGATTACCAACATCCAGGGATTTGTATTAGCCATGTTCACAAACAGCAATGTCAGTTAGCCCAAGGTAAAGCAGAAACTGCAGCGATAGCATCTATGATGTGTTACACACAGATTGTGTGCTGGGCGCTCGGCCACTTTATTTGCGTTAATTCATTTCATTCTCGTTACTATTCCCAATTTACAGACTAATAAATCAAGTCTCAGAGAAGTAAAATAATTGCTTGTGACATAGAGTCCAGTATATTAAAATATGCAACAAGCTTCTTTAAGTATTTATTATTAGAAACATTTGTTGTGTGACAGATAGTCTATTAGGTCCTGGACTGGTCCGACTCCACACCCAGCTCCGTCTTACTCCAAAGTCCTCGCTCTTCATCACTGCTCACCCACACAAAGCCTTGTTGAAAACAACATGGATTGAATTCTCAGGCCAATTTCTTGTTATTATTCTGGTTCTTCTGTATTCATATTTTTTCATTATTTTCAACTATATTTTTTGTGTGTGCTCAATTGCTTCAGTAATGTCCACCTCTTTGTGACCCTATGGACTGTAGCCCACCAGGCTCCTCTGTCCATGGGATTCCAGTGGGTTGCCATGCCCTCCTCCAGGGGATCTTCCTGACCCAGGGATTGAACCTTCGTCTCTTGTGTCTCTTGCATTGCAGGCAGATTCTTTACTGCTGAGTCACCTGGGAAGCCCATATTTTAATATGATTTATTTCTATTTCCTATCCTATAGTATGTCAGATATCAAGTCCATTTAATCCAATAGATGCTTAATCAAGTCATAGCTATGCAAAAGCAATATGCAAGAATACAGTGTAGGAAAATGTAAAGATTAAAGAACTAGGATTCTTGCTCATGTGGGAGGATTAAATAGAGGGACCAGACTGAGGATGTGATGGAAGAGAAAATGACATTTAGCAAAGACCCATATTGTGCTAGATGCTGTTCACTGGGGATTTTTATATATTATACTGGATTGTCCAAAACATTTGTTTGAGTTTTTAAAACCTGAGCAAACATTTTGGCCAACTCAATACATACAGCCCTCATCGGAGCTGTTTCTGGTAGGAAACAAAAGAGAGTTGAGGGCTCAGAATGAGTAACCAACATAACTAAGTTTGTATGTCTAGTGCTGGTGAGTGGCAGAGTGAAGATTCCCTACAGTTCATCTGACCCCAAAACCTGAATCCTATTCAATGTATCACACCATCACCAGAAAGCAACCAGATAAGGACAGGAGTTATCTAAGCAACTAGATAAAGACAACTCCAGTTACTAAGTCGTTTCCAACTCTTTGCAACCTCATTGATTGCGGCATGCCAGGTTCCTCTGTCCTCTCGGAGCTAACCCAAACTCATGACCACTGAGTCAGTGATGCCACCCAACCATCTCTTCCTCTGCTGGCCACTTCTACTTTTGCCTTCAATCTTTCCTATTATCAGGGTCTTTTCCAGTGAGTTGGCTCGGAGCTTCAGCTTCAACATCAGTCCTTCCAATGTGTATTCAGGATTGATTTCCTATAAGATTGACTGGTTTGATCTTCCTGATGTTCAAGGGACTCTCAAGAGTCTTCTCTAGCATCACAATTTGAAAGCATCACTTCTTTGGTGCTCAGCCTTCTTTATGGTCCAACTCTCACGTCTGTACATGACTACTGGAAAAACCATGCCTTTGACTATATGGACCTTTTTCTGAAAAGTGATGTCTCTGCTTTTTAATATGCTGTCCAGGTTTGAGGGACAGGAGAGGAAACCTTAATTCTAAAATGTTTTTAACTTTAACCCGTAACTATTCTTAATCCTTAACTCTTAACTTTCTTAACCCTTTACTATTCTTTCACTCCCATGTTTGAAACCTGGACATACAGTGTTGAAATTGGAAGGAGACTTAATATTCAGCTGGTTCTAGGAAGGCCAATAGGTATTTATCTCATGGTCAAAGAAAAAGGCAACTCCAACTAACAACTTATAAATTTTCTCTTCTAATTGATGGGATGAGAAGTCCAGAGCCCAGAGAAGTAACTGCCTTTGTGTGTTGTGGGTAATGATGACATGGACCCAGGCATGTTGATTTGCTCCTCATCTCCACCAACATGAGTGCTGGTGTGAAAATAATCTTGACTTAGTTCAGGTGGCTGGAAAGGTGATAGGATGGGAGAGGTTCAAGGATGGAACAAGCCTGGGAGAAAATATCTGAGATGGAGCTGTAGTTCCAGAACCAGATGAGGGATTCAGAATGGAGACTGAATATCCAGTGGCTAGAAGGTTGGCTGTAAGAGAAAGCTCAAAGGACAGGTAGAGAAGATCCCAGGTACTAGGGACAAAGAAGGAAGGTCCAAGGTCAAGGCAAGAATAGTCAGACAAAACCAAGAGAGTAAGTAGGACTAAAAATGAGTCATGAAACCTTGGTACAGAAAGGAATTCAGTCCCAGAGCCAAGAGGGAAATGAATACTAACTGGATACCACACTGGTTATTTTGGAATTCACTAACTCATTTAATCCTCACCACTGCTTTATGGGGTATCTATTCTAATCCTTTCTTTGTAATTGAGGAAACTGGGGCACAGAGAGGTGAATTACTTGTTACACAGCTAGAACTGGGACCCTGATCTTCGCTTTATCAGTTCGGTTCAGTTTAGTCGCTTGGTCGTGTCTGACTCTTTGTGACACCATGGACTGCAGCACGCCAGGCTTCCCTGTCCATCACCAACTCCCGGAGCCTACTCAAACTCATGTCCACTGAGTCAGTGATGCCATCCAAACATCTCATCCTCTGTCGTCTCCTTCTCATCCCGCTTTTAATCTTTCCCAGCATCAGGATCATTTCCGGTGAGTCAGTTCTTTGCATTAGGTGGCCAAAGTATTGGAGTTTCAGCTTCAACATCAGTCCTTCCAATGAACATTTAGGACTGATTTCCTTTAGGATGAACTGGTTGGATCTCCTTGCTGTCCAAGGGACTCTCAAGAGTCTTCTTCAACACCACAGTTCAAAATCATCAATTCTTTCACACTCAGCTTTCTTTATAGTTCAACTCTCACATCCATACATGACTACTGGAAAAACCATAGCTTTGACTAGATGGGCCTTTGTTGGCAAAGTGATGCCTCTGCTCTTTAATATGCTATTTTGGTTGGTCATAACTTTTCTTCCAAGGAGGAAGCGTCTTTTAATTTCATGGCTGTAGTCACCATCTGCAGTGATTTTGGAGCCCCCCCCCCCAATAAAGTCTCTCACTGTTTCCATTGTTTCCCCATCTATTTGCCATGAAGTGATGGGATCAGCTGCCATGATCTTAGTTATCTGAATGTTGAGTTTTAAACCAACTTTTTCACTCTCCTCTTTAAATTTCGTTAAGAGGCTCTGTAGTTACTATTTATAGTAAGACTGACTTTCCACTATCCCAGTTGTTCTCTATTAGGGCAGTTTTGTCTTCTTGTGGCAATTTTGTGATGATTGGTAAGATTTTTTTCTGTTGTTGTCATAACTGAGCATTTCAACTGGCATTTAGTAGGAAAAGGCTGGGGATTCTTCAATATTCAACAGCACATCAAACAGGCCCGCACCAACAGAGAATTATCTAGCCCCAAATGTAAGTCACACTCAAGTGGTAGGTAAGCCTTGTTCTGTACTGCAGACCTCAGAAATGATATCGTTTGAAGCAAGATCTTTGTATTTGAAGTTATACATTCATTCATCCCTCACACATTTATTGAGTGCCTGCTAAGTTCCAGGAACTCTTTTGTTTTTCCGTCCTTTATTATGGTATCATTGGAAAATAAAAATTGTACATATTTAAGGTATATTATGTGGTTTTGATATATGTATACATTGTGAAATAATCATATTAAGCTCATTAACATATCTATCAACTCACGTAATTACCATTTTGTATGTTTGTGGTAAGAGCACAAAATCTGCTCTCAAATTTCAAGTATGCAATACAATATTATTAAGCATAGTCACCATACTGAATCTTAGATCTCCAGGACTTGCTCATCCTGCCTAACCAAAACTTCTACCCTTGGACCAGCATCTCCCCAGTCCCCTCACCCTTCTGTCCCTGGAAGTCACCATGTTCTACTCTCTGCTTTTGGAGATTCCACATGTAAGAGAGACCATGGAGGAGCTGTCTTTCTGAGTCTGGCTTATTTCACTTACATAACATTCTCTAGTTTCATTCCTCTCCTTGCAAATGAGAAGATTTCCTCCTTTTTTTTTAAGGCTGAATATTTTACTATATTTTATGTATGTATAAGAATATACAGCTATTGTCAAAAAGACAAAAGATAAGTCTTGGTGAGGATGTGGAGAAGAGGAAACACTTGTATACTGTTTGGTGGGAATGTAAATTGGTGCAGTCTTTACAGAAAACAGTATGGACGTTCCTCAAAAAATTAAAAATAGAATGACTGTATGATTTCACAATCTCACTTCCAGGCATATATCCAAAGGAAATGAAATCCAGGTACTGTTTTAGACTTTGTGGATACAGAATTGAATAGTTAAAATTCTACCCTACTGAAATTTACATTCTAATGAGAATACAGACAGTAAATATATCAGCCAGCAAGCAGAGAGCACGGAAAGCCATTGTATCAAATGAGTTAATTTAATGGGAGGATGTACAAGGAGGAGAGGAACAAGAACCGTCCTAGACCCTTGACTTTGCTGCTGCTGCTAAGTCACTTCAGTCGTGTCCGATTCTGTGTGACCCCATAGACGGCAGCCCACCAGGCTCTGCCGTCCCTGGGATTCTCCAGGCAAGAACACTGGAGTGGGTTGCCATTTCCTTCTCCAATGCATGAAAGTGAAAAGTGAAAGTGAAGTCACTCAGTCGTGTCTGACTCTTAGCGACCCCGTGGACTGCAGCCCCCCACATTTCTCCGTCCATGGGATTTTCCAGGCAAGAGTACTGGAGTGGGGTGCCACTGACTTTAAAGGTTAGGAAAAGGAACAGAAGAGTGTGAGTTTCCAAGAAAACCAATCAAAAAAGAATTTCAGAAAGGAGGAAGTCATGTTTTAGATTCTGGCCTTATCTCCCCCTCTAGTGAGACAGATCACTAGACTTCCAAGAATCTCAGCTTAGTGTTGTTCAGAGGTTCTTTTTTTTTTCCCTCCTTAAATGGGGCCCCTGCATGTTATCATAAGAATAAAGTCAGTGAATGAATATGGAGTCTCTTTGTAAATTGCCTTGTGGATAACACAGACCATCATCATGCCCGCCAGAAAAATCTGTGTGCCCAGATTTGGCTTCATATATTTTTTTTAAACCATGACAAAATGAGACTACAGATCAGAATGGAAAGGAGATCTCTTCTGATATGGCACATCTCGTAAAGTGCACCAGAAACAACCTGGTAAAAGAGTAGTGGGGGTCGATTTTCCCATGTTAACTAGGGTGCTTTGGCCAATTTCTTTTTGCGATTCACTTTTAATGGATTTGCTGAATGACCTCCATCCTTGTCACTTGAGGAGAGCTAAGGAGAGATAACGGATGTATGTCTGTATATCCAGCTAGATGGGGCTTCCCTGGTGACGCTTGGGTCGAGAAGATCCCCTGGAGAAGGAAATGGCAGCCCACTCCAGTATTCTTGCCTGGGAAATCCCATGGACAGAGGAGCCTGGCAGGATACAGTCCATGGGGTCCCAAGAGCTGGACATGACTGAGCGACTCAGCATACACGCAATGTGAGCTAAAGCGGTATTGCATGGTCTCATGGGGGTTCTGAAGGGTGTTTCCTCAGAGGATATTTGGGAGGTTTTGGGAGAGGGAAAATAGGGAAATGAATGTTGGGTAGGCAGCCAAAAATATACCACAGTCTTGTGGTAATGACTCATCCTTTAAATCTAGAAGGAAAGAACCTTAAACAGCAGCCCTCTGTTCTTAGAAATAGCAAATGTCTCTGTCTCACTTAACATGTGTCAGCCACCATACCAAGCACTTTACATATATTGAGGCACTTAATCTTTACAACCATCTTACAAGGTATTATGGAGCTCCCTATTTTACAGATGAGAAAACAGAGGTTGAGAAACTTCCAGAGGTCGTCTTACTGCTAAGAAGCAGAGCTGGTGTGAAGATGGAGTCTGTAGTTGTAACCACTACCCCGAGTCCCTTCTCACTGTAGAGATGAGCTAACAGGTGCAGAGAACTGAACAGGTTAGCCAAGCTGGGCTACTGATTAGTGATGGAGCAAAGGCAAGCTTTCAGTTTCTCTGTCTTAGCAGCCAAAGCGATCAAACAGGCAATTTTTTAAAATAAAGATTTTAGTGTCCATCAACAGAGGAATGATAAAGACAATGTGGTACATATACACAATGAAATGTTACTCAGCTATAAAAGGAACAAAATTATGCCATTTGCAGAGAAGTAGATGGACTGAGAGACTGTCACAGAGGGTGAAATTAAGTCAGAAAGAGAAAAACAAATATTGTATAATATCACTTCGATGTGGAATCTAGAAAAATGGTATGTGCTAAGTCGCTTCAGTCATGCCCATCTTTGTGCGACCCTATAGACTGTAGCCTGCCAGACTCCTCCATCCATGGGATTCTCCAGGCAAGAATAATGGAGTAGGTTGCCGTGCCCTCCTCCAGGGGATCTTCCCAACCCAGGGATCAAACCCGAGTCTCTTAGGTCTCCTGCATTGGCAGGCAGGTTCTTTACCAGTAGCGCCACCTGGGAAATCGCACCCCCCCAAAAAATAAATCTTATAGATGAACTTATTTGCAAAACAGAAATAGTCACAGATGTAGAGAACAAGTTATGGATACCAAAGGGGGGATGAATTGGGAGACTGGGATTGACATATATAACACTTTCTGTATAAAACAGATGACTAACAGCATCTACTGCATAGCTCAGGGAGCTCTCCTCAATGCTCCGTGATGACCTGAATGGGGAGGAATCAAGAGCAGAGAGGACATGTCCAGACACCCAGCTGATTCACTTCGCTGTACAGCAGAAACCCACGCAACACTGCAAAGCAACTCTTCTCCAATTAAAATTAATAGAAAATAAAAATGTTAGGCATTTTAAGGATGTATATAAAGACACGTGCGTTCTCAGAAAGCAGAGAGGTGAATGGAGGGCCAGCCTCTACCTCACTGATGCTGGAAGCTGCAAAATCCTCCACTCTGAAAAGGCTCAAATGGTGTTCCTCTGTCTTTCCCGTCCCTCATCCCTGGGCTACCAGTGGGTGAGATCGTGTGTCCTGTCTGTCCCCTGGAGACACTGTCAGCTTGGTTTTTCTGGTTTCCAAAGGCTAAACACCCAGGAGAAACAGAAGTCTCTGCCTCTAACGTCCTGTGCATTAATATTCCTGAGTACAGCTTCTTGAGCAATCCGGAGGCAATCATCCCCTGAATCAGACAGCCAGATAAGTGTGTTTCCCTCTGGAATCCACATAGGCTACAAAAGAATTAACGAGGACGAATTAAGGGTTGTCAGAGCTTGGGGAAGTCAAGCTATTTTCTACCCAGGAGCAATCTGTTAAGATCATAGAAATCTGGACAAATAACTGGAAAGCACATCTCAGGGAACAATTTTAGGCCACTGAGCAATACAGAATGATTGTCTGGCTAAGCCTTGTTCATCCCTATTACTCCAAATCCTATTTTTGGCAGGTCTCTGCAGAACCATCTAGTCAATAACATCTCTCCACAGGGCCCTACATTGGGTCTGCCTGGGGAGTTAATACTCTTTCCCGTCTCTGATTCCCCACTCCTTCCTCTCTGCCCGGGAAAGCGCTGAGATGAATTCTGCCATGAGCAAGCGAGGCATTTCATTTGACTGACTCAGGTTCATAATCAACAAAGAAGAATATGCACATCTATGCTAAGAAAATGCTGACAAGAGTGGACTTGCCTCTGTATCTTTGACCTGTAAAGTGTGTTTTTCTGATTGATCTTGGAACTTACATTTTTCACTTACCAAAGAGAGGGATTTTTTAAAAACACATTTGCAATGTTTAACAATTGAACAAAGAACATCAGTAAACTCACTTGCCTAATTAATTTTTTTTTGCTCTATTGTTGGACATTTACCAAAAAAATACATATGGATGGATACATGGATAAATGGATGGGTAGATGGCTGGTGGGTGGGTGTAGTGATGTAAATACATTGACCTTGAGGCTTACAGACACATCGAAGGCTTATACTAAAGCAGAGAAAAATTATTCAAAGATTATTAGTTATTTTTTAAGATGTGTCGAGTGCTTGCTATGTGCCAGGCACTGTGTAGACAACTCTGGTTGGGGATTAACATAAACACATAGTTATATATAAAATAGATAAGTAAGGACTTCCCTGATAGCCAAGTGGCTAAGATTCCACACTCCCAATGTAGGGGGCCCAAGTATGACCCCTGGTCAGAGAACTAGATACCACATGCTGCAACTAAAGACTAACGATCCTGCATGCTGCAACTAAGACCCAGTGCAGCCAAGTAAATAAGTAAATAAATATTTTTAAAATAAATCAAGTAAAATAGAGAGCCAACAAGGTCCTACTGTATAGCACAGGGAATTATACTTAATATTTTACAATAACATATAAGAGGGAAAATGTGATAAAGAATATATATCTATGTATGTATATATTACAGAACACACTTGTCAGTGCAGGCAATGGAAGAGACACAGGTCTGATCCCTGGGTTGAAAAGATCTCCTGGAGGAGGGCATGGCAACCCACTCTAGTATTCTTGCCTGGAGAATTCCATGGACAGAGGAACCTGGTGGGCTATAGTCCATGGGGTCACACAGAATCAGACACTACTGAAGTGAAGCATGCACACACACACACACACACACACACACACACACACACACACATATATATATGACTAAATCTGTGTGCTATACACCTGAAACTAGCACAATATTGTACATCAAATATACTTTAAAATAATTATAAAAGGAAATGGAAAACATATACAAGTGGGTTTAGACAGCTCTGCATTTGCCTAATTTCTTCCACCCACTACACTCCTCATCTCTCAGCCCAATAAATGACAAGTGGCTGATCATCTAGGGGCGAACAGTAACCTTAGATATTTGCCTTGTCTAATATCCATTCATTCATCCAGCAAATATTTATTGAGCATATACGATGTGTTAGAACACCAGGAATAGACAGTGAACAAGAAGAGAAAAGCCCCTTTCCTTTTGGCACTTATATTCTAGTGGAGGAAGACAGATAATAGGCAAATAATTCTAACAGTTATAAAGTGAAATGAAGCAGGATAAGTAGAGCCCGTGGGCTGTGCTCATTGATTCGGTAAACAATTAGGAGCCCTGACTACACAGGAGATGCAGAAGAAAGCTGGAATTTCATTGGATTCAAGGGGACAGAGAACCATGTCCGTTCAAGTAAAGGCACATGGGAAGGCGTGGTCACTTCTGAGGCCAAGGAGATGGCATAAGATGCAAGAAGGTCTTTGAGTCTCAGAGGATACTTAAGTTTGAGTCTTGAATTTGTTCTCTGGGCAGACACAGAAGGAGGCTGAATTTCAGGCTGAAGGATACTCTAATCTGGAACCTCATAGCTCAAAGTGTGTTCTGCAGACCAGTGGCACCAGCATCGCCTAAGAGCTCATCAGAAATTAAGAGGCTGAGGCTGACCCCAGGCCCTGTTTTTGCTGTTTAGTCACTGTGTCTGACCCCGTGGACTGTGGCCCACCAGTCTCCTCTGCCCATGGGATTTCCCAGGCAAGGATACTGGAGTGGGTAGCCATTTCCTTCTCCAGGGGAATCCTCCTGACCTAGGGATCGAACCCAGAACTCCTGCATTGGAAGGTGGAGTTCTGTATCACCGAGCCACCAAGTAAGCCAACCCCAGACCTACTGAATCAGAATCTTCATTTCAGCAAGATGCCTAGGTGATGTTCAAGCAAGTTAAAGTTTGAGATGCACTTTTCCTAACCAATGTCTTTCAAAGTTTACATTACATTAAAATCACCCAGGGAACTTCTAAAATTCCCTATGCCCAGGCCATACTTTCTATCAATTGTGCCAGGATCTCTTCCCTGATGGCTCAGTGGTAAAGAATCCACCTGCCAATGCAGGAAACATGGGTTCAATCCCTGGGTCAGGAAGATCCCCTGGGGAAGGAAATGGCAACCCACTCTAGTATTCTTGCCTGGGAAATCCCATAGACAGAGGAGCCTGGCAGACTACAGTCCATGGGGACGCAAAGAGTCAGACACGACTGAGCACATAAGCTTCATGCTTCTCTGTGAGTAGAATCAGACATCAATACTTTGAAAACTCCTAGGGTGAAAGACCTGTTTTGAATTTCTTGTCATCCTTGACCTGTGTGCTTTATCCTCTCCCCAAAATTCAACTGTCTCACAAAGACTCCCATTTGCGAACAAGAATTCTTCAAACCCTAACTCTGCAGATACGGCTGCCTTGGTCACCAACCCCCCTCCCCACCCCCACTACTGGAGAGATTAATCAGAGAGAAGAGAACTTCCAATTGGTATGAGGGGGAGGATGTGAAGTGGATTTCCCTGCATGGTGACGGGTTGGCAGATCCGGCTGTCACAGATGGCTGGGCTGTAGCAGACACCCTGCAGCATATCTGACACATACGTGTTGGGCTTAGCATTCCTTCCTGAGCCAGAGCAGACGGATTCGGGTAGAGAGGACAGCGGGTCTTCAGAGAGAAGGAGAGCACGCTGTCCCAAGTCCTCGTCGACAACAGGCTGTGTTCTTGAGGAGCAGCCAAAACGCTTCTTTCTCACCAAAACTGAGTCATACTGCAAAAGCAAGAAGTGGAGCCAAGATGCAAACTTTTCTCAAGAACTTTCTTCCCAGAACATCATCTTCTGCCATGTGTGTCCTTTGCACTATTCCTCCCTTTTACTCCAATCCCCCAGCACTGAATCTACAGGAAAGACCACAGTCAGAGGCAAGGGGGAAAGCTAGACTCCCTGGACAAGAGTGTCTGGGCCTTGACTGGCAAGTAATTGCTGTTATGTGTTGAAAAGTGATGCAAACCTCTGAATCTCATCCCTTGTCACATTGTAAAAATGACTTTTCTCATCAATTAATCCTCTGCTTATACTCCTGTCCCTGTCCCCCATTGTTTAAAGTTGGGGGCCAGGATCTACTAGCTCTCAAAATGATGCTACAATAGATAGGATCCTAGTTATTAAGTGCTAAGTTGGATAGGTCAGTACACTAAACATTTGTATGCATTACTTTATTTAACCTTGCCCCTGTTGCTGGAAAGTAGATAGTGTTATTTTTCACATGATATTTTTTTCTGAAAATCTGTGGAATGTGTTGGTCAAATTTGCATCTAAGTGATGAGTGATAGAGTGGATTCAAACAAGCTCTAGTCTGACTTTAAGCCTGTGCTCTTCATCGTTCCTCAATAGTCCCTTAACCAATGTAAAAAAAGACTCTTAAAGTTATCTCACCTTGAAAATATCCTGATTCTGATAGCTGTAAGCTTGGTCCTAGGATTGAATGTGCGTATTTAATTAACCCTGCTCCAGGAATTCATTGGTGTTTTGCCATTAGAGGCTCAACCCCTTCTTGACCTCCATTTAGTTTGTGTGCCTCGGAACTGAAGCAGAGGGTGCCACTAGAGTCTATCATCTTAAACTTCTTTCCTGAGAGCAGGTCTGCAGAAGACCACAGGAGAGACCAGGAGGAAAAGCGGAGGGCCTAGTTTGCACTGGTGTTGGTGATGGATATGGGGAGGGTCATGGGTGCACCACTTTGTTGATGTAGTCTGCAAGCTGCAAGTAAAAGTGTCTGGAAAACTGACAGTTGCTTAAAATGATTTCTATATTGGGGGAGTTTGAGGAATAAACATTAAAGGAAATGATGCCTTGTAGCATCTTTTGTACCGGGAATCACTGACAATGGAAATGGCATCGATAGCCCAGTATTCATGTGAGACAGGCTTGATTCAGGAAACCTTGTTTCCCCTCAAATGCCCTTTCCTGGCCTCCTTCTAGGACACTTGGATGCCTGGGGGTGACCTCATACGGAGACTGAGAAAGTGATTGACTGACTGATGTGTTTTACCTCCTAACTGCCCCCACAGTTTTTCCATGAAGCCTCAAATATTGTCATTAGTGGCACAACTTGAGTTAGAAAGACAGCGTTGTAAAACAGAAAGATTTTGCTCCATCATTAAATATTCTTTGAAAATGTGACATTTAATGAAGCATAGTATTCAGTTGAATATTTCTATAATTAGAAAGTAGGGTTATTTTCATTTTTTACTACTTGAATGCTGCACTAATTTAGTACTTTTATATATACATATCTCTGTCAAAATCTATTATTATGTACTTAAGAGAGTGCTCTAGAAGTGGATTACAAGGTTGAAAGTCCTAAAACCGGTGGAAATGTACACTGGTAAATTTTTTGAAAAATACTTTCCTAAACTTTATGATTCAAAAAATTTTCGGAATTTCCCTGGTGGTCCTGTGGTTAAGACTCTATGCTTCCACAGCAGGGGGCTCAGGTTTGCTCCCCGGTCAGGAAGCTAAGATCCCCTACACTATAGCACAGCCCCATACTTTTAAAAAAATACTTTGCATATGGATCTCTCCTTTCCCCACCTGTGCCAGTCATTGACTTTTCATGCTTATATTCACTCAGCATATTGGATTACCCCTATTTCCTTATTAATTGTGATCTTGGGACTTCCCTCGAGGTCCAGTGGTTAAGACTCTTTGCTTCCACTGCAGGGGGCATAAGTTAGATCCCTGGTCGGGGCACTAAGACATGCAACAGAGCAGTCAAAGAGTTAACAAAAAAAGTGATCTTTTCAGTGTGAGTCCATCGTTACAGTCTAATGTTATCCTTTAGAATTTTGCTATAGTCACCAGACATGTGATCTACTCCTTCTAATACTTGGTCCAAAATAAACATTTAGTTTTTTACTCTTTGGCTATTTACCATTTCACGTGGGGCTTTCCTGCTGGCTCAGCAGAAAAGGAATCTGCCTGCAGTGCATGAGATGCGGGTTTGATCCCTGGGTCAGGAAGATCCCCTGGAGAAGGAAATGACAACCCTCTGCAGTATTCTTGCCTGGAGAATCCCATGGACAGAAGAGCCTGGTGGGCTATAGACCATGGGGTCACAAGAGTCGGACATGACTTAGTGACTAAACCACCACTACCACCATTTCATGTAGAGTGTCCAAATGGAAAAATATCTGAATGGGGGTCTTGTTGGTTCCTAGGGATTACCACTCTTGTATGTACTTTCCCTGCACCCCCCAAACTTGTATAACATTATGTTGTAAACTGTTTCTAGATAAGCAGTGATACCCACTGGGAGGAGATGGTATTTAAGACATGAATGACCAGGTGGGTGAGGCGTGTACACTTCAGGGAAGAGCCATGTTGAGGCCTTGCCCTCCCCCAGGCACAGGTTTGAGGGACCGAGGGGGGACTTTGGCAGAGAATTGCAAACGGGACCTTGAATCCGTGGCAGGTGGAGCTGGGAGAGATGCCAGCTGGCCCGAGCTGAAGGGGAAGAGAGTGGAAGCAGCAAGAAGTGGGCGGATGCTGTTTCCGTGACGTTTTCTTCAAGTGGTTTTCTTCCTGCTCTAAGATTTTGTTCTCCTTTAATCCAACTTAGAATCTGTTTGCCCATTACTGAGGATGTTATGTGCCATGTATTTGTTTATTCCCTTTTAGCTTATGCCAGAAGGACTCTTACCTACTTCAAACACGGGAGCATATTTGTGTATACATATGTGTGTTCTTTATGAATTTGTGATCATGCTCAAGGTCAAGGTGGGAGGTCATTTGCATGTCAGTTATGGAGCATTTCAGGTGACCAAGACTGCCCCTGGCTCTCCTCTGTGTGATGAAGTAATGCAGAAGGGTCATGGCGGCTTTACCAAGTTTGATCAAAAGATGCCTCCTGTTAACTAATGAGCATGGGCTTGAGAGTCAGGAGACAGGGCTATATGTCCTTTGGGCAACTTTCTTTACCATTCCTGGTCTCCATCTCCTCATCTATATAACAAAGATTCTTCAAATGAGCTCAATGCCTGTGTGCTAAGTCACTTCAGTGGTGTCTGACTCTGTGCAACCCCATGGACTGCAGTCCACCAGGCTCCTCTGTCCCTGGGATTCTCCAGGCAAGAATACTGGAGTGGGTTGCCATGCAGTAGGGGGATCTTCCTGACCCAGGGATCGAATGCACGTCTCTTAAATCTCCCGCATTGGCAGGCAGATTCTTTATCACTAGTGCCACCCAGAAGCCCCCAGTGAGCCCGGTAAACCCACTGTTATGTTCATCCGATCAATGAAAGCAAAGCCTCTGCCATAGCAGGAGTTGTGTCATCAATCTGAAACACTCCTCCCGTCTCTGTCCCAACCCCGTTCTTATCCCGATGAGACCCTACTTGAGTTCGCCCTCATTCTGAGCTCTGGACTTCCTCCCCTGTCCTGGGGGACTCACCCTCAGGTTTCTCCACCCCCGGGTCCTCCCAGGCAGACAGATGTACCAATTCCATGGAGCTAGAGTGGGGGAGCCTCTGGCAGGATGCGGTAGGGCGAAGGGGCCCTGTGGCTTGAGCAGCAGTCCAGGCATGTAAGATAGCAAGTTTTCATGTACTTCTCGAATCCTTTTTTGTTTCTCTCTCTTGCTCAACCTACTGTTTATTGGAGAGTGTTTTGAGCTCTTCGCAGGGCACTGGTGTTTTAATGAGGCATAAACAGAGCAGCAGTCCCGTGGGACTAGTGTTAGGAACACTTAGTCTCATTCTTTGAGTGTCTACTAGAGGCATCTTTCTGCCCCTCCTCCAGCCCTAAGCCCATCTCCAGGGAACTCAGGAGTGGAAGTCAGTGCTCTGATGGGTGAGATGGGGAGAAGTCACTGGGCCTTCTGGAGGTCTTGGGAGACCCACATTTTCTGCTTATCCATCTGTTAAAGTAAGAGAAGCAGCAAATGCCTGGGCTGCTGAGATGAGAAGGCCTGGAGACTGAGATGGTCATGTTTAATGTGGCAGAGGAGAAGGAGGGGGAAGCCCAGATTATGACAGGACACTGGAACTACAATCTCCAAATCAGTCAGCCTGGTTATAGAGCTGATGCTTGATTTCCATTTGTCTGATTCCTATGTGTCATTTCTTGGTTTATTTCAAACTCTGAGAGTACATAGTTAGTATTTAATGCCCCCCACCTCAAAATCCTACATATAAAAGGTTTTGCCTGGAACCAATGGACACTGGAATGATCATTTGGAGTCCAAAATAGTGCGGGGAGACATTGCTGCCGGCATGGCCAAGATGCCTCAGGCGTGTCCCGCAGGGTTTTCACCTGTGGTTTTCAGTGTCCTGTCCTGCGGGCATGCCCCCGACTGTCACGTGACTCTGGACCATGACCATGCGTGAGTCCTGATGCTCATGCATTGCTGGCTGATTCTGACTTGAGCAGGTACTGATGAGGCAAGCCTCTGCTTCTGGGACGAAGGGAGTCATTTAGCCTGGGGAAGGCCTGCCTCAGAACAGACAGAGCTTCAGTTTGTGGACTTTCCAGCTGACAGTGGGAGGAATAATTTTTTGCTTCTTTTACTGTGTTTCTCAGCAAGGACCATAAGCCAGAACTTCAAGTTGGAAAATCAGCCAAATTCCATGTGAGCTCCAGAGGCAGTAATGTAAGAAGGTTGTGCCCTAAATGCAGCATACTGGACTCATAATCAGTTGCTTCCCACACGGACATCTAGGTCCAGTCATGGCTTTAGCAATCAGAGACTCAGATTGCTTCTCTGTCTGCCACAAGCTGCTGGATATCATCAGAGACCAGAAAAGAACCAGAAAAAGGAGCAGGGTCCCTGTGACATAGGGTTTGTGTCAACTTTTCATGTTGAATTAGGAAACAATGTGATAACAGTTTTAGAAATGTGATGGACGAGGAAGATATTTAAATGTTCTGTGTAAGGAACTTTCTCTTTCTAAGTATTGCTTGCCTCCAGAGTCACAACAGGATTAACTAGTTGAAAATGTGCCTCAGATTCATTACCAAAGCAGGGAAGGAAAATGAAGGAGGTCATGGGGGTTTCCCAGGAGCACAGTGATAAAGAATCAGCCTGCCAATGCAGGAGACACAGGAGACGAGGTTGGCTCCCTGGGTCGGGATGGTCCCAAACGTCCTGAAAGATGTAATCAACAGGAAGGGTGTGTTTTAGTTGTTACTAGATGGTAAGAAATGGCAGGGATCAGAGATCAAATAAATCTAATACTGAAGGTGCAGAAGAGAGTGACTCTCAGAAGGGATTCCAGGTCCAGAAAGTACGTAGAAGCTCATTCTCAAAGCCACAGGTGGAGACCATCATTGGAACAACTGAGCAAGCTCTTCTTGTTCTCCAGAAGAGCCACACCAAGTGGTCACACACATCTAGACAGAGTCAAAAGGGGTAACCTGAGAAGGTTGGCAGTATTAAGTGTGATCCAAAGGGAAAAGAGTAGAAAAGTGTGCTCTGAGCAGGCACCCCTAAATCGTGTATGGGCCTGAGGCCCAGAGAAAACATGGTTATTCCAAGAGAACAGGCAGTTGATGAGTGATGACTTCAAGGCTTGGGCTAGAGGCTGCCCTGATGGAGGAGCCATTGCTAGGGGGAATGTACAACTCAGAGGGACACGTGTGGTCAAGATTCATTTAAAACTGGATAGTTCTGGAAAGTCTAGATCTCCTTGACTCCATCTGTTTTGTTGTGTTGTGCTTACAAGTTAACATACAGACAGTGATTGAAAAACAAATTTTCTTATTAGTAAGAGAGCAAATCAAAAGAAAAGGAGAGAGAGAAAACTCAGCCAGGGGGCATGATAGGAAAGGAGCCCAGTTAGGAAGCAAGTTCAAATTCAGTAGAATGATTTTGAAATGAATCTACAGTTAAGGGGGGAGGTGGACCATCAGAGGCACATGCCAGGACCACAGGGAAATGTACAACTGAGGGGCGTATTTGCTATATAAGCCATGCCAGTTTTGCCTGATAGCTCAGATGGTAAAGAATTTGCCTGCAATGTGGGAGACCCAGGTTCAATCCTTGGATCAGGAAGATCCCCTGGAGAAGGGGATGGGTACCCACTCCAGTATTCTTGCCTGGAGAATTCCATGGACAGAGGAGCCTAGCAGGCTGCAGTCCATGACATCACACAGAGTTGGACAGGGCTAAGCGACTAACGCTTTCACTTTCAAGCCAGGCCTGTTACACAGGTCTGAGCAACTGTGAGGCCTGTAAAGGCAAAGCCTTGGGGACAAGACTGTGGTGGAGGTGTCGGAACTCACAAAACCCCGGCGTTCAAACTTCAGAAGCCTCACCTGCATCTTCAGCTCAGGAAGCTGCCAAGGATGCTTCTTCAGCTACAACAAAAACCAACTTCACAAATAAGTGATGCCATAGCTGGCGGTGCCGGCAGCAGCCACTGAAGCTCAGGCCCGTGGCAATGGATGAACCACCCGTATCACGGTGAGGGGAGCCAGGATCACCCCAGAACCGACAGAAGGCATGGACTTCAAGGGGGTCTTTTCAATCAGCATTTAAAGGGTAGAAATTGAAGCCAGTGGTTGTTGTTCAGTTGTTAAGTCATGTCTGACTCTTTGTGATCCCATGGACTGCAGCACACCAGGTTTCCCTGTCCTTCACTGTCTCTTCAAAATCATGTCCATTGAGTCATTGATGCCATCTACCCATCTTATCCTCTGCCACTGTCTTCTCTTGCCCTCAATCTTTCCCAGCATAGGGTCTTTTCCAATTAGTTGGCTCTTCACATCAGGTGGCCAAATTATTGGAGCTTCAGCTTCAGCACATGAACACAGTGAAAATCAGTGGAGAAATTCCCATATTGACAATAATAATGGCCTGGATAAATAGGAGCTCATATATGCTATTGTAAAAATTTAAATACTGCCTTTGCAGAACTCAGTCTATTGATGTGTAGGAATTTGTTCTAGGAAAATAATTATACCAGAGCAAAAAGATAAATGTGCAAAGCAGTCCTTGAAAACATTATATGTAATGGTACAAAAAAAATATTTAAACAACCTAAATATCCATCCCCAGGAGGACTGGTTAGATTCATTAAAGTAAATCCATCTGGCGTAGTGGGCCATGGCCATTTACAATGGTAATATAGATCTGTATGTATTGACTTGGAAATATGTTAACTGAAAATGGCAAGTTACACAAGAGTATGCATAATAGAGTCTCATTTTTTTTTTCTGAAAAAAAGGAAACTGGTGACAATCTAAATACCCAACAATGAGAGAAGTTAGATAAATTATAGTCTATTTGCACTTTGGAAAAAAAGTGGAGAGGTTGTGGTTCTTACCTTATGATGCTTACTTGGGGCTAAAAGGAGATGATGAATGTCAAGGCTCAGCATAGGGCGTGACACATGCTGTGCCCTCGGTGGCTCTTGTGACATTTATGTGGGTACCTGTCCCCCTTCTCTAGTGTGGTGTAAATAACTACTCCCAGACTCAGTGACTTCAATGATAATCATTATGTTTCACGAATCCATTGGGTCCCAAATTTGGGCAGGACCTGGCTGATGCTTTGTTTTCTGCAGCATCACCTGCAGTTATTCTTGGTACCTGGCTGGTGGATGCTGTAGTTTGGAGCATCCAAAATAGCTTCACTCAAGTGTCTGACATTTTGGCACATGTGACGAGAAGGCTGAGCTCAGTCGAGACTCTTGATTGAAGCATCAGTACATGGTGTCTCCAGCATGGTGGCCTCAAGGAAATTGAACTTTTACACGAGGGCTGGCCCTTCATTGAACCAGTATCCCAAGAGAAACTGGTGGAAGCTGCCTGGCCTTTTCTTGCTTATCCCCAGAAGTCACAAAGCTTTGCTTTCACTACACTCTATTGGGTGAAGCAGTTATAAGCCCTTCCTGATTCAAAGGGAGGAGGTGTAGACCTACTACAGGTCAAGGAGAAGAGTGTCAAGGTCTCCTGTAGACAAATATTGTTGCTATCTTTGGAAAATATAATCTGCCACAGAACCTAATCTTTATACCTTAGTATTTTGCAGAGATATAATATGTGCACTTGTGCTTTGAGACCCTCTGAACTGTGACCTGCCAGGCTCCTCTGTCCTTGGGAGTTTTCAGGTAAGATTACTCCAGTGGGTTGCCATACCATTTCCTCCTCTAGGAGATCTTACCAATCCAGGAATTGAGCCTGAGTCTCCTGCATTGGCAGGCAGATTCTGTACTACTGAGCCTTTGGGGAAGGCATACTATGTATTGTTGATGTTGTTCAGTTGCTAAATCATGTCCAACTCTTTGCAACCTCATGGACTGCAGCACGCCAGGCTTCCCTGCCCTTCACTGTCTCTTGGAGCTTGCTCAAACTCATGTCCATTGAGTTGATGATGCCATTCAATCATCTCGTCCTCTGTCGTCCCCTTCTCCTGCTGCCTTCAATCTTTCCCAGCATCAGGGTCTTTTCTAATGAGTCGGCTCTTTGCCAAAGTATTGGAGCTTCAGCATCAGTCCTTCCAATGAATATTCAAAGTTTGATTTCCTTTAGGATTGACTCCTTTGATCTCCTTGCAGTCCAGATATAGCTACAATTTAATGTATATCTCGATGTACAGAGCTGGAGGCCCTTTATGTAGCTAAACACTTGAACACACAAAGAGACGGGCACAAAGATATGTATAAGTTCTGTATCAGAATTGCTTTGGTGGAGGAGACAGGCCTGTTGCATGTGAAGTCTGAGATGTTTGTGTAGGAAAGCACTGGGAAGAGGAAGGAGGTGCTGGCTTGTTGTATATAGTGTAGGTTTTGGCCTTTACAATAAGACGACGCATTTCATTTGCTTTCCCTGTTGCTATGGTATCTGTCGCTTTATTTATAACCATGTCTGTTCAGTTACATCCTTGTACTTGAGAAGCTTTTCCTGCCCTAAGAAAGAGCCACAGCAACCCAGGAGGCTCCCCGGGTCAGGTGTGGGAGGAGCGGGGATCAGGGTGTTCCTGCCCGTTCCCTTCTGCTAGCCTCCCTGACTTGTGTCTCTAGTCCCCGACACCCCTCTGACAGCATGGTCTTACCTGCCTCCCTCACCCCCAACTGCTCACGGAATCAGAACTGAGGTCTGTGGCCTTGCTGGCTCTGTGAACTGGGCAGGTTATTCAGTGTCTCTGAGCCTCCCGCTTCCTCCCCTGTCGCTTTTATAAAACAGGAAGGATAAAACAGACTTTACCAGCACCCTTTTCCAGTCTACCACTGTCCACGGCTCTTTCAGTTTCTGCAGAACCCTGTCCTTTCCACTTAATGTCTGGTTTCCTCTGCCTGTTAGACTCATCTTTGCTCCTTCTCATCTTTAAATGTCACTTTCTCTGAGGAGCCTCCCTGGTCCAGGCATCTGCAGCAGATACATTCACACACATGTGTGTGCTCAGTTATGTCCAACTCTTTGCGACCCCAGGGGCGGTAGCCCAAAAGACTCTCCTGTCTCTGTGATTTCCCAGGCAAGAATACTGGAGTGGGTTGCCATCTCCTATTCCAGGATATCTTCTCAACTCAGGGATCAAACCTGTGTCTGCTGCATTTCCTGCATTGACAGGCAAATTCTTTACCACTGAATCAGCTGGGAAGCCCTATGCCAACATCCCTTCAACTATTTCTTGCACATTGGCTTCCTGGGTTTGCTTCCACTCTCAATAGCCAATACCCAAGTCTCTTCATTGGCAGGCTCTCCTTCTGGTCCCAGTAGTCCCTGATCACATCACCTGCCACTCCCCTCTGTGGCTAAAACTGCCTTCTCTCAGCATCTCTCCTTCTAGAGTGTGGGCTTCACAGCCAGCCATTGGCTCCTTGCCATCTGGTCTCACTGCTAAGTAACTGGACCATGCCAAGTATGATGGTTGATTTTGTATCAATTTCATGGGACAATAAGGTACTCAAATATTTGTTCAAATGCTATTCTGAGAGTTTCTGGGTGGGTGTTTTTGGGTGAGATTAGCATCAGAATTGCTGGACTGAATAAAGTAGATTGCCCTCCCTAATTAGGGTGAGCCTCATTCAGTCAGGTGAAGGCCTGAATAGCACAGAAAGACTGTGCCTTCTCCATCAAGGAAGAGGGAACTCCTCCTGCTGCACTGCTTCAATGGGGACATTGATCTTTCCTGGTCTTCATACGTGAACTGAGAGCATAAAGGCCAAAAAAGACCTTGGCCTTCTTGGATCCTGAGGTTACTGGCCTTCACTGGAACTGTACGACCAGATCCCATGGGTGTCCAGTGTGCTAAATGCAGATCTTGGGACTTCTCAGCATCTATAATCACGTGAGCTAATTTCTTAGACTAAATCTGTGTGTTTGTGTTTGTGTGTGTGTGTATCTATATCCATATTTATATCTGACCTGTTGGTTTGGATTCTCTGTAGAACCATGACTAATATACCAAGATAAAAGAATGATAATAGTATTAATAATAGCCTACTTTGGGACTTCCTTGGTGGCTCAGATGGTAAAGAATCTGCCTGTCATGCAGAAGGCCCAGGTTCAATCCCTGGGTCGGGAAGATCCCCTGGAGAAGGGAATGGAAACCCACTCCACTGTTCTTGCCTGGAGAATCCCATGGACAGAAGAACCTGGCGAGCTATCATCCATGGCGTTGCAAAGAGTGGGACATGACTGAGAGACTAACAACTTCACTTTTCACTTTGTGTCAGGGGTTTTGCACCTATTATCTTTGATTCTGTATTTATCACCATATTATAGATGAGAAAACTAGAGTTCAGAGAGGTTAGCCTCATGCCAAGGGCACAGTGTTAGGAAAAGGCTGAAACTGCATGGGAACCCAGAGCTGGTGCTGAATGGCCTCAAGGCCACATGCAGCACACCATCAAGCCAGAAGTGGGCCCTACAAAGCATTTGCCTGTAGGTGAAAGTCTGGTTCATCTCAGATTTGCCCTGGATTGACATATGCTTTCAGTTCACTCACTCAGTTGTGTCTGACTCTTTGTGATCCCATGGACTGAAGCATGCCAGGCTTCCCTGTCCATCACCAACTTCCAGAGCTTGCTCAAACTCATGTCTGTTGAGTTGGTGATGCTATCCAAACATCTCATCCTCTGTCGTCCCCTTCTCTTCCCACCTTCAATATTTCCCAGCATCAGGATCTTTTTCAATGACTCAGTTCTTTGCATTAGATGGCCAAAGTATCGGAGTTTCAGCATCAGCAGCAGTCCTTTCAATGAATATTCAAGACTGATTTCCTTTAGGATGGACTGGTTGGATCTCCTTGCTGTCCAAGGGACTCTCAAGAGTCTTCTCCAACACCACAGTTCAAAATCATCAATTCTTCCACACTCAGCTTTCTTTATAGTCCAACTCTCACTTCCATACATGACTACTGGAAAAACCATAGCTTTGACTAGATGGACCTTTGTTGTCGAAGTAATGTCTCTACTTTTTAATATGCTCTTTAAATTGGTCATAACTTTTCTTCTGAGGAGTAAGCGTCTTTTAATTTCATGGCTGCAGTCACCATCTGCAGTGATTTTGGAGCCCCCCAAAATAAAGCCTGTCACTGTTTCCACTGTTTCCCCATCTGTTTGCCATGAAGTGATCGGACCAGATGCCATGATCTTACTTTTCTGAATGTTGAGTTTTAAGTCAACTTTTTCACTCTCCTCTTTCACTTTCATAAAGAGGCTCTTTTGTTCTTCACTTTCTGCCATAAGGGTGGTGTCATCTGCATATCTGAGATTATCGATATTTCTCCCAGCAGTCTTGATTCCAGCTTGTGCTTCATCCAGTCCAGCATTTCTCATGATGTACTCTGCAAATATGTTAAATAAGCAGGGTGACAATGTACAGCCTTGATGCACTCCTTTCCGGATTTGGAACCAGTCTGTTGTTCCATGTCCAGTTCTAACTATTGCTTCTTGACCTGCATGCACATTTCTCAGGAGGCAGGCAGGTGGACTGGTATTCCCATCTCTTGAAGAATTTTTCACAGTTTATTGTGATCTACACAGTCAAAGGCTTTGGTGTAGTCAATAAAGCAGAAGTAGATGTTTTTCTGGAACTCTCTTGCTTTTTCAATGATAGAACAGATGTGGGCAATTTGATCTCTGGTTCCTCTGCCTTTCCTAAATCCAGCTGGAACATCTGGAAGTTCACGGTTCAAATACTGTTGAAGCATGACTTGGAGAATTCTGAGCGTATGAGATGAGTGCAATTGTGCAGTAGTTTGAGCATTCTTTGGCATTGCCTTTCTTTGGGGTTGGAATGAAAACTGACCTTTTCCCATCCTGTGACCTCTGCTGAGCTTTCCAAATTTGCTGGCATGTTGAGTGCAGCACTTTCACAGCATCATCTTTTAGGATTTGAAGTAGCTCAACTGGAATTCCGTTACCTCCACTAGGTTTGTTCGTAGTGATGCTTCCTAAGGCCCACTTGACTTCACATTCCAGGATGTCTGGCTCTAAGTGAGTGACTACACTATCATGGTTATCTGGGTCATGAAGATCTTTTTTGTATAGTTCTTCTGTGTTTTCTTGCCACCTCTTCTTAATATCTTCTGCTTCTGTTAGGTCCATACCATTTCTGTCCTTCGTTGAGTTCATCGTTTCATGAAAAGTTTCCTTGGCATCTCTAATTTTCTTGAAGAGATCTCTAGTCTTTCCCATTCTATTGCTTTCCTCTATTTCTTTGCATTCATCACTGAGGAAGGATTTCTTATCTCTTCTTGCTATTCTTTGAAACTCTGCATACAAATGGGTATATCTTTCCTTTTATCCTTTTTGCCTTTTGCTTGTCTTCATTTCATAGCTGTTTGTAAGGCCTCCTCAGACAACCATTTTGCCTTTCTTCACTTCTTTTGCTTGGGAATGGTCTTGATCCCTGTCTCCTGTACAATGTCACAAGCCTCCATCCATAGTTCTTCAGGCACCCTGTCTATCAGATCTAATCCCTTGAATCTATTTTTCACTTCCACTGTATAGTCATAGGGATTTGAGTTAGGTCATACCTGAATTTTCTAGTGGTTTTCCCTACTTTCTTCAATTTAAATCTGAATTTTGCAATAAAGAGTTCATGATCTGAGCCACAGTCAGCTCCTGGTCTTGTTTTTGCTGACTGTGTAGAGTTTCTCCATCTTTGCCTGCAAAGAATATAATCAATCTGATTTTGGTGTTGACCATCTGGAGATGTCCATATGTAGAGTCTTCTCTTGTGTTGTTGGAAGAGGGTGTTTGCTATGACCAGTGCATTCTCTTGGCAAAACTCTGTTAGCCTTTGCCCTGCTTCATTCTGTGCTCCCAGGCCAAATTTCCCTGTTACTCCAGGTATTTCTTGACTTCCTACTTTTGCATTCCAGTTCCCTATAATGAAAAGGACATCTTTTGGGGGCTTTAGTTCTAGAAGGTTTTGTAGGTCTTCATAGAACCATTCAACTTCAGCTTCTTTAGCATTATTGGTTGGGGGCATAGACTTGGATTACTGTGATATTGAATGATTTGCCTTGGAAACGAACAGAGATCATTCTGTTGTTTTTGAGATTGCAACCAAGTACCGCATTTTGGACTCTTTTGTTGACTATGATGGCTATTCCATTTCTTCTAAGGGATTCTTGCCCTTAGTAGTAGATATAATGGTCATCTGAGTTAAATTCACCCATTCCAGTCCATTTTAGTTCACCGATTCCTAAAATGTCAGCATTCATTCTTGCCATCTCCTGCTTGACCACTTCCAACTTGTCTTGATTCATTCAACCTAACATTCCAGGTTCCTATGCAATATTGCTCTTTACAGCATTGGGCTTTACTTCCATCACTGGTCACATCCACAACTGGGTGTTGTTTTTGCTTTGGCTCCGTCTCTTCATTCTTTCTGGAGTTATTTCTCCACTGATATCCAGTAACATATTGGGCACATACTGACCTGGAGAGTTCATCTTTCAGTGTCCTCTCTTTTTGCCTTTTCATACTATTCATGGGGTTCTCAAGGCAAGGATATTGAAGTGGTTTGCCATTCCCTTCTCCAGTGGACCACATTTTTTCAGAACTCTTCACTATGACCCATCCATCTTGGGTGGCCCTACAGAGCATGACTCATAGTTTCATTGAGTTAGACAAGGCTGTGGTCCATGTGATCAGATTGGTTAGTTTTCTGTGATTGTGGTTTTCAGTCTGTTGTCTGATGGAAAAGGATAAGAGGCTTATGGAAGCTTCCTGATGAGAGAGACTGATTGAGGGGGAAACTGGGTCTTGTTCTGATGGCCGGGGCTATGCTCAGTAAAGCTTTAATCCAATTTTCTGTTGAAGGGTGGGGCTGTGTTCCCTCCCTGTTATTTACCTGGGGCCAAACTATGGTGGAGGTGATGAAGATAATGGTGACCTCCCTCAAAAGGTCCCGTGTACCACTGCCCCACTCAGTGCCCCCAACCCTGCAGCAGCCCACCGCCGACCCACGCCTCTGCTGTAGAGTCCCGGACACTCCTGGGCAAGTCTGGGTCAGTCTCTTGTGGGGTCACTGCTCCTTTCTCCTGGGTCCTGGTGTGACAAGGTTCTGTTTGTGCCCTCTAAGAGTCTGTTTCCCCAGTCCTGTGTAGTTCTGAGCTCTATGGTGGGTTAATGGTGACCTCCTCCAAGAGGGCTTATGCCACACCCAGGTCTGCTGCAGCCAGAGCCCCTGACCCTGCGGCAGTCCACTGCCGACCGGTACCTCCTCAGGAGATGCTCAAACACAGCTCTGTCTCAGTCTCTGTGGGTCCCTGGGTCCTGGTGTGCACTAAGTATGTTTGAGCCTTCTGAGCATGTCTGGCAGGTATGGTGTTTAATTCTAAACGTGATTCCGCCCCTCCTACCTTCTTGCTGGGGCTTCCCCTTTGCCCTGGGATGTGGGTGTCTCCTTGCACCTGCTCCAGCACTGGGCAGCCACTGCTCCAGTGCCTACTGTCTTGCTGGGGCTTCTCTGCCCATGGATGTGGGCTATCTCCTCACAGTCGCTGCAGCACCACGCAGCTTTATAATGTATGCTTTACGATTCCCATTTACTCACATGCACAGGGTCAGGAAGGGTGAATGAAGCCCTTTGTTCTCAGAGAAGCCAGGAAACAAATACAGGCAGGCAATTCCATCAGCACAGACACACTTCCAAGTGCTCATTACCAACATTGGGGAAATAAGATCTAAAAACGAATGCAAGCCCACTAACCCACGTTACCAGTTGCAGCCTGTCTAAACCCTTCTCGCTAACTCCCGACTGCTCTCAAGTGTTAACAACAAAGCAGTCAAGTCCACTACCAGCCCAGGGTCCTGCCGGGCTTCTCATATCCTGTAGCCTTTTAGTCAAGTTCCCACACCTTTAAAGGCATGAGATATTGCACACCAGTGTGGGGAAAGCCTCCCCAAACCTCCCTCAAGAAATGGAGTCGCCGAGTAACAGGGGCCCAGCTGTAGGACAAGAGGGCCTTGGATGGACACGTGGAAAGAGATGAGGTCCCAGCAGGTGGGATTTGAGTACTGACCACCACCCACTGGATGCACCATCTGGGAGCCTCGCACCTTCCTTCCTCATCCACAAAATGGGCACAGAAAGGGCTGGTTTTGCATCTTTCTGAGGATTCTGTGGATCCTGGTCTTAGCGCCCAGCACAATGCTTGGCACGTGGTAGGAGCTTGGGGCTCCTGGTCCTTTCTCACCCATGAGCCCCAGTTTTGTCTGCAAGCCCACAATAAGATGTTTAACAGGAAGAGGATAAGGAGCAATCATCCAGGAGAGTCAACACCGCAGAGCAGGGCCGTGGGGCTCGGCCTTCAGGAGCATTCATCCTTCCCCTCACTGGGCTCGTCTCACCCCACACCCTCCTGTCCTCATTGGAAAGTGAGGTCCTGTGGGCCGGAGGGCCAGGGGCCCTGCCCTCGGATGTGGCTGGGCACAAGAAGTGGGGTGGGGGGTTGGCTGCTCTGCTACCATTCTGGAGAGACCAGATGGGGCAGAAGGGGGCTGGGGAAACACAGCAGGGAACTGGGAGGGAAGCTGTCGAGTCTGGGAGCCTGTGGGGCTCAGCAGTGGTCCTGGGAGCTTGACAGTGCTGGGCGTCCCCGTGTAGGGACCTCCTAGATGGGCCCTCCAGGCCCCCAAGCTCACCATCCATGCAACTGAGACTCCGTGTGCTGCAGCCAAGAAGCATCACGTCATGTGGATACACACTGGAAAAGTGTGAAGGAGGGAAGAAGGGACAAGATCACAGGACAAGAATGCTTCAGGAGCTGTCGTGGTAAGGGTAGACCCCCGGGCCTCCCCAGTCCACCAACCTCTCCTTTCCTGCCAGGTTGCCTCAGCTCCCTGTGCTGCTGTGACCTGCTGATGGTAAAGCCTCTTCATTTATTGATGAGCCCTTGGGAAGCAAAGTACTCCAGAGGCTTCTCAGATCAATACACAAGGGCGAGAAATCGTCAGAGGATTACAAGAACCGGTTTACTTTGAACTCTGCCTAATATGAAAGGAAAGACCAAAAGGAAAGTAGTTTACTTTAATATCTGTGTGGCTTTTTCTCCCCCAAGCAGCAAGCATCACCATGAGCCCATGAGTGTCCCTGGCTCTTCCAGCAATAAACAGGTCTTTTAATGGAAAGAGAGAGCATGTTTGAGGTTCAAAGGACCCAAGTTTACATCTCACCCCTTGTGGTGCTTGTGGTAAAGAACCTGCCTGCCAATGCAGGAGACATAAGAGACCCAGGTTCAATCCCTGGGTCTGGAAGATCCCCTAGAGGAGGGCATGGCAACCCACTCCAGTATTCCTTCTTGGAGAATCCCTTGGACAGAGAAGCCTGGCACGCTACAGTCTGTAGGGTCACACAGAGTCAGACAAGACTGAAATGACTCAGCACACACCTGCTAACTAATAGCTGTGCAATGTTGGGAAGGTTAGTTAACCTCTCTGAAAATCATAGGTTTCTCCTATAAAATTTTAATCATGATCATAAATAAGTCACTTCAATGGGGGAGATTATTTAACTGACATAAGTGACGATCATTTTGGAATTTTAGAACTATGTTTGTATTAGTTTATTTTGCAATTTTTAATATGGCTTTATAAGCTCCCATGTCATCATTCCCCTGAGAATCTCTGGTTAGTCATTTCTCCATCTTCCCATTATGAGTATGCCCACAGTTCTCAGGGCCGGTTTTCCTCAATGTACTTACTCATTCAATACCAGTTTGTTCAGCATCTTTCATGTGCGAGCTGTTGGCATACTCTGAGAGCGATGTCTGTGCTCTCATGGAGCTTACTGGTCAACTAAGATGGCTAAGCGATGAGCAGATGGCAGAACTGGCTCCCCAGCTGTGACCTGACGGGGCCAACATCGCTTGGCTGCTTGTGTGGAGTCAGGCGTCGTGCGAAGGGCTCTGGGTGCAGCATCTCATCCCAGCCTCACAG